>NC_064546.1:0-353125 GCF_023856365.1 Brienomyrus brachyistius | reverse complement strand
GGTTCTTGTAGTTGGAGAAGTTGCTGGAAATAAAGAAAACAGGGCAAGAGTTGTCAGGTAGATGTATAGGTTGTTGATCTCACATTCCTCAAATTTCTTAGGTGATTAGCTGCAGAAACCATTGACTTCTGCCTTTTTGTTGCTGTTCCCCGGTGCAGCCAGTAAGTATCTTGTTGCATAATCCCTTGATCGAAAAGAAACGCAGTGGGGTCAGGTTTCCCCGGCATGCCAAACACAGCTGAGTCCAGTTAACAATCTTGACAGGGTTCAGTCAAAGGCATCTCTGCCCTGTGCTCGTCTCCCAGCTGTGGATTGAGCTCTACCTGGCCTTCAGACCAGCTGAATGTATGTCCCTCCATGCAGAGGATTTTACCCACATGGTCACGCCTGTCAAATCAAATTTTATAGCAGTGATGCGTCTGTGCATCTCAGCAGTGACATGACACACGCAAACATGGTCATGTTGCTGGACGCAGTGTAGACAGGGAGATGCAGCATAGAGGCCCAGCAAATGTCTGCAGACTACAACTGCTCCTTGTAAGAACAGATGAACTCTGAACACATTCATTGACATTGGCCCAGACAGGCCGTGAGGTTTCTTGATCACAGCAGGTGTTGCTTTTCCATTAGTTTTCATTGAGTTTCTCACTGTCCTGGTCCAAGAATCACAGAATGTGAAAATGCCCGCTACCTGGTGGCTCTTGATGCAAGGGGCCTTTTCTTCTTAACCTTTCACAGTGTGGCAATATTTTCACTGGCAGAATCTGTGCCACTATATCAAATGTGCAAAGGGAAAATCTTCCTGGGGGAAGCAGTTGGTAACAGAGAGGACTTTCCTTAATGGCTGGCAAGGCCGTAATTTCACCATAAAAAGCTGGGCCAAAATTCCAGTGAAGAAGACGGTGCTGTGGGGAGCTGCTGGGTGTTCTTATGTAAGAGCGACAGCTCACTATGGGAGGCCAGACTGAATTCGGGGAGTAGGGGCAGAGTGACGCGGTTAATGTCAAGTTAGGGGAACCGGAGGAGGTTAGGGTCAGGGATTAAATGGACAGGGAAGGATCAGGATGAATGTTTTAGTATTGTGGATGCTTAGGGAAGGATCAGATTTAGGGGTACTGTCATTGTAAGGCTAAGACTGTTCTGCCTACAGTCTTCCTTGCCAACTCCAGGCACAAACAAAAAACTTCATACAAAGTAACTGAAGTCACATAATTCTGCTTAAACCCAGAAGGTGTTTTTGCAGTTTGCACCACATAAATACCGAATAATGTCACATGACGAGCAATAACTGAACAAGAAATACATGCAGCAGCAAATACATCCTAATCATATGGGTGAAAAGGACTGTAGACTCTTCAGGCTTCTTTAGTGGCACAGTAAAGCCACAGGTTAACATTGCCACCTAGTGACATAGTGTAGGCTTTACTTAGAGGCTTTAGTTAGAAAACAGTGATCCTGGCACACGACGTACAAACTCTGGACATTAGGAAATGTCTGTTTTCTGTGAACATCTTAGATTCCCATAAAATAATCATAAAATGGCCATTGGCCCTATCACGGCACTGCATTCTATTACTCTATTACATATGCATATTTAAAATTAGGATTTAAAATAACTTCAAGCTACAATTAAAAATAATGATTGTTTGAAATTTGCAACATCACTAATATAATGAATCTGGCTTGCAAACTGATACTGTTTGTGTATGAGAATACTAAACGTGACCTTTCTCCTCAGAATGCAGAGAACGTTCCCTTTAGGGCCGTGTTTCTCAGCCGAGTCCTCGGGGACCCAAGACAGGCTGTGTTTCTGCTCCCTCCCAGCTCCCTGTCCGGGGATCCCTGAGGACCAGTTAGAGAAACGCTGCTGTAAAGGCCCCTTACAGGAGATCTGCCGCTGTCCTGCATAACCTTAAAATGCAGTGGGAAAATATGATGCGTCTTTCTGTTTAGTGGTTATTATTTCTGGTTTTCTTCAAACGGCAATCTGGGAGTCACTTTCCACACAGAGTTCTTGGACACGCCTGACCTTCCATGGAAATTCAAGGAGATAAAAGGGTGTAAGAAAAGTATTTCTAAAAAGTGATTGCAGGCAGGCTCATTATCCTTTCAGTGGAACCTGCTTTATAAAATGAAATTCCAAGAGTAAATCATAGTTTTAAAAAAAAAACAGCTAGCCGTTTGTTGATGTCTTAGAGGACTTAGCCCATGCACACGTTTGCTTAAACAGACAGAAGTATTCTTTTCTGGTCGAACCACCTCCTCCTTAACTTGACAGCTTGATTCACATGACATACTGAGTACACAAAGACCACCGGCAGGGTGACACTAGTTTTAGAAACTACTGTAAAACTGAAAGGCTCCTTGGCTAATTAGTTCAATTATTCCGGTGCGTTTACTGGTTTGTTTCCTTGATTGAAAAACTCATCCAGCTGTTTCACATTAACTGCATGATTATAGGAGACTGACCAATCCGTACATAGCAAGAACTCAGTGCTTCTTAATTGAAAACGTTGTTTACAAACCCTGTCCTAGCTCAATATGTGTGTGTGTGTGTGTGTGTGTGTGTGTGTGTGTGTGTGTGTGTGTGTGTGTGCGCGAGCGGGTATGCCTATCCTTATGGGGACACAATGACCCCATAACGTGATAAATATCCATTTTTTTAACACGATTTTATAAAAATCAGTGACTGTTATGAAAAAACTATAAAAAAAAAAAAAAAATTTTCTCTTCTATTTTGCTTGGTTACTTATGGTTATGGTTAGGGCAGGGTGGGGGTTAAGGTTGTCATACTTAGCGTTAGCATTTTTCCCATAGAAGTGAATGAGAGGTCCCCATAAGGATAGGTATACCCTACATGTGCGTGCGTGTGTGTGTGTGCATGTGTGTGTCCTGACATGGATTAGGTGGTCACTCTAGCCACCAGTGGAATCTGAGTTCTTCTGTATCAGTATCACAAATGAGTAGCCGATCTTCTGCCACCATCAAATGCAGTGGTTTTGTGGGCATGGCAGCCATTAAAATAAATAACAATACATTAAAAGCACTTTCTTGCAGAAAGAGTTATGCAACGTACACACAATCACCGATACTAAAGCCTTCAGTTGGAGGGACAAGCCAAGAGCAACAAACTACTGTTTGCCATCCCTATATAAACAGATAATAGTGAGAGAACAGTGAATTTGAGAGGAGGGATAGGGGCTGGAATTGGCTGATCAGGGTATGTAGACATAACACTGAATGACTATTACTGTCCCTGTTTTTGATATATGACCCCCTCATTTCCCCAGAGAAGCCTGGGCATTAAAATTAGTCTGCAGCTGATCCCAGGGACACCGAATACCACCAATAACATCCAGCTTCTTTAGACATATTGTTTTCATTTGCTTGATGGCTTTTTAAGGGGATCCTTACTGCTGTTTTCTGTATTTCTAAATGTTCTAGAGGGTGTGGAGCACTGAGTTCTTCTACGTTAGGGGAAAATATCCTGGCACGCATTGCCCAGTGGCTGGGTCACCATCTGAGAAATGAGTATGTAGCAAAGCCAGGTGCGCGTAAGCTGGTATGAAAGGAGCGCGATGATCATAAAAAAAATATAAAAACAGGACATTTTTCTGGGGAACCCAGGAGCAAAAGGCTTTGACAGGCCCTTACCGTGAAAGAATAAACAAAGGGATGGACAGACAGAAGGCACGAAAAAGACAATGCCACAAAATGATTGGATGGACCTGCCGTCAATGTACACCTGCTTCTGCTCCCCTCGGCCAAGACGTGTTGCATTATGGTATCAGGGATATTTTACATTACAGTATTACATGCATGACCATACGAATGTAACTCCGAAAGGGACTGTCAGTCAAAGCATTCTGAACACTTCTGCTAGCACGTCATTCTCAAACGAGTCCTAAAATTGACCCTTGACACACAGCGCATATGCATCCGCTGCAGATTCAGCTCTGTTTACATTATTACACGCAGCGCGGGCAGCAGGACACTGACAAATTCCAGTGTATACGTTCCTGTTACAGTACGGCAGTTGTCTTCATCCAGTGTGACTCTGCATTAAGAGTTAATGGCAGACTGCATCCATTCTTCAAGGCAATTCTTTTAACGCTTCGGAACAAACACGGGGAACCTTTGTGGGTTTTGTCTTGCTGGGTGCCTGGTAGCACTCACGATCTCTCTGCAGTCTGCTTTTAATACGAGGAACATACCTTCGGCGTTCGCAAACACAAACCGAGATCATCTGGGACACATGGCACTTTCCGTAGACACACAGACCCACCACACCAAACCAGTAGCTGGAAGGGCAGCTCGCTAATGTAAACACCGCGGTAAAAACATACTTTTAAGTGGCAGATGGGCCATTTTTCACTGCTGTATATATCTATGTCCAGTGGGAGCAAAATGCTCCCAGCTTTTACAAGGAGACACTGTCGAACCTAAAGTCAGAAGTTGGCCTCATTCACCCCCGGTTTGCTCCTCGACATACCTGATGTCCTGTTTTAACAGCACACAACAGTCCCCTGGAATCTTTAATTCCCAGGAAGAGCGGCCGCCTCGCATCACATTTCCCAACAGTATCGAACCCCCCCCCCCCCCCCCCACTCATGATGTTTCACTGATGCATAAAATACACCCTCCACTGGCAAAAATGTTTACAAATATAGAGTACACTACCTGTACAAAACGCTGGAATGAAGCATGTTTACAAAGGGAGGCGGTAAAACCCCACTTTACGGGCAGCAAAGCTGTTGCCATGTGCACCTACTGTTTATGCATCATATAAACCATCATCCAGGGTTTGCCTTAGTGCGTCCTGTTGACTTTGGGAGCCTGGAAACCGTGTGACTGAAAGCAGTCTGAACCGGCAGAGGGACTCTTGGCCGCAGTTCAGAGAACAGCGGGGTTGAAATCCCAGACTGAGCAACGCTCGTGGGCCTTCCAGAGTCATCTCTTTTTTTTGCTTTCCCCTGAGGTAAAGGCAGCAGTGTGAATAGAGTCTGGCCTGTAAATTCAGTGCATAAACAGGAAACTTCTTTTGTGTGGAAGAGAACAGTGAGGGGGGGGGGGGAAGTGCTGAGTCATCAGCAGCAATAACGCCGGCTCTCATGCGAGACCGAGCACTTCCAAAAGCACCTGGGAAGGCCTCTCTGGTCTCATTCCCTGGCCAGGCTGCCCACGCAGCACAGCTACCAGGGCCTCTGTTGTTGAATCGGAGCTGACCTCCGTACATCACCATCACTGCAGCCTCGGCCGGCTGTCCCGCCTGGGTTCGGGCCCGACAGATCGCAGCAGGGCCGAGTTTTACGCATAACCTTGCCGGAAGGCAGGGGAAGTGTCACAGCAGGCGTTCCTTATTCACCATTTGCCTGGAGGGAAGGCGGATAAGGGCACGTTTCTGGGCAAAGCCAACAGTAGCTCCACAAACCGCTGCTGCCCGTGCTGTGCCAGAGGCCAAGACGTGAACCACGTACGCAGAAAGGACTGAGCAGAGGACTACAGCAGATCAGATGCAGCGTGCGGTCAAATGTGGGAGAAAAATAAAGTTCATACATGTTCAGAAAGATAATGGAGAAGGTGGGTCATTGCTTACTGAGATGCTCACGTTCGTTCCATGTTCGCGATCGTTCTGTTGGCTCACATGTTCACGATTATTCCAAACAAACCTGTGATCAGTAAATCTCTGAGGCACAGGATAAGATACAGTATAAGGGTGTTAAACAAGCTATTCATTCTGTGGTGAGATGAATAGCCAGCTTCCAAACCCAACATCTGTCATTTTGGCCAGCGGGGGAAAAATAAATATGAGGAGGGAAAAGAAAACTGAAACTATGGAACACAAACTGTGCCCATTTCCCTCTGGCAGTATCGATTAAAAAGCAGTCAGGAGGCGATGTTAGGCAAGCGCTATCAGCGCTGGACTATTGAGAGGCAATTAACTATGTTTTCATTCCGTGCTTCTCCGTACATGTTGGTTACATTCCATGAAATATAACCATTTGATGAATATGCATCATTATACCACACATCTTAAGGACAGGCGTGATACTGAGTGCTTTCCCAGAAGCCGGGAGACGAGGGAAAAAAAACAAATGAAGTGCGTTATTCTATCTCAGTTACATAACCGGCCAGAAGGGACCGCGAGCATTTTTTAATCTTTGTGTTTTGGCTACAAATCATCACTGTGCCCTTGTCGAGTTTTCACAGCGGGGCCTTTGTGCCTGGCCATTTTTCATCGAAAATGGGCGTCTCGCTGTACTGAAGCTCATTACATTTGCCCCATGCATGTACACAAGGGTGTGACAAGTCAGGTATGAAGCTACTGTTTAAGGAGACATTACCTAGTATATAAATACACCACACTGCAGTTGTAGTGGCTTTTTCATGCACAGGCAGGAGAGAGCGGTACGTGGAGATACTCACTATTTGTATTCGTGGTTCCCAGGGCAGGTCATGTATGGCAGATAAGCAGCAATGGATTCCACCTGCCTCATGAACTCGTCCCCAATCCTGGCGTTGTCCTTAAAGAGGCAGACAACATTAGACAAAACTTCGCATCAACTTCACAGACCATCCTTTCTGGTTACGCCACGGCAGGGCGAAACGCTTAATCAGTTAACACTGGTGTTTTAGGCAAAATGGACATTTCTTTATTTTTTTTACCAAATAATGCAAATTTTCACCTTTTGGGGAATTATCAAACTTATTAAATTGTCTTCAGTGAATCTACAGTTAATTACTGCATCCATACGCCGTGTTCAGTTCGGGTGGTGAAGTTCACATTTTATATGGTGCAAGAAAAACGTTCCTGGGATTTTCCTTCTGGAGCAAAATACATTTAATGTCTAGGGCTAGAATATAAAAATCCACAAAAGTATGGAGAAAATCACTCTGGTTCTTCAGCAACTTTAGTAACTATCCACTAGGAATTCAAATAAACGGCATCTGGGAAAAATCCGTGGTGTTAAAAAAAATCAACCACTTTGCCACTCATTCAGGACAAAAAATAAATAAATATATAACGATTAAAAATATATAATAAAACCTAATTGCTGGAAATATGATGGAAATGCAGAGAAAGAGAGATTCATATGAATACTCAGCTGTGCTTAATACCCACCTTTTACAGGCCTAAGAAACTATAAGCAATAAATGTAATTTGTCTAATTAGGGTTATTAATCAATTCAAGCTTATTGTTTCTGTTCAGCTGCAATTATTACATTATTAGCATTATACAGTGCTAAAAGAAAGTCGCTTGCTTAATTCAGTAAAAATGCTGCAAATTTATTGGGGTTTTATCGCAAAAACCAAATATTTGTGCTCAGTAACGCTTTGGGAGCTAATGGCTACAATCGCAATTAATGACAAAATGGCAAGAGCGGAACTGAATCAGTCAGTTGAAAAAAGATGACACTTAAAATGTCATGGAATCTTAAACATTGCTTGTCATTGGACTTTTGTTATGAAACCAATAAATTTGCAACATGCATTGTAGGGCCCAGCAGTTGTCTTTTCTGCATTAAAAATGCTAATCAGTTTCATGAAGGAGAGATGGTCTGCGACTAAGACTGGATTGGTTTTTAAGGTCAGCTGTCTGGAAACATAAGAGCACTAAGCAATAACACACACTATAAGGTTGGGCTCCTAACTTGATACACATTTCCAAAAACACTGTTAAAAAAAAGAAGCTGATTTTGTAAATTCTTCTGGGTTCTGGACTGACAAAATAACACTAATTGAAGCCTAGCATTACTCCGTCGATGTTTTCATAACACAAGAATACCCAGAGACATGGAAACAAACAGTGGAATTCTTTTTGGGATTCTTTTTTTGTTTGTTTTAAAACCATTGCGTAATCGGAGTACATACATTTTCCAGACAGCCCGAAATATGAATCTACATCACAGCTAATGGTAATGGAATCGGAGCTGTTTATTTGCCTGTCATTTTAATGCTGGTCACTGAGATCGGCTGGTTCATCCCACCCCCATCCTTTTAAATATAGTACAAAGGGGTTCTGTTGGTTTCTATTTATAAGACCCAGGAAGTCAAGCGATGGAATCAGTCGTTGAAAAGTCCTGGCGTAACTGGGTGTGATGAAGAGAGTCTGATCGTTGAGTCCTGCATATTTTAGTTTCCTTTTGGTCCGTGGAGAACAGAATACAGGGACAAAAATGTTCAGACATTTAATTTGCCCAAATTGTGTCAAATTGAAGGGCAGAAGAACAGAGCGTGACCCCATTTGTGCAGTGTTTAAACACCCCACTGCACTCACACACCTCACTGGGGAATCACCTGGGATTTTATTCAGTCCCGCACTGAAAAATCTTTCATTGTCTGTCACCCTTTCAAGTAATGTACTTGGTTTCATGTTGCTAGGGACACCGATTATGCTTTTTCCAGGAACAACGGTGAACTTTGTCCTGTTTTTAAAGCATTGAGTTTTTTAATTGCATGAGGATGGAATCCTTGGAACGCCACAGGCTGGCTGAAAGCTGCTCTTAACAGGTCGTCCAATGAGCTTCACAGCCAAAGTCAGCCAGTTTCCTGCACGGAGTGACAGCTTTCACCGGGAGCCGCTTATAATACTTCAGGTCATTTCACTGGAGTTGTACTATAGTACTTATGTAACTTATGATATAGGTACATTACCTCATCCATGTCATATGCAAAGTCCCCTAAAAGGCAAAAAAAGCCCAACATTATTTTTCCATATCTTTGTGTATTATCATGTATATCTTGTTTAGTCAGCATTACAGTTAATAGAAAGAGAAGCCAGTAAATAACATTATTTACGCAGTTTGTTCTTGGTTTATGTAACTAATACCCATAAGTCCACAGCTTTTTAAACATTAGTTCAGAGAAGAAATAGAAACTAAATGTGTATGACAGAAACACTGGACACCTAATTTCCTGGCAGTCTGGGCGTGTTCCGCTCACTCATGCTTCACACTCATTGGCCACAGTGATCCCTCACCGATGTGCAGGATGACATCGTACATCCCGACCTGGGTCTCCTTCTGCAGCCTGGCCAGAGACTGCGGGTTCTCGTTGCCCATGTCACCAAAGAGGGCGAACTTGGGGCTCCAGTCCAGGCTTTCATTCAGGGCGGTGAAGTAAAACATGTCACTCCAGCCAGCCTCGCTGCCACAGTGGTAGACTACGGGGGAGGGGTGGGGAGAGGGAGAGAGAACAGCAAGCATCATGCAAAGCAGCTGGGGGCCGAAGCGGCCTGAGACTCGTCCTGAACATCTGACAGTGGCAGAAAGTCCAAAAGCACTGACGCACGATATGAGCCAGCAGAAAATTCTTACAGTTGAGATGCTAACACGGGGGCGGCATGGTGGTGCAGTGGTTAGCACTGTTGCCTCACACCTCTGGGACCCGGGTTCGAGTCTCCGCCTGGGTCACATGTGTGAGGAGTTTGCATGTTCTCCCCATGTCGTCGTGGGGTTTCCTCCGGGTACTCCGGTTTCCCCCCACAGTCCAAAAACATGCTGAGGCTAATTGGAGTTGATAAATTGCCCGTAGGTGTGCATGTGTGAGTGGATGGTGTGTGAGTGTGCCCTGCGATGGGCTGGCCCCCCATTCTGGGTTGTTCCCTGCCTCATGCCCATTGCTTCCGGGATAGGCTCCGGACCCCCCCAACCCAGTAGGATAAGCGGTTTGGAAAATGGATGGATGAATGGAGATGCTAACACATTAACTAATCGACTAAACTGTGAGCACCAGGGGGCGCCAGTGCAACCCAGGTCCGCGAGGGGAAATCCGACATCCCTGTCTTCTCATTGGCTTCTGGCTGCTGTATTCTGTCCCCACACATACGCATCCCTCTGTGCCGTCAAAGGACCAATCCGTGGCGGCGATGATCAGACTGAGGCAGACAGCCAGGATGCATCTGCCTCCATTCTTTCCTTCCAAAGGCCCTCAACCGATTCAAAGAAAAGCAAACCAGAGCCACGCCATAAATCACAGGGTGGAAGGTAGCTGAGCGCCAACAGGCTGGGATGAACCACACAGCCAAGGGGTCCGAAATGGACAGGATGTGTCCGTGCCCCGTTCATGTTATTGAGCATTTATTGGCCTTGGACACCTCAGCTGGTTCACCTCATCATATAAATACATGCATTCCCAATGAAGGTACCTGCTCCACTCCATCTGTGGCAGTAAGAGCTCCCATTGCCTGTGTCTGCATGCACTCACCATAAGCAGAGCCAGGCTTCAGGCCCAGTAGAGTGACCCTGTGAATGAACAGCCTCCTCTTCTCCGAGCCCCCGTCCACAAAAGTAGTGGAGTTGCCCTTGGTCACCAGCGTGAAGAGTTTGTCTCCCCACTCGTTGTATTCAACCACGCTCCCTGTCTCATTGAAGGTGGTCCAGGTGATCACCATGGAACCATGGACTCCTGGGAGGAGACACCCGGCTGTCAAACACTAACAGGCAAGACGAATTGTATGTCTGCTCTATATTCCAGTTATATAACCTCCTAATTGTTCACAGAAAAGTTCTGCTTTTTGGTTTCTCACTACTTGGTCCTTAGGATATTCGCGCTGTTCAAATGTGGCTTTAAAACTGCTGTTACTAAAAAGGCATATTTATCTCCTGGTAATGATACATCCTCCAACATAAATATCATCTTACAGTATATAACATAGATCAAGGACAGCACTGGGTGTTTTTCAATATGCTTACTTCACCATACTTGTGTTCTCGTGTACCTGTTTTACGTCATCTTCCATTGCCAAAATCCAGTTTCCATTAAGTACAAAGGACGGTATGTTGTTCTTGCCCTTGCCCCACCCAAATATCAACAATGCATCGGTTGCATCCTCGCCAAAAGAGAAAAATCACGTGGTTCATTCTGCCCCATTTCAGTCTTGGAAGCCAGGTTAGCAAGATCGCTCTTACCAAGACCACAAGTATGATCTTTGCATTCTAGGTACTGAGAAACACCCACGGTTAGTTACTAAGACAGTGGTGGGCACTAAGACAACAAAAAATGTCAAAAAATATTAAAGCAATTCTGATTCTGAATATAGCAAAACTGTACCTGGATAGGAGACGTGCACCTGCTCTGGCTGACTCCAGATGGGGGGGACGCCATGCAGTGGGGCGATCAGACAGCCGACAACTAAGAGTGCACTGACAGGCAGCATCCCTGCTTCCTCCTCCGCCAGCGGCCTCCTGTGTGTGACACCCACGCCAGTTCAGCCTTGTGCCTTATTCTCTGTGGTCTCATGACTGTCACACATTTCTTCTCCGGACACAAACGCACGCGAGTGATTGGACTATGACCCACCTGTTGTGCCAGATATTCACAGGACAGCAACCATTCAACATGCAAAACCAGTCATGCAAGAGGAGAAGCGAGAAAGGGCACAGGATGGCAGGGAAGGTGAAGCACTGCATCAGTGGTTGGGGAAAAGCACCCATTTTTAATACCAGCTGCTGTCTGACGCTGACTGTGATACACACACTGCATGCACAAAATACAAACCTATGATGCAAAAGCAATGTCAAATATCCATATAAATATAAAACAGTTGCATTTCTTCTGCAAAGTTCTCCACATCGCCTTGCCTGACAGTCCTGCACAGCTGGCTTTAATGCTTTTCTCCAATTTCACCCGTCATTGTGTCTATATTGCAGGTAATTACTGGCTGCAATTTAGTTTCAATCACATGCAGACAGGAGAAAAAAAGGATCGTCAGCAGGTTATGAAAAACCAGCAATTCACTTCCTCATATTTATGTAAACAACATGTGCAGTCATGTGCCACTTTATAATTCCGGCTGAAACAGCTTTAATGTTTGGAAAGAATTAGTTATGTACTCAATGGTGCACTCCCCAACATTACATTTACATTTTATTTATTAAGCAAATGCTTTTATGCAAAGCAACACACTTTTTTTTTTCAGGGTCAGACAATCCCAGGAGCATCTGGCAGTTATGGGCTTTACTCAAGGACCCAATGGTGACGTCTCTCTTCTGATCCTGGGATTTGAACACACAACCTTCTGGTTACAGACACAGCATTCTAACCCACTGAGCCACAAACCACCCCCACCAGTAAGTCTAGTTATCAAACCTTGAATCTTTGACTATTTATCTGCCTTGGAAACAGCAGAGCCACCAGAGATTTTGGGCCCCAAAAAAGCACATCAGACCATTCCAGACCAATTCAGTTATGTATTATTATTATTATTATTATTATTATTATGTCACTCAGGGGCTCATCCTATACTCACTTGGGATCATCCTGACTACCCCCCCCCCCCTTTAATGGCACCCCTTCTTAGGAATCTGAATCTTTTATTCTAAAAGTGAATACTCCACTATAACTACAGCAGCACATTTCTGCAACTGAAAACTTGTCCCTTGATCTTCCCGACTATGAATCGGTCAAAGATCACAGGATCCGACCGATTGGTTCTCTCCCTACAGACCAGGCAGAGTGCACTCAGAATCATCTCTGATGTCTCTCTTTCAACCTACCACCTTTTCCATACTCTCACCTGCTGTCGTGTCTTCAGATCTCTGATCTCCAGGAGCATATGCTTCAGTTTTTACCTGCTGCAGTCAGACTTCTTCACTCACCAAACGACACACACCTGTGCATGCAGTGCATGCCCTTCCTATGTTTGCATGGATTTCCTCCGACAGTTCTAAGACATGTAGTTCAGTGAACTGGCATGTTTAAATTGAGCACAGGGTGTGGTTCTATGGCTTAGGATACTGTACTAATGATTAGAAGGCTGCCAGTTCAAATCCCATTGTCAGCAGAATGACATTTGACAGTTAGGCCCTTGAGCCACACCTTCAATCCCAAATACTCCAGGGATTGGCTGACCTTGTTTTCTTAATTGCCTATTTCTCTACATGAAAGCATCAGATAAGGATGGGCCGATCCACATTTTTTTCAGTTCCCATCTGAATACCTTTCCGATACAGATTCCAATTCCGAACTGCCGATAGTGATACAGACTCCGATATAAGAACTGTTTTACTCTTTTTACTTGTAAATTTATTATATTAAAATATTAATCGAGTCTCCGCCTGGGTCACATGGGTGTGGAGTTTGCATGTTCTCCCCATGTCGTCGTGGGGTTTCATCCGGGTACTGCGGTTTCCCCCCAGCAAAGACATGCTGAGGCTAATTGTAAAGGCTTAACAAATGGGTTATTACTAAAGGCATGCAACACTCTGAAACTCCATTCCAATATATTACATATTGAGCCCAGTAACGCTACAGAAACTGTAAACAATGCTACAGTATAAGCTAACCTCCATTATTTTTGTATGCAGGTGCAATGTACTGTAGGCCATCCTACATTTCAGCTTGTGGTCAAAGAACATCAGTAAGCCTATACATATCCTCTACTTTGGCACTTGGGAAACCTGTAGAAAATTTGTGAAATTAACTTAACTACCTCTTATCTGTTATTTTCTAGGCAGGTGAAACATGGAGCATCCTAAAGCTTCAAAGCCAAAGAATTTCAGTTTGTAATCAAAGGACATAAGTAAACCTACACAGGTCATGTACTTTGGAACTAAGTATCGGACATGGATCGATGATGTAGCGCCGATACTCGATTCGTCAACAGGCATGGATCAGCGCCGATATCGATTCGATCATCTGTATTGGTACATCTCTAGCATCAGGTAAATAAATAATGTAGTTCGGGTGACCAGATAATCCATGTCATCCCTGACACCTTGAGCTACTTCAGGTTTTACATGCTACCTTAAAACCGAAAGACTCCTGTGATTGGCTAAATTGTTCACTTCTTCTTGCGCTCTGACTGGTTCGTTTCCTTGACTGAAAGACTCATCCAGCTGTTTCATATTAGCATTAGTGACACGTGCATGATTATAGGAGACTGACCAATCAGCACACAGCAAGACCTCAGTGCTAAGTGAAATCCAGGTCCTTTTAATTGAAATAGTAGGTTACAAATCCTGTCCTAGCTCAAGGTGTTCCGGGATGACATGGATTATCTGGTCACCCTACATCATGTAGTACATATGGGGCCTGTGACAGACAGGCATCCCTGCTTTGTGCCGTATGCTGCCTGAAATAGGCTTCATTACTGGCATTCTGTATTTACTACATTTACACTCGCAGCTGTAGGTTTAATGTGAATTATTTATAAGTAACAAAGGCGCAGTCCTCAAATTTTGAAAACGTTTCAATGCAGGCTATATTATATATTATTATTATATTATTTTTTCACTCAAGACCTTGTAAAGTATTAAATGTTAAATAATACAATAATTGTTAAAGAACTCTTTCGTTCTTTAATATGTTTCACGCCAAGGGCAATAATTTATATTTTTCTACGGTTTTCGAAACGTATTCCTATCCCAGAAATGATACATGCAATTCCTTCATATGAACACAGGAGGGCGCATTCCAAAGCAACGACGGTCGTACAGGTGATCAAGGCCGTAGAATCCATATATTTCCTCGACCAACGACAGGGGGCGACCGAGTCCAACTGACAGTTTCAGGCTAAGATCCCTCCCAACATGCAGCGCTTTTCTGTTTGAATGGCGCAAGTTCCACTCTGATTCTGAATGTATTTTTCGGTTGATGACGTTTAAATATTTTTAATAATTATTTTAAAGTTCATCTACTTTTTTTGTTACCGTTCGGCTAAAGTCGAATTCAGTTCCAGGCTTGACACGTTTATAATGTGATGCACGAGAAGCCAACATGTAACGGTAGGTAAACTCCTCCAGGCTTTAGACGTGCCTCTCTCCCAGTGAGTGTCTCATTAAAATGCAGTCGCATGTAGCCCATAGGAAACCAAAATATTCGTGCAGTTAAACGATCGTCTAACCAATTTTGTCAACGTGGGCAGAAGGCTATAGAATCTGCATCGTGGTGTGTGCGATTGCTCGGCAGGCCTCGGCACCACCTCTGCTGGCAGCTAGCATAGCTAGCCGGATTAAACGTGTGCACTTAAAATGCGGACAAAAACATACATGTAGTTTATACCGTATGGGTTCCGTGAGCGAAAATAGCGGAGATCTTACCCTTTGGAGTTATAGTCTGATTATGGTCGTGAACTTGAGCAAACAAAGCAGACGGCCGGTGCTGCAGCCGCCGTCGCTGGGGCGCAGCTTGTGACAGGGCCCCGGTCGGCTGGGCTTCCCTACCGGGCGTCCCGCTGCTGTCCGGGGAGCTGCCTGCCTCTGCTACGGGGGCAGCTCCATCCCCAGTGTTCAGTTTGGCCGCATTTCCCCCCTGTTTTTGGCAGGGATCCACATGGGTTGCGCCATACTGCTGCCGGAATAACAGCTGTAATGTGCAACCTTTAGGACCGCCGGTAAGCGAGCAGATTAGTCTATAATGCTGCCTTTATCGAGAGGCTGTTTGTTGAGATGGAACAGACGGGGAAAAGAAACAAGCTTTCAAAATATAACGTATATAAATATAAAATAAGTTTATCGCTGGAAAGAGACCGTCCTTTGACAGTTGGGATGTTCGCAGCAGACGGCAGGTGTATCCAACGACCGTGGGCGTTTAGTCTTTTAGTTGGAAATGGCGCACCGAGTATTATAGCTACGAAGTGATGTAAAGTTTGTAAAACCTTAGTAACGCATATTCTGGTTGTTTTAGTTCGTGTAGCTGCTACTCTTACTGTTTCGCTAAACCTATGGCACGTTGAGTTAATGAAAGATGATCTCGTCAGACAGTCGGTCCACACAGTTCAGGATGGTTCTACTTAATGTTACCTTGTTGGCTGATGGTGCACTCCAGTAAAGTTAGTCGTTGACTGCTTACGTTCATGTAGTTTGTGGAGGAAATGCCCCTAAGTTGAAAGGAAGAACTAGTATTTCCGGGTTTGTTTGTTTTTTTTTTTTTTTTTTTTTTTTTTTTTTTGGCATGTGACATTGTTACAAAACTGTTTGCTGAAAAACAGCCGATTTCCCTCCTGTGTGTTACACTTTCTCAAGGTCCTTCCCTATTATGGCCTCTGGAGACCATGGTGTCGACAAGTTTGAGCACCGGTTTCATGAAGATGCCCAACCCTGCGAGCTCAAAAAAGGGATACGGTCTGCAAGTGGCAAGACCATGAAGGAGGCGAGTAGGGCTGCAGCTCGCTGGTTGACCATGGGAACCGTGACTTGCTTCCTGGCAGTTTGTTCAGGGCAAGAGATGCCTGTGTTCTCTTTGCTTTACTGGCACAAATACAACAATTAATGATTTACTTGTTTTGCAAAATAATTAACTTCCCCTTGTCTATGCAAGTGTCCGACTTTCTGTAATGTTCATTTTGTTCGTTCCGCTATACCATCATGGTATGCTTTACAGTGATTTTTGCAGTCGCAATGGCTGTCCCAGCTCCTTGTATGTGCTCCAGTAATGTATGGTGGAAGAGGAATTTAGTGGTATTCTTTTCCTTTTAGGTGGATTATTTTAAAAAGGAGGAAATAAATAAGAAGAGGTGAGTGTTCACTAACTATCAGCAATCTGACGCTCACCTCGTGTGATTCCCACGTGTGGCAAACATGAATTGACCTGTCACCAGTGTATCGACTCATTCACAAAATTCAAAAACTGAAACGCCTTGCAGAGGGGGTCCAAAAAGCCTCAGTTTTGTACAAGGGTGATTGGGTTATCTGGGCGAACCCTGAGCCTTATCTCCGCTCCGCAGATCTCCAGTGGGCCGTACCGCGCAAAACTCTGGCAAAGTAAAGAAAGTGGTGTCCTCCAAAAGGAAGGGACGTCAGGTGACTGTGTGCCCTGGGGGCAGACGGAAGCCATCCCCAGCTGTTGGGAGCTGTGACATGGCAAACAAGGAAAATGAGCTGGCATGTGATGAAGACCTCCATCAAGGGCTCTTCTGCAGGCAGCCCCTGAACCAGCCAGAGGTCACCAAAATGGATGGACCTGGGTCCAAGTACAGTGACCACTTCACCGAGGTTGGTCTGTAACAGATGCTTTTGGTCACATGAAATGCTTGATTATTGGTTTTTGATAAGTAAAATTGGGAATAGGAGTAATTATTACTGTTGGCCTCTTCCTCCAGAGAAGAATTGGTTTTATTACTAAAGTTAGATGATTTGCCAAATTTTCTGTCAGTCAAACCGTTACAGAGATCTTTTGTTGTTTTTGCTTGAGTGTGTGACTTAATTTTTTATACAGCTTTCAAAGGATCATGATGCAATGACCCAAGTGCTTTTTGGAAGAAATCTCAGGCTTAACGTTGCTTTGACTCTGTGGCGAAGGAACGCAGGCGAACTAGTTGCATACCTTCTCAGGTAAAAACCCAATACTCATGATCTACAGACCAATTTCTCAGAATTTTATTTAGATTTTAATTTTCCTTTTGTCATCTGTAGAATCCAGGACACTGGTGTGCTTGTTGACTGTTTACCTGTAATCACAAAAAGGTAAGTACTTGTTTATTTGAAATGAATTGTCTGACTGCATTCTTTGTTTCTTATAACTTGTGCTTTTATTCTTTGAACAGTCTTCAAGAGGAAAAGCCAGCAATATCCATTGGCTGTTGTGTAGACCTTCTACCTTTAGTGAAAACGCTTCTTACAAGTCAATATGAAGAGTGAGTTCTGTTTTTTATAACAACCTGGTTTAGTCCTATTGATGTACATGGCAAAACTTGTACTTTAAATTTTCTTTTCAGGTACCTGGTAGTCGGTTTACATTGGGTTCAGTCCGTTTTGAGGAGGTGGTGGCCAGAACTGTCTGTGAACGGGAGGACGGCTCGCGACAGCCATTCAGACGATAAGTATGTTTGTTCGTGTCGCTCATTTACAGCTGATTGGCCATAATTATCCATGTTTGTTGTGTGCTGTGTGTTCACGTGCTTCTTAATTAATTTCCTACTAAATTGTTATTGTAGGAACATTCATGTGATGAAGCAGCAGTTACAAGAATTATGGGAACATGGCTCAAAATTAATTTTTCTTCCTGGAACTACGGGTGAAGTGGCGAAGGTATGGTGATTCACTTTTTTGTTTTTTGTTTTTTTTTTCCCAGAATGCTCTAGGAGCTGTGACACACATGTGTTCACATGTGTCCTTGTTCTCATTCTGTCCTCCTTTTTTGAAGGCAGTAGAGTCATACTTGTCGCAGCTGCGCTGAGGCAGAAATGTAGCACAATGGGGCTCGGACCACTCCAAGCACTTGACAGCGGTTTCCAAAGCTGCTTTTCAACTCCTACACTAATTCTGAGGCCGGAGCGACTGGACCTCGGAAGCACGACACAGCAGTGGACTTGAAGGACTGAGCATCACTTTGACGATGCATAATCTGTGTTTTTTTTTTTTAGAACTGATATGGGGTGGGGGGGGTACCTGCAAACTACGACGACCTACTTCACATTGAAGTGGGCTGTTTGCTTAGGGGCATGCACTGGACTCTGAGGTGCCAGAGGCTCGAGCTCAATTAAAGTGCCAAGCTCTCGCTCCACCACAGCACTGTTCTTCTGTCGTGTTTTTGTAGAGATGAATGTAATTAATGTTCCTAGTCTTTTTCTGCTCCCCCCCTTCCTTGAAATCAAGAACTTGAACAGCAACAGTCTTAAATTATTAGACTTTTCATGTGCTTGTTCATAATTAAAATCTTGGACTGTAATGTATATAAGATTTTATTTTAATCGAATATTAAATAAATTTGCAATGTCCTGTTTCAGACTTGATTTTTATTACATGGCAGAGATTGACATTTAACATATCTATGCATACGATGAAATCTTTATTCCATTTAAATATACGTTGAAATGAAAATTGATGTTTGTCTTACCATTCCATGTCAGATTATAACAACTGACCTCTAGGAAACTACGAAAATCTATATGTAAATTATCCTCCGTTGGAAGGTGTTTTGCTTATCCTATCGCTTCCGTGCGGTTTTCGAGCTGAGAATGTGTCCGCGGTCGCGTTTGTCGATAAAGTTTTAGTCGTAAAGCCAGCGTCATGACGTCATTACCCCGGCCGAGGCGACGATTCGTGTTAATGGTGGAGAACTGAAGATATTGCTACTTCTCATAGCTTGTGATTGAATTTTCGTGGTTAAGGCGTCATTCAGACTGTTTTCAGGTTGGCGAGGTCCGCGTAAGAATGCAGCGAACAGCGTGGCCGTCGTGGCTATTTTTCTTAGCGCAGCTGGCGCTGTCGTTGGGTTTCAGTGACTTGGAGCCTGGGCCCGGCGGTGTCGCGGCGCAGAGCAGCGGGGATCGCTTCAAGATTGAGGGCCGAGCGATCGTGCATGGGGTGAAGCTCCAGGACTGGATTTCCACCGCTCGGGTTCTCGTCGAGGGGGAGGAACACGTAGGGTTTCTGAGGTAGGATAAAGAAATTGAACGTGCATCCGTCCCAGCTAACTACATCGTTTTTATACATATTATAAATATATATATACATACATAACGGTAGTTTAGGACCTGTCAGTTAAGTCACGCTAACGAAAAATGTCTGTACTGAGGGAGTGGCGGCGAATGGCAGAATGATGTTTCCTCACGGTTGCTAATGTTTTTTTTCTCTACAGGACCGACGGGAGTTTTGCTGTGAATGATATTCCCTCGGGCTCATATGTAGTGGAAATAGCGTCGCCAACATACAGATTTGAGCCTGTACGGGTGGACATTACATCAAAAGGGAAAATGAGGTATTCACTTACTCATGTTATATGCAGTTTTCTTGTCTCTTCTACTGTGGGTCTTTGCGTCGTGCCTCGTTGCTTTTGTTAAATGAAACGCAATTCAAGCTTAAGTAACAAAACTTCCCTTTCAGTGACAGCAGCTGTAATGCACCAGTCAGTGAACATGCTGAACCCCAACCATGAGCTGCCAGACGTCTCTGAGTTCATGACCAAGCTGTTTTTGCATTGAATGTGTTTCGTTTGTTTTGTCACACAGGGCTCGTTTGGTGAATTACATAAAGACTTCAGAGGTAGTGAGGCAGCCATACCCACTCCAGATGAAGTCCACCGGGCCCCACTCCTTCTTCGTGAAGCGAGAAACCTGGGGCTGGACTGATTTTCTTATGAATCCAATGGTAAGAGAGACAGCAGTAGTGCTCCTCAGCACATTTGTGTGTTTGAAGATGCCTTGTGACAAGCTGGTAACCTTGAAGATTTATCGTGAAAGTTCCTTTCTTTGGTGTTGCTGTATTTTGTTTTTTGTAAACTATACACTGAGTTTATTCCTTAACTGATATTTTTTTCACACAGGTTATGATGATGGTCCTTCCCCTGCTCATCATAGTGCTGCTGCCTAAGGTTGTCAATACCAATGACCCTGAGATGAGAAGGGTAAGTAATCTTACCTTAGCATTTTGCATCCAAATCAGGCAAGCCGGATCCAGTGAAATCCGGCTTTTCTTTTTGTCACTTATTGTAGGGACGGGTTACCTCAACAGGAGTAGAGTCTTTGGTGTGCTTTGCTGGAAGGGAAGGGTTTGTAAAGCATTTGCCCCCTTGTCTTTGCCCTTCTAGGAGATGGAGCAGTCAATGAACATGCTGAACCCCAACCATGAGCTGCCAGACGTCTCTGAGTTCATGACCAAGCTGTTCTCCAAGGGCTCTGGCAAGTCTGGGAGTGGCAGTAAAGGAGGCAAAAGCGGTGCGGTGAAAAGGAGGTAGTGCCACGTTTCTGCCCAGGAACAGTAATGCACTGTGGCACTGTTACCATGGAAACAGGGGGGGTTTCAATGGAAATAGCGATTTCTGCTCCGTTTGTCTTTTTTTGTATTAGAATATCAGGATTTCAGGACCTGCAGATTTTTTTGGGGGGAGAGAATCGTGAGGCGTGAAAAATGGCAGATGTTTCTGAACAAGTTTTGAGGAGATATGCTCTAAGCTTCAGTGCATTCTATGTCATGAAAGAACCTGATCTTCGTTTTTTTAGTTTTAATTTATGTATGCCTTGCGATACCATCACATTTGTCTTTTGGCTAGGTTACCGGTCAGATATCCCTTTGCGATGCATGCCCATCACTTCTGGTTTAACCACTTAAAACCTGTTGCACTGCTGAATGTAAGTTAATGTTGTTGCTTTGTGTATTTCAGTAGGCATCCATTGCCACACTGTGTTTGTATATTTTGTGTTAGTTCTGACCATGATCCAATTTCTGCCACATTTACTTAAACGAGACATTATATATTAGAGATGTTCACTATTAGGGTGTCGGTTGCTTGAAATGGGACTGATATCCTTAAACTAAATGAATGCTTATGAAATTTTAACTTCAATAAAGTTCTTTAAATGCTAACAATATGAACTGTGTTGCTCTTATACAGTCTTACTTTTGTGTAATTCAGCTTCAGTCAGATGGCTTGTGTGTTTTCCGGCTCTCTGTGCCCTGCTTTTCTGACACCTTGCACTAGGTCTTGGATTTGGGTGGGATGGGCCTCTCTGCTTGAAGCAGTGCATGCCGGGGGATATTTAGTCTTTGGCCGTATGGAGCCGGCTCTTTGACATGAGTACTGAGAGAATGGGTGGGGGGGGGTGGGTGTGCGCATTCAGGTTTGCTGTGGATTGTGTAGTTGATTCTGTGTGATGTATTGTGCATTGAAAGCGTCTTCCCTAAGAATAAAATACGTCATCGTGTTTGGTAGCTTGTTCTTTGGAAATATATCTGGACGTTGGTCTTCTGCCTTCTGGTCAGTGGGCCATGTCCTTGCAGTCTGTAAAATTATGCGATTGCACATGAACCAATGTTTAAAAACAGCCTTGGAGAAAGAAGAATGTGAGCCGGCTGGAACTATGGACCTGGGAAACACATGATCCTGCTCAATCATATAAATGCCTTCAGGGAGGCTCGATTCCTCTCAGTGCAAAGAAAAAGACAGCGTACTACCAGAAACCTTCCGCAATCCTTTTATTTAAACAAAACAGACAACTGCAGCATGAACAAAGGTTGTGGCCTTTGCTGGCGTTCACCCAATCAGATCACTGCAAAGCGGCCTTCCGATCTCCGCACAGGTTCAGATAAGCACACTCTTTAAACCTTAGCGGCTCTAAGGAGCAAAGTGGGGGGCTGAAGTCCGACGGAGATGAGGAGCCGGGTGTGAACGACGACGCGTCCGTTTGGACTCTGAGTCTCCGGCTGCCAGCTTGCATGGCTTGTGTTTGTTCTGTCCCTCAAGGTGCAGTCAAAGTACAGCGTGAGTAAGAGTGTTGCCACAGCTGTCATCAGAGAGAGTAAGTGACACTCAAAGCTCGGTACAGTTGCTAACTTTATTTTTCACTTTAGTGGGGATAATTTACCCTATAGCGTGGATTGCTGTGTGTAACATCGGAAGCACATTATGCATTACTCTTCTGTATGGTATGAATATGTTATTAGCTATGGGCTTATGTAATGTCTAACTTAATTGCTCAGAAATGTCCTTTTAACATTTTAGACCAAAATTCTCTGGATTTCGGCAAATTATTAAGGAATAATTTTATGCTTCTGCTAACATTAGCCTTCTGCACTGCAGAACTGTTACTGTGTCGGTCCAGCAGTCTCAGTACTGGGGAATCAGGTTTCAAGCCTCAGCGTTGACTTGCAGGGAAATGTGGGGGAAGCTGATGGTTACTGGGGGTTGGCTGAGAGCTCTCCTGCTCCCTGCACTGTGCTTGATGGGGGCTCACTGTGAGTTTCCCCCAGCCAAGAACATCCACCTGCTCTACCAAGAAGAGCTCAAACTGGTCCTCAACCCAGGTCTCCAAGGTGAGTTCCTGGCTTGCCTGAGCGAGATTCGCTGTACAGTTGGTGTCAGTATGATTTCTTTGCAACTTTGTAGAATAGTGTGTCCCAACCCGATCCTCAGGGACCCACAGACAGCCCACATTTCTGCTCCCCCTCCAGCTCCCGTTAGGGTTAGGGCTCGTTCCGACTCTGCGCGTTCCATTTTTCAACAACTCCTGCATTCTGCAATTCGCTGGAACATTATATTTTTCATAGAAAGGAAATGTTCCAACTGTTGTGCTGTGTTCCAGTGCATTTTGAAAACACACTGCTGCACACATTTCTCTGCACTGCGTTGATGATAATGAAAAATTGATACAAACGCATTCCAAAGTCTTTGCAGTTTTTATTCCCTCTTTTTCCCCACAAACACTAAGGACAATCATGTACAATCATAGAAATGGCTGACACAACGCAGCTTTAAACGCATGAAGACGCACAAGAACGTGGACAAACACGAGACGAAAACATGAGAAAACAGTACAATGTTTTGTGCTTTTTGGCTTCCCTAGTGTGAACATACCGTTACTGGGAGCTGGGAGGGAGCAAAAATGTGGACCATCTGTGGGTCCCCAAGGACCAGGTTGGGACAGACTGTTTTAGAGGATAATTTCTATGGATGAGCATTGTCTAATGCTGCGAAAATGGCCGGAAAGTTTTGAAATACTGATAACTGATATATTGGCAGAGCAAACCTGTCTTTATAAGTTACTCAGTTATGATGCTTATAAAAGTTGTTTATCATTGATATCAGTGGGAGTCAGTGATTATGTTCTAGATACTGGCTTGTCAAGTAATTTGTTCAAACTGCAGAATCTGGAACAAAAAATGCCTCGAATTGGTGAGTTTTACTTATAGCTTCTTACTAGCCTCATAACGAAAAATGACTAAAAGCTATTTGCTAACGATTTCATTAGCGTAAATGTTTAGCGACCAGATGTCCACACGTACAAGGTGAGTGTCTGTCTTGCAGAGTTCCCAGGGGACTGCTATGAGATCTGGCGTGATTCTGGGGGCCAGGCGCAGGATGGGGTGTATCTCATCCAGCCAGCAGACTCCCTCATCGTGGCACACTGCGCCATGCAGGACGGGGGCTGGACTGTAGTGCAGCATATCACTGTCAATAGCACCGTTGACTTTGACCGCACCTGGGATGAGTACAAGATGGGCTTCGGGGTTCTCACTGGAGATCATTGGCTGGGCAATGAATATCTGCACCAGCTCACCCGTCGGCCTGGCCGCTTCAAGTTGGGAGTGAAGCTGGTGGACAAAGATGCAGTCACCAAGACGGGTGAGTACGACCCGGTGCTGGTGGAAGGTGAGGACACCCAATACAGGATACGCTTGGGGCTGTTTCAGGGCACTGCCGTGGACGCCCTCACTCAGGACACCGAGAACTATCTGCACGACAACCAGAGGTTTACCACCAAGGACCGCGACAACGACAATTATTTCCAGAACTGTGCCAAGCTGGAATTCCAAGGAGTGCCCGGAGGTGGCTGGTGGTACGATGCCTGTGCCGGTGCCAATCTCAACCGGCGGAATGTCATCTACTGGCAGAAGGACTGCAATAAGGAGCATCTCTGCAAGTATGCCTGGATGATGGTGAAGCCTTCGGCTGTCGGCAAAGGCATCAAAGCTGGCAGCTGTCAGAAGGATGAGCTGTGATGAAATCCGGCGTGATGAAAATCTGGGAAAAGTCTGCTGTAGGGAGCATGAACTGAAATTAGGAGAGAGGGGATAGGGACAGCGCATGGACTCAATCAATATTATCGCTTAATCCTTCCTGTCATCAAGCCCAGGGTTTTAAACGAATTACTCCAGTTCTTGCAAATTCACATTTTATGTACATGTATATTCCTTATACACATGCATCCTTAAGAAATAACCAACATTAGAAATCATTTATTTCTTTTATGTGGGGGGGGGGGCGTCAGATTATGTAAAGGCAAATGTTAATTCCTGAGGCGCCCTAAAGGTGAGACACAAGGCAACATTTTGGGCAATGTTGCCAGGCAACTGCCAACCAGGTGAGAGAGAGCAACTCACCTGCATCTGTATAATCTACCTTTTCAGGTAGAAAAATATTGCCCAGTATCAATGGGAAAGTGTCCAAGCAACTTTGCTGAAAAGGTTTCCCTGTGTATCATTACCCCAACACTGTGATTACATTATTTTCTGATATGTACAATTGAAGGGGGCTGACATATATCTTGGCTTTTGAATGTTTTAGCATGACAACAAAGTAGCCATTTTATGTCAGTCACTGTCTGAATGTTTCTGAGTAGGAATATTTAGAGTCACGTTCCTGTTTCACATCATATTTTGTACAGTCCAAAGTCGGCATGTATATAAAATCAAGTTTGTTATTAAAAGTAATTATAATATGTGAAACTGAGACATGAGTTACTGGGAGGATGTGTGTGTAATACTCTAATGATGTGAAGCCAGTAGGTACGTCTAGAATATTCTGACATTTTGAAGGTCTGTATAGGAGAAAAACATCAGGCACACAGGTCTTAAGCCAAACTTTAGAACAAAGAAACCCAGCATCGTGTGGTAATTAATACAGTTCTTTCTATTTTTAAGTATCGCTGAGGACAAAATGCGACAACACCAGAGTCATCGTTAGATTGACCCAGCTTACCTTTCTATAAGAATCTGGGCTGTTATTGATTCCACAGTCCTCATGATACCGTCAGAAGCAATCGAACTGCAGGTGACACCAGTGCACCATCCGTTGGTCTCATTAGGTGTCCACATACCTGAACCAAGTCTCCATTGCACATACATTCCATCGTACAGCTACTTCTAACCCGAACCACTCAATTTCCACATTAATTGGTTTATTAAAAAAAAAAAATCTGAAAAATGCAACATTTTACTGGAAAATTCTGCTGCAATTTTTACTATTACATTTTCTGTCCTGAATATATTACATGTTATTTACTTTACACAGTGTGCTACTGTTAGAAGAAAATGTTGTATACAGGAGCCAATTCATGTGACAGACATTTTACAACTGCACCTGTTAAAGGCTTTCATGACAGGCAGGCTCTTGATATGCCGAGTAGACAGGGTCAGACTGTACATGTGCCTATAGCAGAGTCATACATGCGAGTACAAAATGTGGAGAATAGCAGTAGCAGAATTTGGCGAATGTAACACAACCAACTGAAGCTTTGTCCATCCGGGCCTCATGAAGACCTAATACAGATGTTGGGAACATCTAGGGAAATATCCACCTGTTGATCTTTTTTGTCTTCTCCATGGAAAGAAACAAAATATGAATGAGAATCATTAAGATTGTAAGTAATATTATAATGTTCCATCATCAAATTGCTTGTTATCTATTGATAATTTTTTGACTCCTATGTTTTTATTACTGGGTTAACTCATGGATAACTCATATTGCAAGATATTAAGATGCAGCCTAGTTGCACTAAAAAAAATGGGTAATGATCTGTACCTTTGCTTGTCACTGGGGCTGTACCCTTGTAATTATATGTTTTCGGGTGCAGAAATGGACTCTGAGGAACATCCCAAAGGTACAAACAGCATTAATATACCATCAATGGTACAGAAATGTTCCTGAGTTCATTTCTGTATCTTAAAAGGTACAATTACCTACAGCTAAGGGTACAACTGGCAGCCCCAGTGACATGCAAAGGTACAAATTTTTACCCTTTCTTAAAAGAGTGTGCAAAAATTAGTGAATTACGTGTGTTTATCTGAAACCAAATATTGAAAGATTAAATGCCAAAATATATTGGCCAAATGAGTGCATGAAAGCCCTGTACCAGGTTTTTCCTAACGACCGGGTTATGGCTGTACCAGTATAGCTTCTCTTCTGTCCTCCTCCTCTTCCACTGGCACAAAAGCAGCATGCGGAAGGTCTTCTGGAAGGTTTTGTTGCAGAGGGCGTAGCACATGGGGTTGACTGTGCTGTTGACATAGCACAGCCAGTAGCCCAGATGCCAGAGAGACAGAGGGATGCACTCCGAGCAGAAGGTTGAGATCAGAACCATGATGTTGTAGGGGGTCCAGGTGAGAATGAAAGCTAGCAGGATGGCACTGAGAGTCTGTGCTGCCTTCTTCTCTTTAATGAGGACCATTCTTTTCCTCTTGGTGATCTGGTTCTTCAAGGTGGTGTCCATGGGTTTGGAGGAGGAGGCAGTGGAAGGGGCAGCCATGGACTCTGCAGAAGAACATGATGATTGAGTTATTTTAGTGTCCCCGTTTTTGCATTCCTGGGGACTTCCATCTTTAGGAACGGGCTTAAATTTGTATGAAACGCATTTTTTGCCTTTTTGGGAGCTGCTCTTGGGTGGAGAAGGGAAGTAGCTTCCCTCTTCATAGCTGCTGAGTTGCTCATTCTCACTTGTGACAGAACTTTCTTTTGCCTCACTGGCCTGGTTTTTATAAGGCGCCTGGAAGATCCCTGGAGATCCAGGGTGCTCCTCATCTTCTGAGGATGCGTAGCTGTTAAAAGTGGTCACTTGATCAGCCCTAGACCACTCGTCATTAGGAGCCATGGTAGACCTGGCGACATTGCTACGATTCGAAGAAGACCAGGATGCCTGGTTCCTATCCCGGGAGGAACTTGGTGGTTGTCTGCAGTTGAAACAGGATCTGATTATCGTCTTCTGGGGGTTGGCACTGCTGGAGTCAACTGAAGAGTTGAGACCTTGGAGTTCTGCTAAGTCCTTTGTGCGCTTCTCAGTTTCCTTGTAGATCCTCCAGTACAGAATGGTCATGATGGACACCGGGATGTAGAAAGCAGCAATCGCAGTTCCAAATGTGATCACTGGCTCTGAGAAGAACTGGATCTGGCATTGCTTGTCAGGTACTGTCCGTTTGCCAACAAAATACTGCCAACACAATATGGGGGGTGCCCACAAGATAAATGACACCAGCCAAGCCATGCCAATCATGATTCCAGCCCGTTTGGGTGTCCTCTTAGCTCTATATGTTAGTGGTCTTGTAATCGAAAAATATCTGTCAAAGCTAATAACTAGCAAGTTCATTACAGAGGCATTGCTAGCCACATAATCCAAAGCTAACCAAAGATCACATGCTAAGCTCCCCAAAGACCAGTATCCCATGAGTATGTATGAGGTATATAAATTCATAGAAAATACTCCAATTATGAGGTCTGCAAAAGCCAAACTCAGCAAGTAGTAGTTGTTCACAGTTTTCAGTTGGCTGTTAACCTTAAAGGAAATCATCACAAGAACGTTCCCAATTATCGTGATCAGACTTACAATCGCTGATACAGTTGCTATGGTTATAACTTCCCATAGACTGTGTGTGATTGATTGGATATCAGATGCATTGGCATTGACTGTTAAATTTTGCTCTTCCTCCACCTCCATGTTCTTCGTATTGATGTGTGCTTACAGGAAATTCGTTTGGTAACAGAAGTCTGCCGGAATTCGCTTATGAAGTAGCGTGCAGACCTGAGGGAGGAAAAGACATTCAATACGTCATCAATTTATGTTAATCAAAAGGGTATATAAATTAATGCGGCTAGGGGACACTTTCATAAATGTAATCTCTGTAGGTAGTCACCATCTGTAACGGGACGACTGGGGATAAAGCCTATGGATGGTGGAGCGAGGAAGCGGGAAAATGGACTGTGGGGGGCTGTGTATGCTAGCAGATTATCCCTATAGTTACTATACAGACTCTTGCCCTCTGATAGCTAGGCTTTCACAGCTCGCATGTAGTAGTTCTTGTCTTACTAAAATAATATAAATATTTGGTAATAATTTACATTAACTACACCTTCATAATGCTTTTACAGCATATTGCATTTATAAAACGTTCAGTACACATTCATAATGTATTCATTAAATATTCATAAAACATTCATAAACATCACATATGTATACCTTAACATCCCTTAACAGCTGTCATATACATTAATAACAAACTTTATATAATAATAACAAACATTATAATTGCATAATCATGTAATGTTTGTTATTAATGTATATTAAAGCTGTTAATGGGTATTAGGATGTTAAGGTTTACTTGCATGCTCCTTATGAATGTTCTATGAATGCATAATGAATGCATTATGAAAGTGCACTTAATGTAAAGCGTTACCAAATATTTAAAATTACTTTGTAAAATTAATTGATATTTTAACGTTAGAATCGATTCTGAAAATAAATTAAACGTTCAAATAGGAAGAATCCGGATTTCAGTACCGATTCACACATCTTTTGTCAGCAGGAGACAAAGTGAGTGCGGCAGGTTAAGTGTTACCGCTGTTCACGCTTTAGCGACTCAGCTGATGGACTAAACAGGAATAACTCATATATATATATATATATATATATATATATATATATATATATATATATATATATATATATATATATATATATAAACGTACAATACAATCCAAAAATAAGAAACCGATAGAAACCGCTGGTTAAAGAGATCTCACCATAAAAATGACTAAAATTCAGCCTATCACGTGAGTTCTAAAAAGTCATGCCTTTAAATTTTAATTTTTTAAAACATAATTTTAATATAAATCAGTAAAAGGTAGACATACTTGAAAAAAACGCCTGTATTTCATTGGGATAAAAAACAGTCACCGTTTGGTTCTAAATGAATGAATGACTTTCATTAGCTTTCACCTGTAAATTTAAAACATAATTCTTCTGGGGTTTTACAAATATCTCATATTGGGATATAAAACACATTTCCACTCCATTGTAGTATGTGACGGAATAAATTTTTGTAAAAGTAATTCGTGTTTTGGATTTCATCGTTTTTTATCGAGGTTGCTGTGCTCCTGTTCGACTGACGCGCAGGCTGTAATTTATATGCATTTCTTTAATTCTAGTAAAATCAAAAATATTTATGGTTTTTTTTATTTAGGATACAAGCTATTGAAATGCACTTCTGGCTCTGTATGGGCTACGCAGATACAGCGCTTCCACCCGCCCTGCTTATCCATTCAGTGCAGGCTTGCAGTGAGAAGAGGGGGCATGGGGGTGTGACTTCATCACAGAGCACATATGCTCATGCAAGCAATCACACGCTATGCATAATTTAAAGATGCCAGTACACTTGTGTGTCTTTGGATTTCAGGAAGAAACCTGAGCAACACCTGGAAAACCCCCATCCCTGGAGGTGTGAAGCAACACAATCACCCTCTGAGCCACTATGCCACCAGTAGGTGAAACTCACCCCCTTAATGGGCTTGGGCCTGTGGTTATTTTTGGGTTTAGAGTCACTGTACCAGGCCACTGACAGCATCCAGAAGGAAATGAAGTTTTGAAAACAGGTACATCAAGAAGCAAATAACTCAGTGGGCAAGGGGGATTTTAGCCAATAGGCCTCCAAATGCGAGGTATTAAGGTCAAAAGGGGAGGCAGGCTTGGCCTAGGCTGATTTGATTGAGAGATTTTTTAATTTTATGATAATTTAGATTTTTATACTGTAGAACAAAAAATATGAGTTGAAAATTTACTCTAGCTACAGCCAATAGAACTCATAACAATAGTTCTTTTATATAAGTTTTTGGTGTTGCAAGTTGTGCCAACACAAAGCAATGTATTTGTTTTTACAATTACCAGATACTCCTGAAAATGAACAATCATTAAAATTGCAAAGCTTCTGAAGTTTTGTGTCCTGTGATAGAGCAAAATGTATCTTATTGATTCTTATTGATCGTCTGAAACCAACTATCACATTCCTTGCAATGTGACGATTGCATGTGTGTAACATGTTACGTCGATATTAATATTGCACTAGGGCTGCCACTAACGACTGTTTTTCTATTGATTTATCTGCTGACTATTGTATCGATTGGTCGATTAATCTAAACGATTAATTTTCCTCCAGAAAGTCAAATTGACCGTTTAATTTAAGTTAATTTTATTTTGACGACAACGAACTGTATACCATTACATGGCTCTATATAATGTACGCGGACTTTTCGGCACTACAGTATATGAACATTATTTTCAGCCACAATTCAATAAGCAGATTAGTAGTATGCCTAGAAATATTAATGGGAGGCGTAGTGTGATGCCCAAAAGCCTGTAGTCTGTGTGAATTTGGCGTATCCTGATGCTTAATAAATTCGGTTAGCGAAGCGCGCCACGTGCCGCACAAGAGACTGAAGTTGCGACGAAGGAAGGGACAGATCAGCAGCCACAACAAAAGAGGAGATACTGTGGTTAAACAAGGTAAAACTATGTTGAAGGTGTGGCGGCATGGTAATTATTTCCTTTTATTTAGTGCCTGTTTTCCTTTCAGTTTTAGTTTACGATGACGACACTGGTCCCAACAAGTGCACCGCGCACGAACGCAAACACTGGAACCGTAAAACAACGTAGAATAAGCCCAGATTTTAGCCTAAACATTTTCACAAACACTTATTCAATGGAGATTCTAATGTGGCAGGCAGACAACTTTATGGTATTAATAATTTGTGTTTTTTTTTTGCAGCTACAAGGACAAAAGATATTAAAAAGCTCTCCGTACTAATTGGTAATTTAATAAACATGAACAGAAAACACGGTGGTTTGCAGGTATAGAGTATCGCCTGTGTGTTTTCAGGTGCTCATGCATAGCGATAGTGTCGCCGTGGTATGCCGTCGCCCTTTGCAGTGTAAAACCACATTTTTTTCTGATAATTTTTTAAACACTCCCATAAAGATATTAAAGGACAACTTTTGTTTTCATGAGTTGAAACGTTTTCGAAACCATAACGGTTATTTTGTTAAAATAAAAAACGATAAAACATTGATGCATCGACGTCATCGACTACGTCGACTAATCGCGGCAGCCCTACATTGTATATTGTGCAGGCCTAGTAGCACTGTTTAAAATATAGAGATTTCTATTTAGGATTTCACCTGGCTAATTGGAGTTGCTAAATTGCCCATAGGTGTGCATGTGTGAGTGAATGGTGTGTGAGTGTGCCCTGCGATGGGCTGGCCCCCCATCCTGGATTGTTCCCTGCCTCGTGCCCATTGCTTCCGAGATAGGCTCCGAACCCCCCGCGACCCAGTAGGATAAGCGGTTAGGAAAATGGATGGATGGATGGATGGATTTCACCTGGATAAGTCAGAACTTTCTGTAATGGTTTTGTGGTGGTTATCAAACTGCACTTAGTAGGACAAACTAGTGTGTTTTTATTCGTTAATTTTATTAGACATCCTACAACATACAGTCAAGTATTTAGGTGTTTCAGGACTAGTATCATATAGATGCTTTTCTTATTGGAGATGATGGTTTTGTTAGAGCTCCATCTGCAGGTCCAAAAAGAACCTGAACGTACATTTATCATTATACAGAAATTGCCGATATCAGTTGACTGCTAAACATACAAACATACGGCACATGTGCTGAGAATTTATTTAAAACTTGCTTCCAAGCAATAGAGTTTTTGTTAATGTGAATTTGTAGGAAAATGTTGAATATTATATGAAATTTGGTCTGTCGATATGCTTATTTCCAGGTTAGTCTACAACTTGTATAATTGTGTGTTCTTTATATGTGTGTTAATGGAGTGTATATGTAGTGAATTGGGGGAGCAGGCCTTGTTTCTCTGGATTTTTGTTACCGAGGAAACGGTCACGTAATGAAGTTTCATACCAGCTCTGAAAATCTGAATGCACCAGGCTGTTCAGTTAAAAAAAAAAAACACTCTAAATCAATCAGCCATTTTCGCTCTGTCCTTTCTACTGACTGCCGAAGCCTGTTTGGATTGTCTTGCTGTTGTGTGTTGACTTTGCACTAGGGTGAGTTTGCTCTCTAAAGAACATAGAATGTCTTTTCTGTTGAACGTTTTTTTGGTTCTTGGGTTGCTGTATATCCTTTGTGCCTTGCCTGTGGCAATTAAAATTAGGTATTTGCATACTCTTGATTTTGTCATTAGAGATAATTTAATATACGGCTTATCAGTTTTGTATCCGCTACTTAAATAACAGTCCGCCGCAGTCCACATTGCTGCATCTTGCAATATACGATTCTATTACAAGCAAATAATTTGATTTAACCTGTGCTACTTTCATCGGACTGCTCTTTACTGCATGTGTTCCTCATTACCTTAATCATGCTATTACTGCTATTATTCATGACTGTGTTGGTGATTTAGGGCTCTTCACAGGATAACAGGTTGGGGGTGTGTGGAGGCGGTAAGCAGCTGGCAGGAAGTACAGCTCAGTGAAACACAATACTCTGGATCTGGGGCTGAATTGGAGGATTCAGTGCCATAGAGCGACAGTGAACACTGGAAGTATGGCGCCACCTAGTGGGCATTGAATGGTGCTTGGGTCCTGTTTTGTTTGTCAGGCAAATGGGGAGTGTTGAAGTATTGCACAGGGAATTAGGATGCTGGCAGAACGTGCCCACTGCTATGCAGAGGTTGTGTAAGATCAACAGGCAATTTGTTTTGCAGAATGGCATTTCGTCATACACCATATTCAGTCTCTTGCGCAGTTGAAACTGGCTGCCTACCGGTTTGAGTGTTTATAGGTGACTGTAAACAGAAAATTACTGACTAGGACATGATGGTCAGTAGAGTAATTACACCCACATAGGGCCCAGACACTGCATTTATGTGATTGCTCTCATCGGTCCCCCCCCGGTTTGTTCTGTGCTCTTATTTTGTTTGATTTTTTTTTCTGTTTGCATGTTTTACCAATCTGCTCGCTTTTTTTTTGTTGCCCACGTTCATTGATTCATCCCAGAAAGCGACAGCCTGTAATTTTTAAGTGTTTTTAATTAAATGTAGGCGTGATGTGGTCAAGCCTGTTGTTGCAGACAATTAGCAGAACCAGGCAAGAATCTGAGTTAGGCGGCTTTTGCTGTCTGGAATAGGAAATACTTTGATTAATGGAAGCAGCACAGAAGCTGGGGACCAGGTTTTGTCAACGGCATTAATGTTGTTGCATCTGAAACCAAAAATTCGTCATATTTGAGAATTTGTCATTTGGTAGGAATCTGTGCTATGTAGTATTGATTTTTAAGTACTACTTCAATATAGTATGTATAGTCTAACCTTGAATATCAAATTGTGAATTTATTAGAGATTTGTCGGGTTGGAGACAGCGCGTCTTTGGATGGAATCTGCAGTTGAGAGTGATAAAAAAAAACTTAAGGTCACTGAAGGTTAGTGGCCTTGTAGATCTTGTGTATGCTCAGTGAGTCTTTTTTTGTTGTTGGGTGTAGCGTAAGGTGTCTGCCGCCATCAGGGGACCTGGCAAGGTGATCTTCCTTCTGGTACTGCATCAGACAGAATAGGTTCAGATATGTGCCCTGTCCCCAGTAAGCCTGTCTGGGCTCAAAACAACATGAATTAATTATGGCTGCTATGCACAGCCGGTGACGTAGAGAGGCATTCTCTCTTTAAATGAATAGCATGAAACACAGAAATGTACAAACTCACACATTATATTCTTTGTCCTGCCTCTTTTGTGCACCTGCACACTTATGCTTGGCGTTTGCTTCTCTGCTCATTATCTCTGGCACATATTACTATACACACACACACACACACACACACACACACAAACCTACTTGATGCAAAGTGACATTGCCTTGATCCATACCCATACCAACACTCACTGTGTGTGTATGTAAATATATGGTCATGACCAAATATACAGTACTCACCATGCGATAAAAACCTGCTTTTTTTAACTTGTGGGGACGTTTTTTTTTTTTTTTGGCTTACGTTTTATAAAAAATTGTATCTTCAATCAAAAAACTAAAAATGCCTAACGTCTTATATTTTGTATGGTTACTTAAGGTTAGGGCTAGGTATGGGTTAAGATTCTCATAATCTGGATTAGGATTATGTCCATAGAAATGAATGGAGAGTCCCCACAATGGTATGAATACAAACATGCGTGTGTGTGTGTACAGATGTTCTCTTGTATTCAGCTACTTGCAGTTAGGATAATTCGTGTCTCTAAATTTCTGATGGAGTATGATTGTGAGAATGTGCCTGTTTTGGACTGGCATCCCGGTCAGAGTATCCCGCAGCCGTTTGCTCTGTGCTGTCTGCAATAGGCTCCAGGTCTCTCTGTGACTCTCTGTGATAGCGGTTGGAAGATGAGTGGGGAATGGGACAAAACTACAAATGTCATTCACTCTGAAGGTTAAAACCTGTCTACTTCAGAATGTATTGATTTCTTAAGAATTCCTAATATGCTGTGTGAATGATTTGATGTTCTGTGGCCCAGTGGGCTAGGTCTCGGCAGAACAGTCACATGTCCGTAGGCCCTGAACCCCCAGCTCCAGGGGTGCTGCATATTGGCGACCCTGCACCGTGACCCCCCCCCCAACCTATGGAGAGCAAGATGGGGTGGGTGAAGAGAAGGATTCCAATGTACTTCTGCAAACGGATGAAGGATAAATCGAACTGTTATCCCAGAAAAGGCACAAGTCAGTTTGCATTCTGATTAAGAAATATCAGTAAATAGCATATAGGAAGTTTGTTTTTCGGTGGCGATGACATATGCAGCAGTGATGCAGTCAGAGACAATGCCTGGTCACACTGCTGCATGTGGAATAAAGGGCTTTTAATGGATTGCTTTCTTATGATTAAGACAAGAGTCAGGATAAATCGCCATGAGTGCTTGAATGTGCTGCCGCGTTAGAGATCAGTTGTATCTGAGAGTGAGTATCTGTTTGTACAGTATTATAAACCTCTGTGGTGGAATGATCGGAGCTCTGGATTTTCGGTAGATCTTGAGAAATAATACTGTAAGCAGATTTTGCTCAGGTGAAATTGTGCGTATGCTCATGTGCCTGGCAATGGAATGGAATCCAGGGTGTTCTGATCTTCTTGCTGTTCTATGTGGGATAAGCTCCAAGGTCTGTGTAACCTCATACTGAATATGCAGTTCATTTTGATGCATTTAAAACGAATGAGCCGACTTCATTATAGTTATAGAACTGCACGGCAGTGATCCATTCAGTGGAAAAAGTGGACAGGACTGAAATGTACTTTACAGACACAGATCTGTCTGTAATATGACTGACATGATGAATGACCAGGCCGAATGGCGTTTGCTGACTGAGTGGATTGCTGCATCCAGAAAGGACACGCGCCTTGGTGTTAGTGCTCAGAATTTGTCAGGCAGTAGCTTGGGTCACACCAAAGTGACTTTTTTTATACTGATTTTACAGTATTTCTGTGTTACTCGTGCTGGAATTTGCAGTTAAATTTTATTCAGCATCACCATTTCGAGGTTCTACCATACAAATTTGTATATTTTGGACAAATTACTTTGGTTGCATCATTTCTGTGCTGGACATAGTCATAAACAATTTTTGCTCCTTAAATATATTTATTCTTTGTATATAGAGACGCACCGATCGGATATTCAGATCAGTTCCGCCGATGATCCAGCCCTATTTCAACGATCGGCCATCGGCCATACATGCCAGATCTACATCTGATTCCTACTTATTTAGTTTTTGGTAGCCTCTAAAAGGATAGCTTGTATTTCGTGATAAATCTATTAGTACAATCAATCGCACGGCAGCTCTTATTCATTTTGGATTAGTTTTTTTGCGGCATTCAAGCTGAGCGCTAACGCTCATATAATTACATATTTTAATGATATTACATACAATATCATATTGTAGAGATATACAATTACATTTTTACTAGTAAAACCTCAATTATGGATGTGTGGGCCTGGAATTCTTACCAGTCAAAATGTATTTCCAGATCTACAATAGGAATTTTTACTAGTATGAATTGAATTATAGAGCTGTACAATAAGACTTGTTACTGATGAAAATTGAATTTAGGATATGTGAGGCAAAAATACAACGGAAGTCAATGGAAATTGATATGACTAATACAAATTGGGCTTTACAATATTAATTTTTACTTGTAAAAATACAGTTCTTACTAGTAAAAATGATAATTCTTACTTAAGAATTGCACTGTACATGTCTTGAATTACTAGTAAGAATGTTATTTTTACTAATAAGAATTAAGTTATGACAAGTACACCTTATACTTATATAAGACTATTTGCATTGCCATAGCCACCGTGACATCATGCGCATACCCTTTGCTGTACAGGGAGCCTGAGAAAATCAGACAAGAGGGTGACGTTCTGCAAGTATTTTACCGTTTCAACAGCAACTAATAGCACAGCGATTTGCAATCTTTGTAGAAACAGTTTGTAAAAGAGTTCTGACAAGTAGGAGTAGCATTACATGGAAAATCGCACTAAACAAAGCACACGCGATTCTGCGAGACAATGTGAGTAATATGAAACAAGCAACTGATGATCTGGGAGTCGCTAGCTTGGGCTGTACTGCGTACTCGCTACAGCTCGTGATACAGGGGTGGCCGCTGTTGTAACGAAGTGTGAAGTGACGCTGTTGCCCGTGAGAGAAAAATTGTGGGGCATTTAATCATTCCCACTTGTGTATTCTCGCTTGGATGATATTTCCATTCCAAAGCCTCAAAAATGCTTAAAACAAAATGTACAAACGAGGTGGAACAGTGCGTTACGAATGTTTCTAGTTGTCTAATTAAAGTTGTTTTGGCGTACATTTCTCGTCTGTATTTATCATCTTAAAATATGAATAGTAAAGTATGAATATATTAGATATTAAAGGAAAACAAGCTATTGTATTGGAATCGGTATCCGCAATTGTGTGTCGGAATCGGATCAGAACTGGAACAATGTGGATCCCTTTTTGTATAGATAATCCATCATCTTCGGCAACTCTAACTTTAATCTTTCACATTTGGCAAGTTAACTCTTCCCAGGTGAGTTTTATAGATACCAGCTCTCAAATAGTAAATTCATCATTGTCAAATTGCACATTCTAGGCTGTTTGTCGTGATTTCTGGAGTTAATTGGGTTTGCTGAAAATTCACTGTGGTTTCTCAGTAAAATAATTCTCCAAAAAAAAAAAAACCCAAATGGCACCTGCTTCCCTTCCCTCTCCCTTCACCTGGCTTGTTTGAAATGTGCTAATCTGTGATAGGTATAGTGCTTGAACAGAACCAGCGTATGTCACAGTACTTCTGTGTTTCTGTTATCTCAACTGTGCTTGTATCTGTAGTCGTAAAAACAGATTTGGGTTTTAATGAAATATGCTCTGCATAGGCCTCCCGATTCATCCCAGCATTTGCATTATGAAGATTAGTGGGACTGCACATCTGGGTAAACTCACGATAACATTAATCTGCTTTAATGTCAGCGCCTCCCACCCTGTTACCTTTCGGCATAAACCTGCAGCTTTGTCTTGCTCTGCTCATTTCCTTTTGGTGGCTTTGTCTGAAAGCTTTTCATGTCTAAAATGCTTCGCTGAGTATGTGGGCTCTGTGTGGGCCATTAAAATTGCTCTTGAATGAATAATGCCTTCATTTATTTTTGACTATGTTGCAAGTAATCTGCCTGTGGTTGCCTAAGACACTTGTATGTTAATATGAAGGTTTGTTTTCCCTATAAGTCATGCTTGTCATTAGTGGTGACGTGTTCATGCTTGAATGACTCTTTGTCATTGTTTTATATGCAATTTCCACAATCCATGGTGTTACCATTTCAGTAGTATCTAATCAGGCTAGCTGGTGCCCTGACCACAGCTCATTATGTCTGTGAAGGCTAACAGCCACAAAGGTTAGGGCTGCCATCTATTACGGCTGTTTTGTAATGGTTTAATGAGAAGTCGTGTGTGTTATGTTGCCTTATCCGAGATGCGTCCTGTGAAATTACGCTTGTACTAACAGCAGTTGCCCATCAGCACATAAGATTGCTCTCATTGTGAACCCGGTGAATAGAGTTGAGCAATGCTATTTCTTACGGTGTCTGCGGAGAGCCAGGGAACTGTAGGGTGTTTATTAGTGTAATGTGGGTTGCAAGCAGGGCTCCTACATCAGCTGCAGGTGGTAGCTGTTTTTCCACTCATTGTACATATACTTTAGTGCCTGAGCTCAAGGGACAGTAAGGAGAAGCAGAAAGAGCCCCAGATTTTTTCGGGAGTGCCAGTGAAATGTAGATGTTGCTTCAGGCTTCTGCCTAGAAACTTCATGGATGATATTGAAGTGTTGCTGCTTAATACATAGACCACTGGCCTTCAAGTTTTGTTTATTGACTTAGAAAGGCATTCTGAATAATATACGTGTAAAGTACTCCTTTTCTTTAAATTAAAAGACTATTACAAAGCCTTAGATGTGTGTCTGTGTGTTCTGGCAGCAGGTTGTGTGTCAGCCTGTGCTTTGAAATGAGCCAAAACATTTCTAATCCCTGGTATAATAAAGCAGTCAGAAAGAGACATACTCACAGGTGACATTTTTGTATGCCTGCCTTCCCAATAGGAGACAGATCTCATCCGTGCAGAGGAGTAGGTGGTCAGTGATCTGTTAATTCCTCTGGCTCTAGATTCAGGTCCACATTCGAGTTAGTAAGTCCAAAGAAGGGCTGAAAATTGCAGAAATGTCAGGTATTCCAACTAATTCACAGCATGCCAAACCCAGCAGGTGGAGACAGACGGCTGGCCAGAAGGTCAAAAGCAGGCTAGCATTGTGCCGGGAGGGAAACGAGGCGGGCAGCCCCGGTAAAGGAGAAGAAAAAGATTCCCAGGTAGCCGGGAGGGATGCCACTGTTTCCCTGTGCAGATAGGGGCACGTGAGAGGCTTCCTGGGACTGGCTGCGTTTCTCCTGGACAAGTTGCATCAGAGAGGGGTGACGGTCCTTGAGCTGCAGCTGCCGTTGACTCGCTGGCAGGCACAGATGTGGTCGCTGCCTGCTGGGAGTGTGCATTCCCATGGGTCAGGATGGCTGGCTCAGCCTGTCTCAGGACCTCAAGCGTGCAGGCGTGGAGCCTGAGTGGACGTGCGGGAGGGAGGACTGCATGGTAATCGAGTGGGAGGGGCTAAGCTAGCGAGAGCAGGCAGCACTCTGACGGGTAACGAGTGTGTTAATCACCTGCCCGGTATGCCGTCTCCATCATGAGGATGCAAAGAGCAAGGTGCTGCAGGGCTGTGTGTGTTTGTGCAGCCTCTATCAGTGAGACCACAGCTCAGTGTGATGGTCGGCAGCTCACGGGCCATATGACCTGGCCTCCCAAGATAAGCCTGTGCTTCTTATCCCAAGCCCTCATCAAAGACTTTTGTTGGGGTTTGCCGGTATTATTTATGACTAAGGACTAAAAAAAAAGATTGTACTCACACGTTAATAATAAATTTAAACCTTTTCGGAGCTTTTACTCAAATTGTATTTTCTTTCTCATGTGTAAGCCCTATGTGGTCTAAATTTGGTTCATAATTAAATATTTATTAAAGTGGCAGACGTTGCTTTGCTCTTATTGATACTTTGCTTGTTAATCTAATCATGAAAAATTCTGGAGGCCCAGGAAGCAGCAGCTGAAGGACCCATTGTGGTGGGACAGCCTCTGTGCTGAGCCACGCGTCCCTCTCATGCTCTCTATTCACAGTATTCATGCTTTGAATGGGGGATCCCCCAGATGTTCTGGCTGCATGCTCCGTATTCCACGTGTACCTCTGGTCCACAGCCATCTTTTTTGTGTGAGCCAGAGGCCCAGAAGTTATTCTGTATGCTCTGTGATAACACAAATTGAATGTTGTGGGTAGCTTTTTTCCGCCTTCTCCCCCAGCCTTTCCTGCTCCAGGAAGCTGGACTTGATGAAATCGACCTGCTGCCGCTTCTTGTGTTTGCATTAAATGCAATATTAACTTTGCCAGTAAGAGGATGTTCAACGGATTGTTGTCAGTGAGTTTTCTCCCAGGGCTAAACCGAGGAACTGGCCATGCAGTAAAGCTACTGATGAAGGTGAAAAGAAAATAAAGGTGCTTTTTTTTACCAGTATATTATTATTAAGAACCATTTTGGTGCAATGTATGAATCACTGGAGATGAGTGGTTTTGTTTCTGAGTGATGCATCGCTTTTCATCTTCCTGGACTGCCGACATTTATCAAGCCATTTTGAATGTGAGCTGCCCATGTGTCCATATGCTTCTCTTTATCTCTGACCTAGTTGTGCACAGCTGCATCTCCACTGTTCTCTGCTGCAGAGGGTTAAAACACGCTCTCCTCCCTCCACCTCCTCTTGCGCCGCTGCGGGTACACGGGACGCAGCATAAGCACGCGTGTTGCGACCAACCTGGGATGGCTGTTTTGCTGGAGCGATGTTGCCGCTTTATCCCCGCTGCATGCTTTCCGCGGCTTTCCCAAATGTGTTTTTATATGCGAAGGGGAGAAAAGAATTGAGGTGTGACCCATAAAGATGATGGGCCGTTATCTGAATGAGACAAGCAATTGCAGTGCAGGTCAGGTAGATGTTAACTTTTTCCTTGGGCGGTTTACTTGTTAATTACACTGATCCTCTGGCTCACCTGTTCCTCTCCTAGCCATCTGGACAAATACAACACCGCTCTCTGCCTATGGAAATTAATTATTTAGCTAAAGCAGGTTGGGTTTTCTGGGCTTTTTTTGGGATAGTTTCATTTTCAGTCTCTTTTTTTGGCAGTTCTCTGCCCCTCCCGTTGATTGATCCCGCACTACTATAGCAGATTACTGTTTTGGATTATCCTTTATTTTTTTACAGTTCGGCACATCCCAGGATTTGTGTTGCATACAGGATAATCAATTTCCCTGTGGTTAAAGCAGACGTTTTCTCCGTTCTTTGCATTTTATGAAAACTGTCTGGTTTGTGTCTAAAGAAATAATTTGTGTACACATTTTGATATACATATACACATATTTTCTTAACCTTTAACATTACAAAAAAAAAAAAGCGATGGAAAACACACAGGAAAAGAAAACTGGTGTCAGGTTATGGAAAAGGCTGTAGCGGGTTGGGGCTGGCAATCGGGGTCCATTTGCGTTTTCCTGGGTTCAAAGTAGATTGCTTCCCACGACAGGGTTGTGGGATAGTAAGAATAGTAATTTTATTAAAATTATATTTAGAATAAAAAATGTTTACCAAATACCATGTATGCAAGTCCTGCCATTTCAAGGTTTCACATCACATATATCATGGGTGAATTTAGAGGACAAATCTTCCAAATTAGAAATCTGATTTTGCCCCTGACTGGCGGGAGAAATCATTCATCAGCTGGCGAAATCTCTAACCTGCTTGGGTGAAAAAACCATGGGTGAGTACAGGATCTGCAAAGAATCAATAATGATGGTTGACTTGGTCTCTCGGTGTCCTGCCAAGACATTAACATTCAGGTCTGTGTGTGTCTTCTCCGCCCACCACACAGTGCTATCTGTCCCTCAGCAGATGATGGCAGACTGTGTGGCTGTTGCCTACAGTTGATGTCATGGTAGTGCCAAGCTAGAAAAACCAGCTGAATGTTGTCAGCTCTAGAAAGTCAAACTGTTTTCACATATACTTTGCATTAATGCATTAAGACTCAGTTCTGAGTGAGGATCCATCCTTGTCTGAAATGCACCTCATGACAGCAGGATTCCGAAAAAAAATCATTTTTATGACAGTCGGATTAAAGTTAGCTTACGCATCCTAGATTTTACGGTATCATTTTCCCCTCTCAGGAACTCTTCTGTGCCATTTCACATAAACCTGAAGTGAAGATGTTACAAGACAGACTTCTCAAAAAAAACTTTAACCATGTCCTTCAGATTGCTACAAGTCTAACTTGTACACCGAGCTGAATAAGCCTCGCAACTGACATGCCATACAGAGATCTACATGTTCAGGTTATGAGAAGTCAGTGGGAAATCAGTGAAGGAGGCTAGTGGCAGAGTGTACCAGAGTAAAATCATTCCTCATTTCAAATGTAGCTCATCCTAATAATGAATTCTCATTATCGTTTCCTTCATCCCTTGAATTCAGATGGTCTGAAAGTGAATGGGAAAATGATTGCTTTGATAACCACTAGTTTCATTTTGAAGTTTGGTAATTGGATTTTTTTTCAGTGTTATTCTAAAGACTCCTGCATGTTCCCTACTGTTGTGAAGGTAAGGTTAGTTTACAGTTATAGATTACAACTTCATACTTCAAAGTGCTTTACATAAAATACATAGAAGTAAAACTGGAATAATGGATAACGTGGAAGATAAAAATATTATAAAAGGAAATTAAACAGCAAATATGAAATAATTTAAAACAGCAGGAAATAAAAACATTTAAAATGGCTGAGAGGTGTACCTCAACAAGGTCCTCAGGTAGGCTATTCTTACTGTTAGCTGCATAATGAATAAAATATGTTTCAGCATTTTGTGATTGTAATTGGGAACCAGTAACTGCAAACAACAACAACAACAAATTTATTTTTATATAGCGCATTATCCCAACATTACATTGTCTCAAAGCGCTTTACAGTATCCTCACCCAAACCAGTGCAGTGATTCTGTAATATAGCAGTGATCTTGTTTCCTGGTTAAATTTTAGCAGGAAAAGAGTCGGAGCTGCCAATTGGCCTTTCAAGTGATGCATTGAGGTCATATATTTTCATTATACTGAGCAGCTTTCATATCAAGAGTCTTTGTTCTTTTTTCATTCTTATATAAATGTAATGCCTACGTGTGGAAGGAGAGGCCATTCCTGGGTCTTTTGTGTAAACATTCATTAGTGATACTTCATCTGCATAGTTATGCAGATGCAGCTCGAGGTGAAATGCAAATCTGGTTACTCCTTAGACTGTGAGACAAATAACAGTTAAAAACAAATAAAAAATAAATGGTTAAAAGGGGTGGGCGGCATGGTTGTGCATTGGTTAGCACTGTTTTCTTACACCTCTGGGACCTGGGTTCGAGTCTCCGCCTGGGTCACATGTGTGTGGAGTTTGCATGTTCTCCCCATGTCGTCGTGGGGTTTCCTCCGGGTACTCCGGTTTCCTCCCACAGTCCAAAAACACGCTGAGGCTAATTGGAGTTACTACCCGTACTGTAGGTGCGCGCGTGTGAGTGACTGGTGTGTGAGTGTGCCCTGCGATGGGCTGGCCTCCCATCCTGGGTTGTTCCTTGCCTCGTGCCCATTGCTTCCAAGATAGGCTCCGGACCCCCCCTCCCTCCGCAACCCAGTAGGATAAGCAGCTTGGAAAATGGATGGATGGATGGTTAAAAGTGTGATGATGGAAAGTGTATGATAAACATTAAATAAGACCATATGCAATATATATATATACCATATACCACATTAAATAAGACCATATACACATAAATGACAGTTTATAATGTGCATAAATGGCAGAGTGTGTGTAAGCATGTCCTCTGATGAATTAGCATCATGTTCTGAGTGTCCCCTGCCTTGTGCCCTGTGCCACTTGGGATAGACTCCAGGACGGCTGTGTTTACTGGTTAAGCAGCTGGGCGATGATGGATGGATTTTGCTCAGGCAAGATGAAACGAGCTTCCCCTGTATGCCTTCTCCACATGCTTTCACCGTTTGACACACTTCATGCATCTGGATTTTCTAGCTTCGTCAAAACTCATCTGTGCCTATTGATGATTTTCATTATTCCACAACCAGGGGTAAATGTTTCATTAACAAAAATTAGCAAAAGTAGCAATATCACTAAATGTTTGCCTGTAGCGACTGTTTCTGTATTTTTAATCAGATATAATTTTGCTGAATTAAATCCTCGTGTGAAACAACAAGAAACTGATCTTGAAAATGCATCCAATGCATGTATAAGCTGAGTTACGGCACATTTCATGTCCTCTTAGGGATTTTGTGTGAACTTTATGATACTGGACATACAATTTAAGGTTTACTAACTATATAGTACAAGTCTAAATATTCTTTCTGGACATCCTTAGTAAGCGAGGTATCAGTATACAGGGTGGTTCTCCTGTCAAAGAGTGAAAAATTACACTGAATTTAGTATTATCAGCTCTGTATTGCTCTGTGAGATTAGTCTATAATTTTGGTTGCCCCAAAGAGCAGATGTTCTCCTTCAGGGGAAGAGGGGAAATTGAATGGCTCCCCTTTCACAAATTACTGAAGTAGTCCAGTAATTGTTTTTTCAGCACCAGTCCTTACATGCAAGAAGACGAGAGCTCTTTTCCTGGTCAGGGTACGGACCCGTGGCGAGGATGGGCTCTCTGTAGCTGTACTTCAGGGAACATATTCAGTGAAAAGGTGCTGGGGGTAGACTATCGGATTTTGCATTTGTGGCTGTCGGGAGAGGTCTCACTGGAGGCCGGCAATGAAGGATGTGTTGGCCCAAGTTTTCAAAGTCAAACATGCATATTACTTCTGAGCCTGGCTGGATGTCAGACTCGCAGCGCTTGTGGATAAATGACTCTCATTATGTAGTAATTAATTCACTTCAAGTTTTGTGATGTCATCACAAATGATTGATGAGATCTTGCTACTAGTTTCATGTTGGATAATAGAAGCATCAAAATATCTGTAAAAAGGTTTAGGTTTAAGACGCTGTTCACCGGCAGATTTAGGGTAGGGTTTGGTGGGAGGGAAAGGGTTATCAAGCCACTTCAGATTTAGAATTTACCAATAGTACCAACAATACCAGGTCATTCATATAGCTGGCACCAGTTTCGTGCTAGTTTGCTTTTGCGTATTACTCGAATTGCTGCCTGCTGTCTCATCACACACTCCTGGCACAGTTTCAGTCACCTTAGATGCAACAGAATGAAGATTTCAAACCAGTTTTCTTGTAGCCACCACTGGTCTCCTCTCCGTGCCGCTTTCCGTGAAAAGCGGTTACTTTATCAGTTTTTGCTTGGGGTGTGAAACTAAGGGTGATTCACTTTTATTACACTTTCTTTTAGGCATGGAGAGTGTGGGAATGGGTTATTGGAAATTAGATTTTTATTTTTAATGGTCTTGAGAAAATCAAAGCAATTTTAAGTGCAGGTCTCTAGCATCAATTACCGCATCAGTGTTGGAATATAGTGAATTGAGAATGAAGTTCTCTCTGTTCTATAAAATGCTGAAAAAATCAATGTCACCCGTGTCTTTGGGGGAAGCCACTTTTTAATAGATTGACTTCAATTGCTGTGATGATGTCTGTGTCTCCTGGCAATGTTAAGAAGCTGGATCACAATTCTGATGACCAGATGATTGTCCATGTCTCTAAAGCCATTAAGAATGAGATTTGTCCAGTTAAGGGTCTCATAAGGGTTTGTTTTCAATGGAGAGTCGTAATTGTACAGCTGCAGGTTTTATGCAAGTCATTTAGAAAGTGATGTAGAGCAGGTCAATGATGCCTGATTCAAAAACCGCTGAAAGTTGTAATTATTGATAATTTTTAATGAGCTGGTGATGCAAGAGTGTGTGGTGATGTTCCAGTTTTTTTTCTAGCCTATGTGTAAGGATGTTTGTTTTTTGTCATGAATGTGGCAGTGGCCCACATAAGGACTGCGACGCAAAGTGGGCTGCAGGCATGCAGGATGAAGCTCTGACGTGCTGTCAGGAAGTGATCCCTTGCCTCTTCATTCATTTCCATGAGCTTTGAATCTGGCAAAGCTGCTCATCAGCATGTCCAGGCGTAACCTGATTAATTACCTTGCGGGCTGTTTAATCGTGTTGCGTTGCGTGTGTTGGTTATTTGATAATGATGCACTTTATTTTGTTTGCATTTATAAATGGGTACACAGATTGCTTTTTGGAATAGCCGTGTTGATCATTTGTGTGTATGGTGGTGGGGGGGGGGGTCTAACTGTCGCCTCGTTCTTTTAACTAAAAAACAGAAGTCAATGTGCAATCACTGGGCTTTCAGTGTAGGGCTCTCAAGTGAAAATGACGAAATCGGTATACAGTGAATTTCAGAAATTTGATTAGACATGATTATAAAGAAAGGAAATTGCATCTTTGGTCATTTCAGCATGTTTGTCTTTTTAAGCTGACAAAAATATAGGCAGCTCAGGTTAGATCAGATGGCTGTCGGCCTTTCGTAATCACATAGTAATTGGAAGATTGGCGGTTATCTTAGATCAGTATATTCATGAATTCCTGAACTTATCCTTGCCACTTCTCCAGGCAGACACGTTCATATCTCTGGGCTGCTGCAGGAATGGCATCTACTGTGTATAGCACACCTGCCACAACACATAAAAGGCGTATATGCAGATTACTCATCTTACACCAGGACACGCTACTCACACCACCTTCCAGAATCTTCTGCTGAAACAGTGGCACTTGTTACTCAGACCCCCCTTTTTTGTTAATCTCAGACTTTACTCCTGTGTATGTGTGAGTATCTCCTAATCATCTATTACAAGAAACTCCAATACAAAGCATTAAGTATGTAATCAGTAACAGCTACTTGTTGTATGTCTGTAATGTTTCTTTTCAGCAGGTTATAAAGCATTAGCCCTGGTAGGGTAGCTATGCATAATGATATTAAAATATCGCTGCATCACAACCTGGATGCTAAGTGTTAGTATCTAATTTGACATTGTAGCAACAGTAAACAGAAAGCGTTTCACTTGCTAGGTCCTTAATGTTCTCTCTCTCAGACTGGGTGGACGTCCGCTTCTGGCCAATCAGGTGGACTCCAGTTTGCAGAGTGGACTGTATAGTTTTTTTGCTGCCTTTAATTTGTAATAGTCATCATTGGTGTGCAGTGCAGCTGTATTTTCAGCTCCTGATTCAGAGCAGAGCTTGTTGACACTGCCCTGTTTCCATCCAAGTACATGTTGGCATGTATCTCAGGATACACAGGACTTTTATTGCATTTTTTTTTTGTTTAAAGTTTGAAATTTTTTATGTACATACTGTGGTGGTGTATAAAAATTACACCACTGATTTGATAGAATGTGAAAGTCTCTGTGTGTGGGGGGGGGGGGGGGGTCAACCACACAAACTAAGGCATGTGCCCCCCTCCCTATCCATTTGCATGAATGATCTCCCCAGCTGGCAGTTCTCCACCAGGGGGCTCCTGCAGTGGGTAGATGGCTGAATGTCTGTCGCCATGAGTGTATTGCAGGCAGACTGGAGCAGTTTGCTGAACGGATTCACTGGAAAGCTGCACATTGCCTGTCCTGTTCTTCTCTGTCATCTTTAGTGATCCCTCAGATGTCCCGATTGGTCAATGGCCCTGAGGCCTCACCGAGTTCTTTCTTGATGTGGTTCCAGAATCACAGTTTCATCCGACTCTGCACTTGCAGAAGGCCCCAGGACGCGGCCAGATGTCTCCTAACGCATCTCGTTCCAGCAGATCCTGTGAGTGCGGTGGCCTGGAGACTATAAAAGCATACAGTAATATGGATTTAACTTGGGGCTGGGCGATATGCAGAAACATTTCATCATTTTTCTCATATCAGTCATATTGATAATTAGGGTTTCTTGTAAATTGAATTGGCTGAAAACTGACATCTAATTTAATTAACTAAAAACTAAAAATTTATTTATTTTTGTAACTTATGTTTGTAACTTCAAGCACTTGCATTCTTTATGTTCTGCTGGTTGGCAGTGCTTCAGTTGGGACATACTGTAAGTTCATGGTATTAAAAGGTTTAGTTTTCAACAGAATCTACAATAGATACCAGTCTGTGTGCTGGACTTTAAATAGCCAAAGTACCGCCACACCACTCATGTGTTTTTGCCTTATTCTTCCTCACTTTCTCCTTTTTTTAATAATGTGGCTGCTGAGCTGTTGCCTTCTCCTCCGACGTTTGAAGCTTCCTCCGAGGGATCACTCATCTCTTCCCTGACTCATGTATAGCCGGGGAAAAAAATTAAGAGACCACTGTATATTTTTAATCAAATCTGCATTTTTAAATCCTGGTTTAATCCCGGTTCTGCTGGCAGAAGGATACACTGACCGGCAGGATGCTTCCAGGTGAGAAATGTCTAAGACAGCAGGACACATGAATAAGGTGAAGCAGGAGACACTGGGAAAGACTAGAAAACAGCCAGGTGGGGGGCAGAAGGAACTTCCTAATGCCAGAGGTGACTGTCAACTTATCCCACAGTTTCTCATGAATCGAAGGGTGACATCCAGTGTCCTTCTGCTGGAATGGCAAACATTACAAGCAGGTGTGAAGTGCACTGCTAGGATAGTTTGTATCAGGCTCCTAGAAGCAGGACTGAGGTCCCATAAAGGAAGGAAGAAGCTCTTCAGTAATGAGAAACAGGGAAGAACCAGGCTGCAGTTTGCAGAAAAATATATATAATTCGCAGACGCACAGCCATAAACTGAGAAATGAGTGACACAAAAAATTGTCCGGTGGTCTCTTAATTTTTTCTGCGGCTGTATATTACCAACAGTAACATATGCATATAAGTGTATATATCATTTATATCGCACATGCTGACTGGCTTATGCCATTTCCTGTCTAGTGGTGTTCTTGGAACAGAGCTGTCAGGTCCTCTTGCATCTGCTATCGGGTGAATGACAAATAAGATTTTCGCAAACTGACAGATGGCGCAACCAAAAAAAATGGTATTTTGCAGTTTTGTTTTTAATGAATACATTAATAAAGTTACCATATATGTGTCCAGAATGCATTACATGTTAATTTTTATTTGCTTTTTGCATTTTAGATCAGTAGTTCAATTATTTGCAGTTGCACCACTTGTCTTTTCAAGCTAATTTCAGATTAATCATGTCCACTTGGACACCTGCACAAACTTTCATCCTTGATATATACATGTTTATACATACAGTTTTCAACACAAATAAAGAATTTTATCAAATAACAACATGATCATAGTTTTCCATGAGTTGTACTACCTGACATGAAAACATGATCCCAGCCATGAGTTGAAAATGGTCATTTTTGTCAGTATTTAAGTTATATCTACTGACTTTCTCACTGTGCCCTGAAGATCACTTGGGGTCGTCTTTATGATGTAGCATCCAGTCAACTATTTTATAAAAATTACTTTTAAATAAAGATCTCCCATTGTGCCACCTGACATTTGAAGTAATATAATTTTGCAGACTGATGTTTTCCAATTATCTTAATGGTGCTTTGTACCTTTTTCATCTTTGTAGAGGTTTCAAGCATAGAATTTTGCTAAGTTAATGATTTTTTTGAATTTCTTAAATGCCAGTTTTAGTAGGTTTCATTCTCTGCCCATTTGTTCAGATGGTTGCACTATCTGACGTCAAAACTGTACATTATTTGAATTTTTAAAAAATATATATCCACATTAAAGAGGTTTCATGCAATAATGTTAGGATTTTTATGTACTTATTAACTAAAAAGTAATAATGGACTGGGGCACAGAGATATGCATGTCATTTTATTCACCCTGTTTCACTTACAAATCATTCCTGCTTCATGTAGGAAGAAAAATTTCGTATGGTTTTGATTTTCAGTCCTCTCCCAAAGGCTTATTGTGTGTTATGAAGTGTTTCCACAATCAGGCTTTTCTTGCAAAAAAAAAGAAAAAAACCTAAGTTCGATATCTTAATGTACAGTTTTATACCAGATACATGATAATATTCTGTCAGCTTCTGTGTAATACTGATAGATGGTGCTTACATCAGCTTTGTGAGCAGCTGAGGGACACTGCAGAAGTGAGGGTTGATGTCAGCCAGGCAGACCTATCTGGTTTCCATAGGCGTCAGTGAGGAAGCAGTTTGCTGCCGTGACCTTCATTCCCTTCCCTCTTCATGAGTGCCCTCCTGCCCCCATGACTGTCACATCACCCATCCAAAGAGAAACAGCTTCTGCAGAAAAAGTACTGACTTTTGACAGAGACGTCAAAAGTGTGAATGTTGGGATGTACCTCTGTTCGCATTTAACCTGTTATCGTTCTACATTTTTGATTGTGAACAGTCTTGTGAATGGATTTCACCTTTTCTGTCTCAACAACAGGTTAATTGTTTGTAATTTGACGCGGTGGTGATGGGGCAGTTTTTTGAATTGCAGTTCTCAAAGGATGAAAGTTAACTGTAATCAGCATAGTGGCAAGGGTGTGAATGAAGGTCAGAGAGACTGGTCTGCAGTGTTATTCTGTCTTTTGTGCTTGTTAAACGCTTACAATGAGCGCTCCTTCTGTAAGACAACCCCAGGCTATTTGCAGTGGTGAGCGTCTCCACGTTCTCCTTCAGCCTTGGCTGCCTAAGAAGTGGTGCCCCCACTGTATTCACTGCTACTTCTTGGGGTGTTCTGGTATTGTGTTTGAAGAAAGAAACACAAGAGGCAAAGTACGTTTTTTGCATATGTATTTTGACTGGTCACTTTGGTCCTATTCTGCGTGTACTGGCACCACAAAATATAGCAGATGCCCAAACAAACTTGGAATGTTGTAGTGGTGTACCAAATGTGGAAATTCAGATTTTTCGCCAAGCTTGCCGTTGCTGATTAGCAGAATGATGATACGTTTTTTAGCCTCTGTGAAAAAGCCAGATCTTGGTTGCAGGCTGGTACTTTGAGAGCTTCTGGTGAAACTGGTGAACTTTTGAGAGAGCTGGTGAATGAGTGAATGAAATCCCTCATCCTCCACTATGGAAACTGACTGATTGTCCAATTCAACCATTCCTTTATTGTAGTAATATATTTACCTCTGATGCTGCTAGCTTTCAATTTTACCTAAAGTCTAAATATTAGCCATTAATATTGATCAAAACTGACACCTCAGATTGTTGCCGATGGCTTAACGTTTTACAAACATTGTAAAGAGTTGATTCGGATTTGTTATCAGATGTATAACAGTAGATCAAAAATAGTGTAGCCTGCTTGCATCTATGTTGTGTTTTGTCAAACAAATGAAATCTGGGAAATCTGTTTTATCGCCTTAACATATAGCTGGTTAATATGGGAGACTCTTCTGTACAGTAAGGCTGGATTTCTGTTTGTATCTTCCTGGTTGATCCGCTCGCATGTTGGTTCGTTGTCCAGGCATTACTTCCGGCAGTGCTAGCTATCTGAAAGGCCAGGCATTAATAAGGAATAGGAATGTAGGGTGTTAAGTAAACAGGTGTGATGCAATCCATTTATGTGTCGGTACTGAAATGTCAGATGCGTTAAGATCTTAACCTGTTCAAACGATATCCTTCATTAGATGACGGGGTTATATTTGAGTGCCCACAGGAACTTGCCCATTTACATGTCTTTAAATTGGAGCTTGAGCGTGAGTGAACAGTGTAACCTATCGTAGACGAAGATTTTAGCCCATGTGAATCTCATTTGTAGTTTTCCCATACAAAATTACAAGGAATGAATATGAATTGGTTGTGCACTATGTTTAGACTATTTTTTAGATTACAGTTACTTATCGATCTTGCATCCTTTATCGATAATAATTGATAAATCGATAAGTGGTCCCAGCCATAAAAATGTCTGCAATTTAGCATCAAGGTTCACAATAGTGCAAAATTTATTTTTTGGGGAATGAGAAGGTTCAGAGTTTTGCAAAAAGGGTGAATCAGATCTGCGAATTGTGTCTAACTAGGTGAACATCGTTTAAGGTTTTGCCAAATGAGTGATTGATTAGAAAATTGTGGTGATTGACAGTTTTGTTCCATGAACGGGGTGTCGCGTTTTAGAAATTCAGAAATGTTGTAATAGTCATGCCTGCATTATGAGCACTGGTGGGAATGAAAGTTAAAATGCCTTCTGAAGTGTGGCAGTTTAAGCCTGAGGACCAAAAACAAAAAAGCTATTTGCAAGCAGTATTAGAGGAGTTTTTCAAGAAAATTGTGGGATCATTTGAAAAGCTGATGCCCTTCCATCCGTACAAGCAAAGGAAGACGCATCTGTAACCAGCTTCTGCACATTTTGGAGGAAAAGGTCAACCTGCATTAAGCTAAAGGCATCACAGTCTAGATTGTCGATATTATGGTGGATGGATTGCCTATTAACACAGTCAAGAGAAAGTTATTTAATAAATTAATCAGAGTATTTGCCCCAAGTGGCCGGACAGTGTTAGCATTAGAGATAGATGTGATTGGTAAACAAGATCAACACTTGTTTTATAATCACGTTGCAACCCTGTCCAAAATAATGGATGAAGTTTTCTAATTAGTGTTGTTTTAAGGCAGAACAGAATGCATTTAGCCTTTGGAATCTGAATTTGCCATCTTGACCACAGGTGGTTCTTTGTACTCCAAAAGAGAACATGTTGTCTTCTTCTGTAATTTTTAAAAATGACTTGCGGTAACATTCCGGACAGAGTTGTCTGTGATATGTCTAAAAATGGTTTCTGAGAAGTATTATCAGCATTGACAATGAGGAGCATGTTTGTATGCTTGCTGCACATACATGGTACTGTTGTATAGGCTGTAGGCCCGGTGTACAAGAAGGGAGAGGTTCTCCAATCAGAACTGCCGATTGTGATGTGCAGTGAGAGCTCAATGGTGATGCTTGTCATCCTGAGCGGTGAACACTATCCACAATGATGGAAGTGGTCGTGTGGGGTTCAGCTCTCATGATCAGCCAAAAACCGCCATTACCTTCACTGTTAGCTCACATGGATCAACTTTACCTTGATCTCTCCTTGACTTGCAAGATTAAATTTTATATCAGGAGTGCTGCTTAATATGTCTGGCTTTCTTTCCATACGTCTGGTGGGTTATATAACGCACTTGATGTAGGGCTTACGCTGGAGCCGGCTGTGGACTAAAAATAATCTAACATCACGGTTGAGGACATCTGCAGTGTTCGTAAAATTGCATGAGATGGGGTATAATGTGGGAAATAAGCCTGAGGAACAGAGACAGGGGGAAGATGGGCACTGAAGAATGAGATTGAACTACTACCTCCCTGTAGCAGTGAGAACTCCTTAAGCTCCTGTTTCAGTACCATGACAGTTGAGACTTCTTAGCTGCCAGGTTTGAGGACCTTCAGGAAGTCCAGAAAGCATAATTTACTGCTATAAAGATAAAGTACCTGACAAGTGGATGTTGAGTTTATTTTCCACTTTTAATGAACTATAATTATCAGCCTCTACTTTGATACATTACATAATGCACTGGACATAAAACTCAATTTTTCTGATGGTGCTGTAATATTTTAATCTCTCCTGGCACTTGGCTAAATGCTTTGCTGCCTCTGATGCCATATTCACTAGCCTTCTGTTCTCTGTGCTTACCTGTCCGTGCATGATCATGCAGTCCGGATGATGATCTGGGACAGGCGTATTAAAAATTAAACCTGATAAAATCTCATTTGTGTATTCTTAAGGAGCACAAAGAGCTGTCCTCAGCCTCGCAGCCATCACAGTCACCCCACACCCCCCTTTCACGGGCAGCACACTCGGCTATGCTGGGATGCTCTCTCTCTTTCTGTGGTTGGTGTTTTTTGGTTTTTAAAGTGGCCTGACTGGATCTGGAATTTTGTGCAAAGATGCTTACTTGATTCTTCCAAAGCAGCAGTAGGGATTTATGCAGAAGGTTCAGACTGGACTCGGAACATTCATTGCTACGTGCTGTCTGTCTCACTTTAGACAGAAGCGTCTGCTAAGTGAAGTAAATGTAAATATGTGCTTGACTTGTGTGATCGGGTTGTTCATATAAATCTCATGCCACATTACAACAAGATTTCTGATATTCTGATAGTGGTGGGGGTCCATTTGTACTACTTGTACTCGCATTAACCCCCTCCCACATTAACCCCCTCCTACATTTTCATACCGGCCAGTAGGAACAGCAGTCAGTGGGGCAACCAGCCTTATAGGTTTTGTAATTCTGAAAAATGTGATGACAGCATTTTGAAGTGGACAAATCTGTCCTAAGGGTTAGACCCCTGAATGTACACTGATGTAATATGAAACAAAATTTTTTTCCACATTAATCATGATGAATAAAGAACTTCTGTTCCCCCCCTCCCCCCCCCATGTGATATTGGAATTCAAGGCTCACGTAGCAATGACTGACACGAGGAGCAGTGCCTGCTCAGAAACCAAACATGGGGGGGGGGCTCTTATTCAGTCATGTTAAATGGCTTTTCGGATAATAATGCTTCTAATGATGAGCAATCTGATGGCAGCCTGTAGGAGACAGGACGGCAAACAGCTGCGCGTGTGTTTTTTTGGGGGTTGGGGCTGTTTACTTACAGACCAACAACAGCAAGAAATAAATTAATCACAGAATCAGTTAACGGATATCAACGACGGTTTACTCATGCCTGTATTTATCTACCGCCCCCAGCTTTTTCTGCCCCTAGCTTGTTTTGCTCCTCTCTTGTTGTGCTAGTGTGTGGTTATGCAATGCAGCCTCTGGGGCTGTAGGACACAGGCTGAGCAGGAGAAATTCACCCCCTAAGCGGTGCCGTCCTGTAACTCCACATCTTACTACCTCCCCTGGATCTTAAGGAGGCCGCGAGTGGCTCAAGGCAGGAGATACTGTAGTCCCCATCAGCGAATGGCCATTTGACAAGTGTAGTGAATCACCAGGAGCGCCCTGGGACGCATCTCCCGTCTGACCTTGTAACCAATTCTCCTCGCACAGCAGTCCTGCTTCCTGCACTGCTCTGAAGCACATGGGCTGCTCATCAATTCTCAGCTTTCAAGGAGCCCGTCTCACCCCACCCACTGGCAGCAGAGGTGGTGCTCATCCCACAGCTCAAATTCTTATGCTGATTTCAGTGACCTTTTGTTGGCAAGGTGCTGTGTAATTATGGAGAAAAAAAGTGACTAATCTATTAAAGCTGATTCTTTGTTATTCAGATAACAAGAATGTGTTAATGATGAACCGCTTTTTGGCTAAGAGTTAACAAAGAGTATTAACACGGAGACTAATTTCAATTACATTATGCTGGTTTCATAATTGTTCTTTTTGACAGCCCACAGTGTGAGATGCAGGAGAGGAGCTCTTCTTCCGCAGAAGCTGAAAGCTCTTCTCCCTGAGTGCTCTGGGTAGCTTCCTTAGATCCAGGCTTATCGGTTTTCTTTTCCCCCCAGTACTCAAACCCTAAATACACAGTAGGGAGCTAAACGTCAACGGGTGAAGGTGTTGAAACAACTGATGAAATTGTTGTGGTGTTAAACCTGGCCTCTTGGGGGGGTGGTCAGCTGCCCGCTCATTTTAAGATCGGGGTTTTAAGAGGGGATGGTGTTTATCTCTGGGGCTCACTAGTGCATTTCTCACAAGACAAGCATTCAGGACGATCAGTACTAGTCATCGCCAGAGCTGGTCAGGGTGAAAATGATCTGATCATTTAAATGTGTTAAATGTGAGGTGCTTTTTTTTTGGTGACATTGACTGTATCTTAAATTAGTTTGTGTAATAAGCTTGTGCAAACTTAAATGTAACTTTAATACCAGCGTCAGCTGCAAGCAGATATGGAGATAAACACAGTTCCATCTATCAGTCTTTCAACTGCTGATCTCAGTCAGGGTCGTGTGGGGTGGGGCCTGGAGGCTGTCCCAGTCAGGGTTGTGGGGGGTGGGGCCTGGAGGCAGTGCTGTACTCTGACTGGAATGGCAGTTCATCACAAGGCACATGCGTGCACTCATTCGCACACACAGTCACACGCTATGAGCAACTTGGAGACACCGGTGAGTCTAAAAGCATGTCTTCAAACTGCAGGAGGACACTGGAGCACCCAGAGGAAAACCATGTGACACGGGTGGAACATGCAAACTCCAAATACGGCACCGAGGTGAGAGTCAGGCCACCAGCTCTGGAGGCACAAGGTGACATGCTGCTCCACACAATCCAGTTTGTCCTTACCTCAGTGACAGTGACATCCTAAACCATGATCTAACAAAGTTAATGAGAACAGGATTGTTTTATGAGGTAAACTGACAGTGACTATACCCCCTTCCCCCCACACACACACACACCTGAGTCCAGATGCCAGTGCAGAGCAGCAGGAGTGGAGGGTGGGCACATCTGTTAGTAAGCCCATGCCAGTTCTGCAGAGCAGTCACCAGCAGCTGAAACACTGAAGCTTCAGTTTACAGCTGGCCTCTTCAGCTCCTCTCAGGGTTGTAGATTCATGTCTTTTGGTCCAGCAGCATATCTATAAAATAGCTTGATTGTTGTTCTTCCTGCAGGCAGTGCATTTTTGGAACACCCTCCATATGTAGCCTGACATTATTGCAACCCCCAGTAATCTGCAGCAGCATGATCTATGGGGACATTGGTTCCTGTTTTAGGCATTGGTTCAGTCATCACTCTCTGTGCTTTATGGTGCTATCTGACGAGTGTGTGTATGATTCTGGGAAAATCAGTCACATGAGTCGTAATTAAGAGGGTAAACATACATAATATGTATCAATTTGTCTCGCTAAAGTTGTAGAACTTCAGAAGATCCCAAAAGGTAATAGAATCAATGATGAAACTGCACTATTAATCATCATTAGGTTTGTGTGTGTGTGTGTGGGGGGGGGGAACTTGTTCCTGCCCAGGGACTGTGACATTTAATTCAGAATAATCTTTCAGGTTAGTGGACTTGGCAGAAATGCTCTTGATTCATGCTTCTCAATCAGTTGGCCTGCAAAAGTGCCAATCCTCATTAGCAAACACTGCTGTCTGTGACACGTGCGCATGCTTGAAGCACATATCGTTAGAAGTGGATTCATTAAAGGCGGAAGAGGCATCGCAAACCATCTGTCCACTTCTCTCTTTTGCTGCCCCCCTCTGTTCCTTTTGGCAGAGTAATTAGAAGCTGAGTCGGTGTTTCTTCAATGCGATACGGCGCTGAAAGCCACGTACGTAGTGCTGGGGGGCGTGTGTGGGGAGTGGGGTAGGCATGGCTTACAGGCCTGGCAGATACTGCTGTCCAGGTGCCCAGCTGCTGCAGACAGGGCATCAATCCTTCCTCTCGCTGTCCTTATAAGAGACAGGCTTTCATCTTCAAGATTACAAACACCAAAGCCCCTGAAAACATTACTTTCTCTGTAGTATTACCTTACGATCAAAAACCCTTTCATCTGTATTGGCGTTTATGCTGCAGATAAGCGCGGTAATTTGTGGAACCAGTATTCAGTCATGCTGCATTCTCTGTCCTGCTGATTTTATATTTGTTGTCGAGTTCAAGTAATTTTTTGTAGTTTAAGGTTTTTGATCACAGGGGCTAACAATATCCTTTTATCAGTATATTAGAAGGAACTCAGGAACTTATACCGACAAGCCATCAGATTGCCAAACACCTCTGTGACAGTTAATTTAATACTCGCTAATTACACCACACACTTTGAGCTACTCTATATAGATACATACAGTAGTATTGGAACATGCGTCTTAATCATAAAACTCAGGTAGTTCATTCAGATGCATTGGCACAGGTGTGTAAAATCAAGCACCTACCCATGCAGTCAGGTGTGCAAACATTTCTGATTGTGAAAGAATGAGCTGTTCTGAAGAGCTTTGTGAATTCAAGCATGCTACAGTTCTGCCATAGGATGCCACTTTTTCAATAAGTGAGCCTGTGAAAATTCTTCCCTGATAGATATTCCGTGGTCAACTGTATGTGGTATTATTGCAAAGTGGAATTGTTTAGGAACAACAGAAACTCACGAACTGGCAGACCACATAAAGTAACAGAGCGGGATTACTGAGTGCTGAGGCACATAGTGTGTAAAAGTCGCCAACGCTGTTGATTCAGTAACTGCAGAGTTACACACATCCACTGGCATTAACTCCAACACAAAAATTGTGCACCGGGAGCTTCATGGAATGGGCTTCCATGGCCAAGCGGCTGCATGCAAACTTCACATCACCAAGCTCAGTGCCAGGTGTCAGATGGAGTGATGCAAAGCTTGTCACCACTGGAATTTTGAGCAGTGGAAACGTGTTTTGTGGAGTGTTGAATGAAGCTTCTTTGGTGGGCAGTCTGATGGACAAATTTGGGTTGGCAAGATGCCAGGAGAACATTACCTGCCTGACTGCATTGTGCTAACGCTAAGGTTTTCTGGAGGAGGGATAATAGTATGGGGTTGTTTTTCAGGAGTTGGACGAGGCCCCTTAGTTTTCAATGAAGGGACCTTTTAATCCTTCTGCATACTAAGATGTTTTGGACAAATCTATGCTTCCAGCTTTGGGGAAGGCCCTTCTCGGTTACAGCATAACTGTTCCCCAGTACACAAAATAATAAAGACATGGTAAGGTGAGCTTGGTGTGGAAGAACTTGACTGGCCCACACATAGCCCTGATCTTAACCCCTTCAAACACCTTTGGGATGAACTGGAAAGGAGACCGTGGGCCAGGCCTTTGCATCCAACATTCCCGGACACACTCAAAAATATTGTGCAAAGCCTTCCCAGAAGAGTGGCAGCTGTTGCAGCTGCAAAGAGGGGACCAGTTCCAGATTGATGCCTGTGGATTTAGGATGGGGTGTCATAAAAGTTCCTGTAGGTGCAGCTGTCCCGATACTTTCGTCCATATAGTGTACATTGCACTTTTTTCTTTTTTAGTATAAATTTCTGTCACTTGTTTATTATATAATTATGTTGCCATCTTTTTTATTCTTGTATTGCTATTACTGATTTTAAAGGCAGTGATGACTACCTTTCATTTCACTGCAGCTTATAGTCTATGACAAAAATTCTCGAGTATTAATCCTTACAGAAAGATGCAGTGCTTCCGACTGAAAATTTTAACTTGGGCAAGTTTCCTTGTCTTTTTGCTGGGAACCTTCCAAGGGGGCCTTGCATCAAAGGAACAAACAGCCACGACCTTGTTTCCACTCATGTATGTATGTCATCATTTCAATGGCACAGTGACCTCATATCCAGTGACTCCCACCGGCCACCGTCCCTGCAGCCCAGGCTGCTATGAAACATGGACTTTGCTGGGTCTGGGCCCAAAGAGGCAGGCCAAGCAGAAGGCCAGGCGCATGGGCGGCACGACGGGAGGTAGCAGGGAGTCGTAAAAGCGGCCTGCTAATCTTCCAGGCTCTCACCAATCTCCCGGTGCGCTGGCATTCACACGCACGGCATGAGTATGACATGACATCAGCGGGTCACATGGACACAGTATCTGTGGCAGGGAGCTTGTGGGTGACCAGTCTGAAAGTTTTGAAGGTGAAACTAAAATGGAAGTAGCACCAGCTTTCAGCTCAAAGGAACATACAGCCCAACTTTTATATAGAAGCTATGGTGACTGACCTTCAATGATAAGAAGTGTTCCCTCTTGCAAACTGCAGCATGTTTAAGCTGTGGCTGCAGCAGTAAATCTACCTGGCCCTCGTCACCTCCATGGACCAGTAGGCTGCTGCTGTGCTTGTTTAAAATCCAGCATAGACAGCCTTCTTTTCAGGCTGATTGGTGTGACTGGTTCGGACTGCAGCCCAGCAGTGATCCATCATTATGGGGCCCAGCTTGTTGCTTCGTCCAAAATGTGTTTAGTTATTTATCTGACTTTGTCTGAATGGCCTGTTGCGAAGAGAATATTGATCATGATGGTGAGATCCTGTTACTAGCAGAAAATTCACATGCTGTTTGTCAGAAGGGGAAGTGAGCTTTCCCGTTGTGCCTGTTGTCGAGGGACAATCAAATAGCAAGACAAAGGACAAATTCTGCCTGGGCCCTCAAAGCAGAATAAAACAATGAAAACCTATACATTTCCCACTTGTTTTGATTGTCAACTAATTAGATTGGCAAAGAAAAATGGATATTTTTCCAATCAGAAGGACAATTTAAAATACAGTTGTTTTTAATTTTTTACTACTGCATTTTTGTTTTATGATGTTGATGTTAAAAAGAAAAAAGAAAATGCTGGAAACGTATGATTTAACTTGCAATGTCTGTAAAAGCTCCTCAACTCTATCTGTGGACGGTGTCCTGGAAAGACTGGGAGCTGTTGCTGCTACACGTTCAGCATGAACTCAGGCTGAATGTTTCTACCCTTAAGCTGTCCTTGTCGCGTTCAGGTCCTGGGTTATGACTGTGTGCGGTGAGTGTTAAATGACAATTATGTGCTGTGTTCACTGCTATATCCCAGGGGTGGTGAGGTAGCAGCCAGGGAAAGCAGGAGTGTCAGGAGGAGCCCCCTTGACTTTTGGATGCAGGGATGAGGGAAACAGCTGGTTAGTTTCACCTCCCTCAGCATGCCAGCAGAGTCCAGCTGATTTCCTCACTACATAGGTTTGGCTGTGGGAGAAACAGCAGCCCGATAGCACAAACGGTTTAGGCCTGTCCTTATAAATCAAGCAATGGATTGTCCCCCTCTGCTAAATCACCAATACATCTTTAAAGTGGGGAGGCGTTAGAGGGCCGCCATGTGTTAAGCTGTGCTCTAAGCATGGATGGTCACTCTACGAAGGAGGGGTTAAGCTCTGAGCTGGCTGCTTGCATGTAGTACATAAGTCTTAATACTTTGCCTATATCAGTCTCTTCAGAATGATACAACGGCACGTTCAATAGCAGCACCATGGGCCATTAGCTCTTTGGAAGGTCAGCCTTGAAAGATCTGTAAGTAATCTGTATTTTTTTCCCTTTGGATATACATGCTGCATTCATTCAAACTTACAGCATCAGTTCAAGCAGAAATATTTTATTGCAAGTGGGTTCTTTATTTCCCCCCTCAAAAGAAATACACAGGTTAGCAAAGCTACTACATACAAATGGCCATACAACAGCATTTATTCCCATTGGTGACTTTTTGAATGGTGATTTCTTAGCAGTTTAATTGTATTGTGAAGATTTGCAGTTGGGTTGCTGCAGTTGGAGAGAAACTGAATAGAATTTACATGTCCCTTAATTTTAAAACAAAAGCCACAAAACTAACCTTGGTACATCTGCTTGTCGCTAATCCAGGAAAACTACAGCACTACCATACTAGAAAGAACAGAAATGGTTTTGCATAGCTTTGTCATGTCAGTAAGGCACTTTGATACTTGATAGTAGGCATTTCAAAGCATGTTCAACCCTTTAGCTCAACTTCATTTAAACTGTTTTTCATCTGATCAGGCAGAGTGACAGTTTAAATATTACAACACTGTGTATAAATCTACGCGTACAACCATTTGGCATAAGTCTCAATTTCAACATTCTGTGAATATTGAAGTGGTAATTCTTGTGCATAATTAGGACAGAGATTGAAACCTCATTCCAAAACCCTACACAATCCAGTGTTTGTCAGAGACGAAAAATTTTATGCAACGGCTCGGTATTATTCATAAGAAAGGCAACATGTCAAAAGAACAGACTGTTCCCAAAAAAAAACAAAACTTTGTATCTTTTTTGTAAGTTTTGGTACACCGAAATGTGGCACTGTACCATACAATGGAAATATTTAACGCTGATACAGGATGGTTTCACTTTAATACAAAATAATAGTATGACTTTTGCATCTGGTCTCTCTGATGATCGAGGGCTTATGTTCTCTTAAGTTCAGATGTCTGAGGATACCTGTGGTGCAGTTGTATAACAGTTTGGAGGTTCTTTCATGGTGTCTGTGTGTTTCTTCAGCAGTTGACAGGGAACTGAAGATACAAGGTCTGATCTACCCCAGTTGGTCCTCGTACTGCTTGCGGAAACAGTCTCCGGCAGGGAAGAAGTCCCAGCATCTCTCCTGATACATCTTCCACACGTACGACTCCTGGAGACATCATAAGATTGCGTATGAATGTGTGCTCGTAGGAGTCGAAAAGCGCTATATAAATACAATCCATTTACCATTTACCACATAAACGTACAGAGCAACCATAGTGTTAAACAGGGACATTGTAGATGCGACTGTTCAGAGATCTGTTGTTTAATTGTTTTGAACTATATGGCTCGGTCAAAAAAACCCAGGTATCTGGGCAGCTTAGTGATTAGACAGCATTGAAGGTGTTCCAAAGTCACGCCACGATGGCACCATCAGCATAAGTGGACCCCCATTCCTGTGCTTTTTGCTAGCCAAAGACAATGCATGCTTCTCATAGTGACAGAATGAATCACTTCCATTTATTCTGTCAACATTAAGGGCCATTGAACACCCACAAACTACTCTATTTTTACTGGCAGTATCATTACAATTTACCTTGACTAACAATCTAACAACTTTGGTTCTGATTATTTTGCACGTCAGCAATGACATTTATATATATTACAGACAGTCAGTATGGAGAACTGGGCCTGTGTACCTGACCAGTGTGCTCCGTCTCATCTTTGTTGACGAGGTACATCAGGAAGAACCTGCCAGCACAGGGGAAGGATCAGAGCATGGCAGCAGTGAAGCTCTACAGAAGTGTTTCTCAGTCCCGTCTTTGGGGACCTCCAGATGATTCACATGTTTGCTTCCTCCCAGATGGTTCACATTTTTGCTTCCTCCCAGCTCCCCGCAGCAAAAATGTGGTCTGTCTGGGGGTCCCCAAGGATCAGTTTGCGAAACACTGCTCTATAGCATTCAGCTTATACATCGGTGATCTCTAAAATAACCTGGGCTTTTTAAAGTCACTTATCACCACAATGCCATTACGTTCTAATGGAGTCATTCTGTCCTGCCCTACTTGTGGTTTGAATGAGTATGAAAATGTTTCTGTAAATTGGTAAGCTCCTGGGTGACTCCAATTCGATCAAGCTGCTGTTGTCAAGGGAACGGCAAAAACAGAAACTGTTCCCCCCACTGTGGATGTCTAAAAGCTTCAGCCTAAAGGTATCTATAACAGCACTAGATGAACATTTGCTAATGGTGCGCCATCACCACAGATCCCTTGGAGAGGAAGTGCCATACATCTGCGTGTAAAAGAACCCAACAGTCATAACCATTACCACAGACGTGCAAAACACAATCTAAGCAGGGTCAACCAGTTGTAATATCTGGACTCAACAGATCCAAACTGTCCACTGCTATGTACTGGATTGGTGACAGGTACTCACAAGTAGTTAGCCAGGTTGTGCTCCTGTAAGGTGTGTGTCTCAAAGCCATGTGGTGTTGTGTCAAAGTAATCATTTCCAATTCCACAGATGAAGCATTTGGTCTGGGTTTAAACAAAAGGACATGGATTTGCATGAATAATGGATAAAGATGTAAAATAGTAGCTTTTGCCAAGTACCAAGCACACATTAACATTTTGATTTAACAGAAGTGATCTAGAGATAGATTTCTTAGCAAAACAGGTTACATCTCTACATACTCACCTCCATGTCTTCTTTCACTTGTTCCTGTTGATCTCTTAGCTCTCCAAACGCATCAATGATTAGACCTGTTTCAGCACACAGACAGCTTAGGCATGCATGGAACAGCAAAGAATTTTACTGAGAAGTCATTAGATCGAAATGTGAAATTGCATGAATGTCAGTGTGATATCGGTGGAAGGGAGCTGGGACTATGCATTACAGAACCTCAGTGTGAATTCTCTTCTCCACCCCACCAGGTCCTACGATTTATCACTGTGCAGCCAGAAGGTCTTCCTGGTAAACAGACATTGACAGAGCCCCATACCTTGGATGATAGCCAGCAGGATGACAATGACAAAGAAGAAGAAGGTGATATCAAAGAGGATGCGGTAAAGCTCATAAGGGTCGCCTGCAGGGTCCTCAATCTCATCCCCGATGCCACCACCGGCCCTCACACCCACATACATGTGGAACAGGTAGCACTGAAGGGGGAACAAGATGACTTCAATGACACTGCTCATATTATCCAAAGCAAAATACAATTCTTATTTACATTTACACATTTTATTTAGCAGATGCTTTTGACCAAAGCAATGTATAATTGTGGATCAGAGACCAGGCTCTAACAGTATCCCTAGAGTAATTGGGTTCATACGCCCTGACCAGGGAGCCAGTGGCAAAATCATTCTGCCAACCATGGTATCTGAACCGGTGACCTTGTAATCACAGGTAGCGTGAGCCACTCAGCACTTATTGACTCTTTGAAATGGAAAGGATGCAATAATTTCTTCTGATCCTCCCAGGAAAGTGAATGAGAGAGTTATATGTCACGATCCTATTTTGGGTGAGTAGTGAAGACACCCGCCTAGGTAAATAAGTGTTCTGTTTTTATCTGCTTGCCAGTAATGTGGAGCAAGAGTGTGTAGGAAGAAGTTTTATGGAGAATAACAGCCACCACTGATCCAGATACTGAGTTCAAGTGTACCAGCGTCCCCTTCAACCTTTCAAGCCACCTAACCACTTTAGCTACTGTTCCACAGCATTTAGAATAAGGAGATAACTTACGGTCATCATGTCATCACACTTCATGTCTGGTTCATCTTCATCCTCGCTCTTGTTGTAGAACTTGCGGAAGAAGTTAAAGGCCACTACAGTGTACAGGTACACCACCACTGCCAGCAGCCCTACCGTCAGCACCAGCTATTTTAAGGGGGAAGAATTGTTACTAATGCATGGCTGTTGTACAAAACAAGGCTCATGGATGTGACAAGCTTTTAAAACCTTTCTTACCTGTTTGCCATTATGAGTAACTGAAGACAAGATCGTTCTCAAGGTTTTGAAGCCCATAGCAATGTCCAGCAAGTGAGCAGCAAAGAAGAAGTTGTTGTAGTGTCCAAGGATCGACATGGTGGTGTACCAGACCAGGTAGAGAAAAGGCTGCAACAGGACCACATAGTTAACAGCAACATCTGGTGAGCAACTGGGGCCTCTGGTGGAACAGAGGAGAAGTACTCACGTTATCTGTAAATACCACACCCATTTTCCAGATGTGGTATTTGGTGTCGATGGAGCTAAGCCTATGGCAGAGGAGTAGATGAAAAAAAAAATGTTGCATTGTTTGTCATCTATCCACTCCATCAAACCATAGCTGTCTTTATTAAGGTGGTGGGTGTAAGATTCCCTGCAGGTATGAAGTCACTCACCATGACACCAGCGAGGCCTCCTTAACGACGGCCTCCTTGGTGGGGTTGAAGTCCAGAGCGCTCTTATCTAGACCCAGCAATTCAGCTATCCTCTCTGCACCATAAAGATCTCCATACTTATTGATCACCTGCAAGCAATGGTAATGAGCTGTGTTAGAGGGCAGTACTACTTAATAAAACAAAACACATTCTGGCTTTTAACTAGAAAGAACATCGTAAGCAAGTATTAAGCGCTATATAAATATACTTTGCTTGAAATACTGTAATAATACTGTTAGTGGCTTCAAACTGGTCACTAAAGGGTCAAAAATGTAATGTGATAAATTTAAATTTAACTTACCTTGCGTTTAACAAATTTGTCCCAGTAGTTGTTGGGAAAAGAACTATAAGCAGACAAGAATTATAAATATGTAAGTCTCCTTGTGACTCCAGCAGATTGGCAATAAGGGGTAAGTGGGCAGTCAGCTGTGTTTAACAAAACAAGGACCCAAAACGAGGATTAAACCTGGACTGTAGGATGGAGGCAGGGGGCGGGGGTGGGGGGGCTTTTTTCCATTACAGTGCAAACTGACATCTACACAGCCACTCCACACAGGGGGTAGACACTTCTGTCTCTCACAGACAGCAGCTTAAATTGAGGCCATTTCTTCACTAATAGGGATCATGCAGTGGGCATTGTGAGGACGTACGGGGTGTTGATGACCAGTCGATCCCACTGTCCTTTGATGTCATCATCCGAGGGCTGCTCAGTGATGTACAGGCCATCAAACTCCAGCTTCCTGGCTATCTCTTTCTCACGCTTAAACACCACCAAGGGCACCTTGGAGTAGAGGTCATTCAGGGGTTAAACAGGAAACACTCGGCCATGTAATTTAATCCTCACATCCGGCTTTTAGCAAAGTGGGTCACCTTGAGGTAATAGTATCCCACCACACACAGGAAAGAGATGACTGTGTGCAGGATGGCCAGGAAGCGGAGAGTGGGTGCCATGTACCCTGTGCTCTCCTGCAGCACAAAGTACTCCGTTCCGCCTTCCTCATTTTCATCATCACCATTCCAGGGATCTGCCTCCTCATCCGAGTCATCGCCTGTGACCTTAACACAGCATACATTTACAGCCAAAAGAGGCAAATATGGCTATACTGCCCTCCTAGGCTGAGGAGGCAGGCCTTGTACAGACTGAAAGGTCAGCTGTAATTCAGAAAAAATGCCAGTATGTTGCACAATCTACATTTCTAAAAGCAGACTGTGACATGTTGAATAGAGAAGTAGCTTTTCAGTCTAACAGCAGGATTTACATACTTAGTCTGAGTTACCTTATAGAAGAGCAGAATGAAATTGATGGCAAAGGCAACGAACAAAGCCAGGAGACGGAGATTGTAGAAGTTCCTGGCCAGATAGTTCTGCAAAGACACAATTGCATTTTACCATCGACCATACAGAGTCTTTCAGCATGCAGGATAGAGAGCTCAACATGTTGCCTAATGAAAAACCAAGTGTTTTATGAAAACAAAAACTCACAAGCATCTTGGTCTGGTAGACCTCCAGTCCAGCAAAGAAGCTGGCCATGAAAGCCTCGGGCGCCTCCTTCTTTTGACCTCGTCTTTTCTTGGGCACCTTCTTCTCCTCCTCCGTGGGAGGCTCAGATGGCATCTCCTCTTTGGCTTTGTCCTTTTTCTCTCCATCCTCTGTGCTGAAATGGCAAAACACCACAATCCAAGAGAGTCAGAGAGCAACAGGCCTCCACAACAGACAGTTCTGCTGTGGCTGAGCCGACACTCACTCTGCCTTCTCAGGCTCTGCTTTCTGGTCCGTCTCAGTGGCCTCGATGCCAGCAGCCTCCTTCTGTAGAGCACAAACCCAAAGACCAAAGTTGTTTAAAAAGAAAAAGCCCCAAACTGCTTTTACTGAGACATACCAGCATATGGAGCTTACAGAACATACAGGATCAGTTTAAAATTAAAATTGGCTTTTTCTTTTAATACGCTAAAAATAAAGCTAGCAACATGCACCAAGTATAGTACGGAAGTTCTTTGTCTCCTATGAAAACACTGCTGCAATAAATGCTTTAAAGCAACACTGTACATCATTCCTACAAAAGCCAGCCACAACTGCTACTCTTTCCTGCACACTAAAGCTGACATGGCCACCCTGCATGTGATTTGTTGGGTATTTAGGACACTGTTGCCTGAGCCACCCATAAGCCATGTGGCTGCCCATGACGTGTTAGTATCATTCGCAGTAAATCAGTGGGCACGTGCCTGAGCTTTTTTCTGGCGCACAGCACTTGCAATGGAGGGCGCGTCAGAGCCAACAATCTCAGACACGTCGCCTAAGCCAGGCTCCAGTGCATGCTTTCCTCCTTCCCTCTTTGGCTGGATATTTAATAGCTCAGTCATAAGGTCAGCCTCCACCTTGTCTCCTTTAGCCATCTGTACCAGCTCTGCTGTAGATGATAGATCACCAGGCTCCAGCTTCTCTGCCTCCAGCACATCACCATGGATACCAAACTGTGTGGGATCAGGCATGTTTCCCAGGATGTCAGTCACTTTCATATTCTTAGCCCCCTCTACAAGGCCTCCTCCAAACATGGACGTCCAGAGGATGTGGAAAAAGCCCCAGACCAGGTTGAACATGAAGTAGAAAATGCCAGTGAAAATCATCCAGAAGAAAGAGAAAAACCCTTTGATCATCTCCTTCACAGTCATTTTTCTTAACTTTTTATATCGCTTTCGCATGCTTCTGATGGTCAACATCTGACGGAAACTGGAGAGGTTTTTCTTCATCGAGGCACAGGCAATGGAGAAGGCAGAGGATGACTCGAGTGCATGCTCCTCATCCTCCTCCTCCAGCTCCTCCAAGAGACTATGTAAATCTTCCTCATCATCCTCTGGTCGCTCCACTGCATCTGGTTCTGAGATCTGTGAGGCCAGCTGCATCTCAAAGATGGTGTCCTCACAGAAGTTGACAAAAAGCTCCATCTTTTCACTCTCACCACCCTCATTGACAACATCAAAGATGAATTGTCGCTTAGATTCCTTGACCTGGGGTTTCTCCCATTGGGTCCTACTGGACTCGCTGATCTCAAAGTAGACCCTCTCAATCCTTTTAGCACCTCCCATTATCTCAATGCGCCCCAGGTACGGTTCAAAGTAGCTGAGAACGCTTTCAGCGAGGTCAAGGAAGGTACTGAGTCGTGAGTCATGGGGCATATGTTCTGAGAGATTGGTGAGGAGCACAGCCACATTAAAGCCAATATCCTTGGCAGGCTCATGGAAGCGTTCCACAAACTCCTTATAACTAAACATATCATTCTCATCAGCCTCTGCACAGGAAAGAAGGAACTCAATCTCTGACTGGGAGTACTGCTTTTGATTCTCCATGGATTTTTGGAATTCCTTTTTGGAGATCACACCCTTGCTTTCAGGATCATATTCTTTGAAGTTGTCAGAGGTAGTCAGGTCCTTCAGTTTGAGGAACATGTCAAAGAACTTCAGGATCATCTCCACGTTGCTGGAGGATTCCACCAAGGTGTCCACCATCTGCTTACCAATTGTTCCATTTACCACGTTTCCTGTGGAACAGCAGCAAAGGATATTGACATGCATGGACAGTGTAATCATGCCACAATTCACCACCTTACAGCCTGTGCAGAAAAGCTATCAACAATTTGAATCAGTGATTAATGAAAACCTGAAGAATCTATCTATTGAAATTACAGCAGCTGCTATCACTAACAACAAATTTTAATTCTCATTTCCTGTTCTTCTGCCATACAGCCTAACCTTCCAGAAGAGACAACAGCATGACTATCATATCCTTCTGCAAGTCCAGCAGTTCCTTCAGTAGCTTGATCTGGCTTGAGTCCTACAGAAAAACAGAAACCACTTGAAGATGACCTGTATTTCAAAACTACAAGTAGGCAATCACATTTAAGTGTTTAATAAACCTAATTTGAAAGGTGGGTGAAATTCAGGCTATTTTTCAAAAGATGAGTCTCATCTGGGCAGTGCCATCCATCAGCACATGCTAATGTCATTCTATTCATCAGGAACAGGTGGCGGGGAAGGCCTGACTCAGTTTTGGGCTACCTCGAAGTCCAGCTCCCAGCAAGAAATAAAATGTAGGCCAGCACTTTACTCAGCAAAAACTGTGCCCAGACTGTCCTGTTGAGCAAATTCAATCTGTGAGGTCTGCTCTAAATGGTAGTGAGATTTTTGCCACTTGGGCCACATACTATAGAAGTAATGTAATAAGCGTACAGTGCTTCTGATAACTGAAAAAGACCCTCAGTATAAGAATTGTTCAAAGGGAGACATCTAGTGGTAAATTTGTAAAAAATACACTGCTCCATTTTAAATGTTAGTACAGACGCTCCTCTACTTATGAACATTCAACTTCCAAACTTTCAGACATACGAACCAAGAGGACTGTAAGTCCAAATTGTGTTCCTTGGGCTCCAGTTTCCTGTCCGCAACATAATTTTTTTTTCTGCATTCCAATTCCGGGTAGTACAACTTCTGGTCGCTACTCCTGCCACGCAGCAGTGTAGCGTGCGTACTCCCACCATCCTAGTTCATTGTACTTGCGTATAGCCTTAAAATTATGTTCGGAACATATCTCATTCGTAAGTAGAGGAGCATCTGTAGTTAACTACTGTATTGATTTATTATATTCTGTTTCATCTAGGGGGCGGCATGGTGGTGCAGTGGTTAGCACCCGGGTTCGAGTCTCCGCCTGGGTCACATGTGTGTGGAGTTTGCATGTTCTCCCCATGTCGTCATGGGGTTTCCTCCGGGTACTCCGGTTTCCCCCCATAGTCCAAAGACATGCTAAGGCTAATTGGACTTGCTAAATTGCCCGTAGGAATGCATGTGTGAGTGAATGGTGTGTGAGTGTGCCCTGTGATGGGCTGGCTCCCAGTAGGATAAGCGGTTTGGAAAATGGATGGATGTATGGATGTTCCATCTCTAGTAAAACCATAGAAAAGAATAAGGACAATACCTGTGACAGCTTCATCTGCATATTGGCAAAGACATGCAGAAAGCCTACTACTGCATCCCACAGTCTGCTGTGAGCCAAACTTTGCTGGTTCCCAATACAGGGGCCCTGCAGCAGAAAGGTTTGCCACAGCTGTGTTCATTATCGGTTCAAATTCAATATAAGATAAACTTGTATATTACTACAAGAGGCATTGCCATAACATGCCAGCACAGGGGCATGTTAGTATAGAGAAAGGAGCACAAACTATAATCCCTAATGATATGTAGATAGACAGATTAGATAGATACATAGATAGACAGAATCTTTATTGTCATTATACCAAATATAATGAAATTGGATGCAGTCCCTTCAGTGCAAATTAAGCATTTAAACACATACACTAATAGAATGATTAAATACATAAAACAAACTAGATGTTTATATGAACGGTGTTAAAATGTAAAAAAATAAATCATAAATTATTCAATACTATAACACAATAAAAAATTATACTAAAATTTATATTGATTTATATTTATATGAGAAGCGGGTGGTGAAAGTCCATACCTGGATGTACTCAGTGAGGGAATTGAAGATCTGCCGGGCTACAGCCAAGGCTTTGGAGAAGTTACGTTGGCCAGTTTCATCCATGACATCCTTTCCAGAGTAGTACCAGTAAAAATCGCTGATGGATTCCTTCAGGGTCAGAAGATCAGAGCAATGGAATGTGAAGCAACCACTGGAGTCTGCGACTGAAAAGTGTTTTCCTAATTATGTGTTTTACCTGCAGCCGAAGCAGATAATCCACGGTACTGATGATTATGTTAACGGTGGTGGTGTTTCCAGTTTGGGTACGCAGGAAATTTTGGAAGTCTGTGCAGTTTAGAGAAAAAGGAGGAGAAAAAATGACCTATTCTAATTATTTAATGTACCTGATAAAGACTGAATTACATGACTTGGCACGAGTAAAAAAAATCTGCCTATGTTCTCCAGTTCATAAAGCCTATATTTTTGCTGGGCACATTTAACTAAAAAAAAAAAAAAACCTTATACATAAAATGGTGTTTAGTAATGCATGGTCTATGGTGTTTATTCCAAGCCAAGCCTCATAGCCAGATAATAAACTATGGATGTTGTGTACAGGTGGAGAAATGAATAAATTGTACCTGGTACCTACCGTTATTGTGACCTTCACAGAGAAGTTGCAGGAACCTAAAGAGATCCTTTGTGAAATCATCGTTCTGCAGTACCTTAGAGCCTTTGGAGACAGAAGTGGTCTTTGATTAGCACTGGGAAGAATCTTAGACCTCATAGGTCTGAGGAAATCTGGCACAGGCAGGTTATTCTAGCAAAACGTTGACGTCCAGCTTTTGCTTTGTAAGCATGTGAGCTTTGTAGGGTAAGCTTAGAACTACCGCTACAGATCAGACTGTATCACTACTGGGGGAGCAACAGTAAAGAAACTGCATTGCAGGGGTTTGTCCTTTCTGATTCACACATACAGAGGTGTATTCATTTGTATTAAAGTACCATTTGTATTATTTCTGGTTAGTATTGTTATAACAGGAAAAGGTTTCCACACAAATCACAAGCACAAATTTAGTATAGAGGGTGAGTCAGTTGGAGTCTCTGTCTATGTCTATACACACTACTCTTAGCATGCATGTTTTCCTGCAGATCACAGCAGGACTAACACATCCAAGACAGGGAGGAAAGGGGATGGGAGTGCAGAAGTTGTAATGCCAGCATTCGGGACGGCAGCATTGCGAAATGAGGAGAATCTAAACCGTGTATTTACCCTGCTCACTCACGTTGACTGCGACCGATGAGAAAAAAAATGACAAAGAAGAAACAAACAAACAAAAAAGCAGACATAAGCAAGGGAGAAGACACTGAATTTCAATAAGAAGTAAGAGAGAGAAAATTGACATCACTTTCCAGTATAGAGACATTGACATGCGCTTAAGAGAGTCTCAAGTACAAGTTCTGCACAGATCGGCAGGTGTTTGACTGGAGGTGAAATACAGTACAGGACTCAAGTCACCATCACTTATGCCTGATTTAATGAGGTGGGAAAATGACGAAGAACACATAACACAACTGTCTATGAAAACAGAAGTCAAAGAACCCAATGAAATATCTTCTGTGAACAGATTACTAATGTTTCATTAGTTTTTTTTGGCGCTACTCTTAACAGGTGGTGCGGACATAGATAAACTCCTGAGGTTAAGTGAGGATGGCATGGTGATGAGGATTTTCATCAAAAAGAAAAATGCTAATGCTGACTGGTGTGCCTGCATCCCCAAGCCCCTTAGATGAGCGCCGTGATGGGATCAATTTCAACAGGGCAAGTGCATGGAACACAGCTGGCCTGGTATGAGCCAAGCTCTGTAAAAGTGCCCCACATTCCGACAGAGAAATATACTGGCAGTGCACTGAAATCTGCCTGGAAGAAGACAGACAAAAGGCATTGAAGGGAGTTTTGGAGACTGCAGGGAGGGTCTGTATTGCCTGAAAAACTTCAGCTAACCACAGGCACTAGTGTATGCTGAACCCTTAAATGAGAATTTCGCTGGCAAGCTCAAGCTGTAGCACGTTGTGATTCTGCCAGGTGTCAGAGTGCTGCTGCATTGTATTAAAGTATCAGGACCGTTCCATTCAAAATGTTAAGCAACTTTTTCACAAAATTCGTATGAGCAAATATAAATCATCTTCTCTGGAGGACTACAGTTATGTTTAATGAAAAAAATGTGCTTAACCTAAAGATATTTTTCTTTAGAATTGCTCTTATTCATAAATAACCTTTTCATTTCAATACTATGCCTTTCCAAAGCTATTCACTAAGAAATATGAATCAAAGTTAATGATTCATGTTAATCCTCTAGCTAATCTGGCAGCCCTTTCAAAGTTAATATATTAATTGTTATATATGAATCCATCGTTTGTGCTGTGATTAAAACCAGTCCATTTAACCTCTGTGCTTTGTCTATGAGTGTCACATCTATTTAAATGTGGTGTGATTTCTTGAGTTGAATCGGTACCTGTAGACAAGACAACAAAATGTTAATGAGACAACACGGACCACTGTCTGTAGGGCAGGCAGTAAGGGTGTGCCACGAAAAGAAAAAATGCATTACAGGGATAATGCAGTTTTATACTTGTTTCTGCCGTTGTGCAACTCAGTCCTTGAAGATCAAAAGAGAGTTACCTGCTAAACTGGGATCTCGTTACTATGGTATATTATGGTTGCCAAATCCGTATCTATGGCTTTGCTTAGTCTGCAGTGCTCAGTAGCTATAAAAAACCATCAAGTGCTGGCAGTAATATATATAACTAATTTACTGCATTTGATTAAATAAGTTACATAACAGATGGTAGCTCAAGTTGCTAGTAGCCAGACTGATTACAGAAGATTTGGCTCAGGAAGCAGTTTTCTATTTGGTGCCTTTGTAAGCTTCAGCATAAGGGCTCTGAGGCTCTGTAATGTGAAGTATGGTCAGAAATTATAACAGGGGCATCTAAGACAGACTTAAACAGAGGCACCTAAGATAAACCTACAGAGGAACCTAACACAGACCCATAGAGAGGCAGCTCTTCCATCAGTCTCCTGCCCTGGGTGGTTCCCCACACTTACTTGAACCTTCCTCAGTCACCATTCCCAGACCTTCTGCTTTGTTCTGCCTTTCAAATGCATTCAAATCCAGGACACTGAAGATTAAATAAAATACATAAAAAAATTATATAGAATCAGTCTGAAGAAAGCAAACTACAGTTTGCTCCATGTGGAAAACCCTGCTCTTCTGATTGGTGAACAGGCCCACGGGACACTTGGTGGCTGGAACGGAGCCCATTTTAGCGGCACCCTCGGGATCTTCCAGGATGGCAAACCCAGCAAGTGACAAAACAAGTTAGGCACTCTAACATAAACTAAACATGAGCCACAAGAGCGAGACTGCTGCCCTAATCTCCCTCCCCACTAACACACAATGAGCTGCTTTCTATCTAGGAAAACTGGCTCATGGCACAGAGGACCCCCAACCTCACGCATCTCCCGAAACATCCACAGGCGCCCTGTTTCTGACACTCCTATACTGAGTGAAATCAAGACCAAGGGTACAGCACCTGCAAGACTGCATCAGTCCAGATAAACTCTTGAAGAATCCAGCATCTCTTTTCTCCTTTAGGTAATCCAGCATTTTCTGCAAAATGATAGGTGCAAATTTCTCTAAATATAATATGACACTAGAAAATATACAACCCACAAACAGGAATAAGATTTAAAGTGAAGGGTGAATCGCCTTTCTGTAGTTAACATTATCACTGTCTGTGAACATCTGTACCTGCTGGACCAGCACGTTTCCGCCGTTGAGAATGGAGATGCCCAATTTCAGTGTGACTGTGACCATAGGACCCAACCGGCCTGAGGAGGCAAAGGAGAACAGCCTTGTCAAGTACAGCCCCTGTGGACTATTTGTGTGCATGTGCCTCTTCCTGCCCGTACCTTTACTGGCACTGATCATTTGCAGGACCATCTCAGCCGCCCCTCTGTCATGCAGCCTGGCCTGCTGGTAGAGAGTCCTCTGCTTCTCCATCTCCTTCTCCTACAGCCCCCAGGCACATGAAATGGTACCATTGGACCCATTTTCATTTTGCAGACGATGCTACAGGTGTTCTAACAAACCTGTTCTAACACAGAAATATTTACCTCAAAGGTCTTCTCTTTCTCCTCATCCTCCTCTTCTTCTTCTTCACCTTCGGCACAGCTCTAGGGAGGAAACACTTATGAAACCGCTGAGCATGGCCGCCCTGGTAAATGTGGTGTATTATCTTTTCTTGTTACCTTTGCCATCATGTCAGCATATGCAATGTATAAAGCGTCCTCTTCCAAGTAACTGGAGGGAGGAAAAATACTTATACATGAGAAGCAAAGGCAAGGTAACAACAGATCATATAGGACACAATCTCTGAGCTTGTGTGGGAATGAGCTGTGAGGCCTTATGCATCATGTACTGTAACCGTGTGCATATGTAGCCTGTAGCCTATGTCCTGGTTGTGTAGAGGCGTGTGAGCGAAAGTTTCTGTCTGTCCATGTAGAATTTGGGAGGGTTTACAAGCACCTCACCTCCGTTCTGTGAGTGCATTGTGACTGAAATGAAGGATAAGCTGATGAAGAGGGTCTGGCTGCACCTCTCTTTCCTCCTCCTCTTCCTCCTCCACCTTCATCTGGATCTTCTGCACACATATCCAGAGCCATCAACATCTTTTAAATGGCCCCTCGGACAGAATTCCGTGACTCGTGTTTTTTTTTCCACTTTCACAGCATTCAGTGAAATGAATTCTGATTAATTAAACCCTCTTCAGCCATTTTATGGTTCACGGAATGCCATTAATATCCATAATTCCGAGAAAGTTAATGTTGAAAAATACATCATAAATCTCAGGAAAGCTTTGCTATGATCTAAACAAAACAGATGCAAATCTCACAAACTGCACACACAGATGCCAAAGCAGAACAACTAGTAACTACAGCTTAACTACTCATTCTGGTGCACCATGCACAGAGACCTGCATCATTACGTTTAAATAATTATACATTATATGACATGAATAACTTACCTTTGAAAAATGGATCTACCTTGTTTAGTTAAATATATGCTACTTTGTGAGGCTGATTCCAATCAAATGAGAGCTTTGATATGATATCGGGAGTTTCTGTAAAGAGGAGGATAGAACTGGATGCTCTTACATGCATGCACATACAGTATATTCACACACAGCCTCGATGAACATTCAGTGAGTTGACACTATAACAAAAAAGGGCATGAGTTGTCAAGCATGAAATTATGACAGCTATCGATTAATTCCCAGTTTAAAGCACATGGCTCATAAATGAGAACGACAGAAGTTAGATGAGTTCAATGAGAGGCTACCTATGTCATGTGATTTCAAAGTCTTCACCGCTAATAAAAAATATATACGTATATATATGTGTGTGTGTATATATATATATATATATATATATATATATATATATATATATATATATATATATATATATATATATATATATATGTCTTCACTATAGTTGATGTGTCTTTTTTGGCTGTGTGTTTTGGGGTGATATATGCTTCGGCCACTAATCAGTCATAGCCACGGAGCCAAGTATATCAAGTTCTGATGATGAAATTCTCAACCTAGAAAGAACTGCATAGGTAATTAAGATGATCTTAAAATGATGTGGCGATGACAATAATGTAGACCGCAACAAATTTACGAAAGAGACTTCCATAAATTTCCATGGTTAAGTCAAAGCATTGGGGACCAATGCCCTGTGGTCACCGTAGGGAGACGGGCCATATTACTAGTGAGCTCACAGTTTGCGCTGACATTGAAGAGAATGTCATGCTGGCCGGAGCTGCGACACTGAGCCGGAGCCAGACACGAATGACAGAGACAGCAGGCACACGGGGGCAGGCAGGCGCGTTTCCCGCGGCCCAGCTGATAACTGCGCTTGCGAAATGCTCGGCGGTGGGGGGAAGGGGCGGCCCACGATGCAGAAGAGGCCGGCGCCGCAGGGCAGGTACTTACTGCCAGGTCCTGCACTAGGCTCTCCTCAAAGGAGTACGTCTCTGTCTCTATCCAAATTTTCTGATAGCCCATGAGGAAGAGGTTAATAGAGCGATGCCTGGGAAGGGGGGGAGAGGAAGATTAGGAGGGGTTAAGGGCTTAAGGTAGGAAGGGAAGACTGTTCGGACCAGGGTCAGCTGGACCTAGGTGGTTAATGGTTAGTGTGAAACACTGGCTCAGCTAACTGGTCGCCAATACTGAAAAGTGGGACATTTCAGACACTAGTCCAAAACCCCCATATTTCATATATATAGAGGCAACAAAATGTATATATAATATATGTAGCAATACCCCCAGTTTAAAATTTTAAATACATTGTTGAATTATAGACATGCTAAAAAAAGTTGTTTGTCCTAAAATCTTGGTCTGGATCTGTAATGTGCACCTCTTGTGCTAAGTAATAATTCAAATTCGGGGGGTCGGATGGGGGGGGGATGGGGGCAGGGCCGGGGGCAAAAACATGACGTCTCTAACACCCTGAATCAATGACTAGAATTCAGCAGCACCCCCCAGTTTGTAGGCTGACCAGTTAGAATCCCAGTGAAATCAGTGTATGAAAGTTATAATACAAACCATGGCTGGAAGGGGAGGGGGGGGGGGGGGTACAGGTCACAGACGCCGGGTCTCCAAGTCATTACGTTACCGTTAGCATGGAGAGCAGACTGTCATAGTCTGTGTTCTCATGCATTTTTTCCAGCCAAAAGTGTCGATAGGAGTTCAGGAAGTAATTGTTATTTTTGTGCCTGAAGAAAAGGTATTGTCATAGAACAAAGAAGAGGATGTGTCAAGACAGGGAAACGAAAGGGGGGGAACCATGGTTATTACTACCAAAAAATGGTTATTCATATCAGAAAGACATTCAATATACAGTATGAGGCTCTTTAGTATTTAAGGTTGAAGGGCATTAGCTATCAATAAGAAGACAAAGAAATGAGGATTACGGAAAAAGGAAAACCCTAAAATCTGGTGATTGAACATGTTCCGAAATGAAAACCAAGTGCTAGCTGCAGATTACACTCTCTCCCTCTGCTATACTTCACCTCATAATGAAAGGAGACAGTACTGATGTACCCTCAATTACTCTCAGTATGTGAACAGCACCTGGGCCAATAATCAGCAATGAAAACTGCTCCTACCCCACCCCCCCCCCCCCCAACGTTTTAGTTCAGCTATAATTGGATTGCAATAATTTTTCGTTCCAAGAATGTTAACCAAACATTACGATTAAGGTATGGAAATCTTTAAAGTGTCCAGTTTTGCTGATGTTCCCAGAACATTATCTCACTACTACAACTACAATTAAGAATATTAATGTACAAACAAATACAGGGCATGCTACAAGCAGCAGGCAACACTGTGGCTTCACAACCCTAAGGTCGTGGGTTCGAGGCTGGATGGCATAATAGTTTTATTATATAACAATACTTTTAAACATTATTTTAAAATGATGTCCACGTGATAATGTTACCTTGCTATCATTGACAGAACCTCTCATCAAACGTGGAAATAACGTTCCATTAACGTTACAGTAAGAACGTTCTCTGACCTTTAAATAGGGATGCATGGGTATCGGGCCAATACTGCACTCATACGCTCATAAAATTGTCCAATACAAAGAATCGATACCACGTAGTTGCAACATTACATTAAAACTCGAAGCCATAGCATTTTTGGACATATTTTACGATGAGGTATGACGACAGAAGTAAAGCAGACTGTAAGCTCCGTTCTGCTGAAGTGTCAAGAAGAGGAAGGGACAGCACGTCATTTAACACAAGTAATCTGCACAAACATCTAGAGACACACTACAGTGCAGATGCACGCGGAGCCTGATAATGTCAGCAGAGAAAGACCGAAACAACAAAGTCTAGTGCAAATTCTGGAGAAGCAGGAGAAAATAAAACTGAAGCGTTATATGTACCTAACATTAAATAACTAAATAAGTTATTTAATGTTAGATATAGCTAATGCTTCAGGTTCAGTCACCAATATAAGTACACCTGGGTGTATGCTTTCTTCACTATAAAAAAAAATAGAATGTAACCAAGTGGACCAATCACAGTTTTTGTGGTCTGCATTGCCGCGATGTGTAGTTACATTTCTGGGGAGGTGCACGGTAAGCTATGGCATAGGGTCCACGGCCACGTCGTACTTACGTCGTATATTTGACACAAAAGTATACATGATTGAATTGACAACTGAGGTGGCAAGTAAGGTAATATATATATATATATATATATATATATATATATATATACACACACACAGTACTGTGCAAAAGTCTTAGGCAGGCAAAGAAAATGATGTTTAGATTATCCACATGTTGGTGTATAACTATGATATTATGCCTGTCAAAGTGTGTCAGCTTAGCCATTTCAGAACCTCTGCTAAAATCATCCTAGTATTTGCAGCGACTGTCCAGTGCAGCCATGTATTTTTGACTTGGCCACTAGCACACCTCATACAGCTAGTCAATCTGTCACTGACTTTTTAATCCAATATATTTAATTATTTAACTGAGCTGCTGGTGAAATTTAACAAAATCATGGAACGGCTGAGGTGCCCCTGAGGAGAAGTTTGGGAACTGACGCGCTGTTCATCTAGCCATCCAACTAGATATCAGTAACTTTTTAGAAAACAGAAGAAATTATTACTAGTTTTTATTGTGTTACTCTTAATTTGCTCATGTTCTAATGTTAAATTGTGTTTTTTGTTCTAAGCCAAAGTACACTTGCTACCCAGATAAACAGCTTTAAACATTTCTTTGGACAGCCTAAGACTATTGCACTGTACTGTATAAAATGCTTTGAATAGTCATTACACACACATGCATGTGTTACATTTTGTTTTACAAAGTAAGGAAAGTTTTGTTAACGGTTTAAGTTAACCCTGATGTTGCCTTCACATTAAAGAATGATCACAGTCTTTTCAACACAGTGAGGCAGAAACCTACAGCTTATTAATTAAACACCGGTATCGGATCGGTACTTGGTATCGGATCAGTACTTGGTATCGGATCAGTACTTGGTATCGGATCGGTACTTGGTATCGGCCGATACACAAACCCCAGGTATCGGTATTGGGACAGAAAAAGCGGCATCTGTGCATCACAGTTAAATTATCCTAGCAAAAGTTCTGGGAACATCCCCTGTTAGCTGGGACACTTGAGGGTGTATAACTGGAATCAAGAGCTTGTGAATCCCGTTCGATGAAACGATTAGAAGGGAGTACTGTCCAGAGTTCACCTTGAACAAAGCATCAAAACCCTTTCCGTAGTTGTCATTAACCTGGGTTTACTGGTACTGTCACACGTGCAAAATTAAACAATAAAAGGTCTGCTCTGATAAAGGCTCGCGGAAAATGTCATGATAAACCTTGTGGTACGAATGGTGACTCGTACCTGGGCAGGTTGTAGAGAGGAGCCATGCGAAAGCAGGCCACCACAGCACGCTTACGCTGTTTGGAAAGCAGCTTCTGCCACACACACTTTTTGGACCTCAGCGGCTGCTCCACCTGGTGCAGACGAATAGCCGGGAGATAAAGACAAACACTGGCCTCAGCAATCTGGGCTGCTCTTGACAGGAGAACATATCGACACCTTGAACTGGTAAGAGGAGGTGGTCAGCGTGAGCTCATGGAAAAAGGCAATGGCTCACCTGCTCCAAGTGAAATACGGCAGCGGAGATCCTCTGCACGCGGTCCACGATGCGATCGGGGTCAGGCGGCTCCTCATTCTTCACCACCACATCTTTGTAAAGGTTCAGCTGCCACCTCACTGCTGGGTCCTCAGACTGAAGGCATGTCAGCAGCTATTTAATTACTATCAATCATTTTCAGTCTAATATTCCTTGCCAACATACCCCTCGTTAATGGGTGAAACATTCATTCTTTTTATTGCTGTTGGTTGTAAACTTTGAAGCCAGATGTGGAACGTGATAATCAGTGAGGATCAATATGTGTCATCACAATTTACAGCCACTACTTAGCAGGTCTGATAGTTCATTTGGGCTTGATATTGAAATGACAATGTTCTTTGCCTGGCGGCTGATGACTCCCTCATCTCACCTTCTCCTGCAGGTGCAGATTCTGCCGCACGTGCTCCTTGACCTCCTCATCTGTGTCTTTCTGTTGAAACGGTTAGAGTGGGGAAGAAAAACATAAGATAACTGTATCAAGGCAACTGGACAGCATCTGTGGAGCCGCCCTCCGCCAATTGTGAATGACGGCACAGCACTTCCTCACCAGAGTGTAACGGCTCTTGGCCAGGGAAATGAGCTCCTGGTCACCCGGGGTGCACATGTTGAGGCCAATGGGCAGCATTTTCTTCAGAGCTGCCACGATGAGGGAGGTCTGGATGGAGTAGAACTCGCCACGTCGTTTTTTGTGCCTCCTCTCCTGGTCCTGTCCTCCTGACTGGCAAGGAACACGTGTGCATGTACATCTGCAGGTTTATGGTTTACTGTAGCACTAATGCAGAAAGATAACAGGATCTTTTGATGTAGATTCTATAAAAATACTGGGCTACCAATGACGTATAAATTGACGTCGATTTAAAAATAACAGTGACCATTTCTCAGACTAAGATTTAAATCTGCAACTTTATGCGGTGTAACTCTTTATTTTTTCTGTGCTGACACAAAAAAATCATATCAAAAAGTATTTAAATGCTATACTGCACTCTCATTTTAACAAGCTGTTGTATTTATTCAAAATAAGCAGGAAATCCAGTGTATTTTTTTTACAACAAAAGTTGCCCCAAAGCAAAGAATAAAACTGGTGCCAATTAAGCGTTTCCATGTGAGATGCAGCCCGGGTAGCTGCACTAGCCTGGCCTTTGCCTCAGTCAGCACATAACACTTATAAAGGGCCGGTTTGTGCTGGGGGGGGAGGAGAAGGCAAAAAGGACTAGCCGGCACAGCAGCGACACAGACGCCTAACAGATAAACTGACAGTGTATCACACCAAAGTGGGAACACAAGCAACAATGGGCAGTGGAAGCAGAACGACATTTAAAAATACAGGACTTGGCATGTAATAAACAGCTGCTGGTAACTCGTCACCTGATGACATGTCACAGATGGTTACCATGGAATTTGTCTGAAGAAGTTGGAGGGATGTCTGTCAACATAGGTGTGGAAGGTTGTACTTGTTATTACATCGACGGTGACCAATGAGGTCATTAGTGACTGACTCGTGAAATGTGTTTATCACACGCCACACACTGCCCTTCCCTGAGAACAGACCGCAGCGCGAGGCAAGCGCTAGGCAGGCGCTAAGATGTTTGTCTGAAAGACACAGCTCATGCACTCTGACTGTACCTTTCCCAGATAAGACTGTGTGAGGGGAAAAAGCACAGGTTAGACGTACTTAGACTTCTTTGTAAGTTGCAGGATTCCACTTATATATATTTAAAAAAGCATTTTTAATTCACATATAATGTCACTTAATATCTCAGTCTTGAAAATTAGCAGAGTTCTGACATTCTGCTTCATTAAGTTCATTATAAAGGTCTCAAAAATAAAAATAAATGGTAATAGCATAACTTATAACAATTGTTAAAGGTTTCCATTAGTCTTCATAGTTCTTTAAACCACCTGAAAATGTCATGCCCCCATTATATGAGAATATTGTTCTGGATCTGCAGCATAAGCCAATAATGTATTACAGTACCTGCAAAAGTGCTGACAGTAAGCACAGAGTGGAACTAACCAGGAAAATACTGCAGGAAAGTTACAGAGCAGATTCAAACTACTCCCCTGTGCAATTAAGATGATTCTGGCTCTGAGGTACAAACACAGGTCATTTCCGTGGGCCTGCCTGTTGCTGTGATAAATGGGCTGATTTTATAACTGTTAAAGAAAATATTCCAAAATGCTTTACCTTGGACATCTTGGTCTTGCTGTCTCCGGTCAGGAAGGAGAGGTTGTTGATTTCATTCTGAACCACAAAGTTCTGCTCTTCACGTTTGAAGTTCTTCAGGAAAAAGAGAGAAAGAGAGTGAGGTCATCATTGGCTCGTGTATCTCAGTTCTTAGCGCTGCTATGCAACTTACATGTGATTTACACCAGAGGATGAAGATCTCAGCCACCATTCTGAAGAGCTCATTAGAATCAGCATCTGGCTCCTTCAGCCATCTTGATCTGAAGGTTAGATACCATTAAATCATGTCAGAAGAGTGGAAGCAAGCCAGGTTTTGTATCAGTTTTGACTCTGAAGTCTCTGATTTTCATCCCACTCGTAAACGAATAGATATTCCCTATATTCTGAAGAATACGTGTTGGATTACCTGTTGTTGTCTACGTAGCGAATCAACATGGGGTAGAAGGCATAGAGGTCACGGCACAACACGGCAAACTCATCCAAGATCAAGAGCTCTGCTTCTTGCGTGTCAGCCTTGCTGTCAGCTTTGAGAAGCTCCTCCTCTGCCACCACCTTTACGGTCTTCTTCTTCAACTTCTCCAGTGTGGGCAGGAAGTGGGTCTTCAGCAGATCAGCCCGTGCCTTGCTGATGATGGGTTGGGCGTATACTGGCAGAGCAGAAGATACGATAAAGACCATACGCTACAAGATACTTAGAGTGCTGTAACTTTCATGGGTCACAGAATCACTGTACACTGCTAAGATTAATAGTGGCAGAAGTGTTCATCACTCGTCATTTACTCTCTTAGTAAATCATTTCCCATTATTTGCTATTTTAATACATGACAGAGATGTGCTAAAATATCATGGTAAGATCTCTAGTGATGGTAGCTTTGGACCCCCCTGGTCTATGGCCAAATATGGTCGTGTAACGCCATAATTAAATAAGCAGAAGCCCAAGGACAGTCTTGACACTTCCCACTCACCAGCAATCCTCTTCATCCATAAGGCCTCGTCGATGCCCAGGTTGCTGTTGAGAATCCTGAGGATGTTGCCCAAGATGACGCTAAGATGCTCGGAAGTTACGGTGGTGCAGCAGGCACCAGAGCTGCCCTCAGTGGTATTTTCTGGCCCCTTCTCCCACCAGTAGGAAAGGTAACTGCAGATCATGGGCAGCACCACCTCTATGACATGAGGCATCTCTGTGTAACGTGCACCAGATTCTGACATATCATTGATGTCAGACATTAAGCCATCAAGACGAGGTATCTCCGGACACATCTCTTCCACTGTATCCGGCATGGCTAGAACTGGACACATAGAGAGCAAGTGGCTTTACCCGACAACAAAAGGGCACAGAATAAATTTGCACTCAAGCACAAAGGGATACTCACTGGCACGCTCGCGAGCGGTCTTTGTGTTAAAAACTGAGCAGGGGTTGTGCATGTTTAGCTGGGGCTCCAGAAAGGCTACAGGCATGGCTCCTGCTAGAGTAGCCAGACACTCCCCCAGGGCCGGAAGCTGCCTAGGGAATGAGGCACAGCTGCTTCACACCACTACACTTTGTTACAGTTGCATGCTTTCAGAAATGCAGTATTTGTAATCTCTTTATATCCATCTAATTATCGGAAAGGTTGATTTACCTTGTAGCTATTAATAAATCAGTACGCTAAACTATGATATATTACAACACAGTAGCCGTACAACCAGTCTGCTTTTCCTACAAAAGGTTTGCTGTAAGTTCGGTTCACCTCTCTACATAGATGTTCTTTCCAGTTCCCAGCGAGTACAGGCTAGTCAGGATACGGTAGCAGGACACCTGGACATCATCCACTAAAACGCACAATGATGCACACATCTTTGAAAACAATCTCTGCTTAATAGAATACAACACTATGGCAATGCTTGAAGTTCAGGCACTTCTTCTATCTACAAAACTTTGTGTTTATGGTCAGACCTATGAGAATCCTGAGAGAAAGTCAATGCATCAATAACTGAATAAAGTGTTGGGACTTAAAAAATAAATAAATAAATAAGGGTCAACATACATAGCAGGTCCACACCAAACTGGTGTTGGGTGATGTGCTGGAAAAGGGCTGTGAGGATTGGCAGAAGGGCCACTGTGGTGTAGTTGATATTCTGGGAGACACCCTTCATCTGGCTACGAGAATGTGTGAACTTCCCCAGCTTCAGGTTTTCCAGCGTCTTCTCCAGGTCCTCTGCGGCGTTCTCAAAGAAGGTCCGCAGTCCCGCCTTCACTAGCTCTGAGCCGGACTTCATCACCGTCCTGAGGGAGGGAAGAGCGCAGACACCCACAAAATCCATTACATAAATAACACTGCACAATACACTGCACAGGACTCATACATTTATGCTGATATAAAACTCTTATTTATGGAAGAGAGCGTAGCTTTAGTCACTATGCATAACTGTCAGTACAGAGAAAAGGAGAAGCAGATGACTGGAGCCTAGATCTATACCAAATGCAGAGGGAAATCTACATCATGCACACATGGTTCTATATGCTTCTTCAGACACACTTGGCATGTCTGACACAGAAGAGGATCAGGTTAACTAGTCTAAGTCATGGATTCGGTTCACAACACAGAAGCATACCTGGTATCAAGAGTGTGTGCCAGGATGTGGAGACAGCTCACCATGGTGGCTGAATCGCTTCCTTAGGGAAAACAAACCCAAGAGGGGAGTCGTGTCAGTTCTCTAAAGCGGACAACGAGGAAAACTGTGCGTGTAAAAGAGAGGCCAAGGCGTCCATCGTTTCCCTTACCAAAAAGAGAAATCCGGTGCCTGACAAGAGCTGCCAGTTTACAGAAAAGGCTAAAGAACAGTGGAGACCAAGAAGAGAGCTGTGAGCAGATACACAGGGAGTGAGATTTGTTCAGGTCACAGTGACAAAGAGTGACCCTTTGATGGGCACAGAGCACTCTCACATATGAACAGACACACACACATGCTCTCACAGTCATTTGGAGTTGCCAATTTAGAAGACCCGGCAGAATTTCTTTGGACTGTGAAGAGAACAAAAGAACAATAAAGGGGCACATGCATAGTCCTGAGACCAGAGTGAAAGGTCAATGTTGAAAATGTCCATCCTCAAGCTGCAGCACCACTAGTCCGCAGCTTTGCCCCAATACCTAGTTACTGCATTATATGCAGTGTGGCGAGCCTGTGGGATTATAAACACACTGTATCAGTCACTGGTGCAGTGTCTGAGATGTTACCTGGTGACCATCTCCTTCTCTTTGTTGGAGGCATAGCCGCTGCTACTCAGGTTCTTGCTAGGAGATGAAAGAAAATAGAGACTGTGGTTCTTGAAGTACTGGTCTATTAGCGGGAGCAAGACCTGTTATCCAAGAATGGGCAGACAAGAGGAGACAAGAACACATGAATGGTGAAGTATTACGATAAACATAAACACTGCAGAGAAACAGGGAGCTGAGAACATATCATTCTAGCAAATAACTCCGAACATAACTTTTACATTTAAATAATGTGTATGTGAAAATTGTTTTTGAATTAGCAGAACTAGTGGGCCTTTCTTACTTTTGCAAAGAATTTGATTTCCTGCTCATGTGGAGACTTATCAGTCTTGCCGCTGGAGGCCATAGCCTCTGAAACAAGAAGATCAAAAGTCAATAATCGCATGCAGTGAGGAGATGAATCCCACAAGGTAATAACACCCTCTATACAATGGGAGGGGGGCTCTGGTACCAGAGCTTTCCATCTACACATGTGAGAAAATTCCAAAGGGTTCACAAGCATTATCTGGAGATCTGAATGAAAGCCTCTTAAAAAATAATCTGATCCAGGTTGTCAGCAGTGTTGGGGAGTAAGTAGTTACATGTAATGGCGTGATGTAATTAAATTACAAAATAAATGTAATTGTAATCCGTTACATCTAGAAAAAATATGCAATTAAATTACAGTTACCAATCAAAATGCTGGTAATTACAGGCTACATCGTAATATTTTCCTTTTGGTAAAAAGCTTCTGTATTATATAACATTCGTTTGTTGCTTCGCAGCATGCAGAAATGCCTTATTTTGGAATATTTCCAAACAATGCGGGTTAGCAAAGCCGTCAGGATATTTCAGCTTTACTGCCCAGTTTAAAGTATCTGTTATACATTTGTTAGAAATCTAATCAAGAATCAAACAAAGGTAACACGTTTCATTACTTTGATGAAGTCATCGAAATAGTCACATTACTTATTACATTTTAAATAGCATAACTAGCATCAGTATCTGTAACCTGAAACATTTCAAAAGTATCATTCCCAACACTGGTTGTAATAATAAGTCCTAATGTGCTCTAAATCATAATAAGATCTTTATCTTTCTTGTAAATGGCCACTGTAACTGTACTCAGTCACACACCTAAGTGAGCAATGAACTCCTGTGCAGAGTCCACGTATTTCAGCAGTTTTTTCAGAAATTTGTAGGCGAAGCGCCTCTCCATGGAAGAAGAGTCCTGCTCCATGTCCTTCAGGCCTCTATGGCACAGAGGGAAACAGGATGAGTAAAGAGGTGCTGAAATAATCATTAGGGTACTGAGATGCGTTTCAACTTTTCACGCTCGTTGGCTGTATACTGGGCATTCGCCCATTTACCAAGCAGACTGTTATTCAAATGGCCTAAGACCATAGTCATTGAAAAGTTCCGAATGTGTACATCTAAGATGGTGAAAGTTGCAGACTGTTCAAGGTGGTGCTACAGGAGTCACCTGACCTTGTGATAGCGTATCCATTAATTTGCAAGAAGCGGAACAGCTCCTGGGACTTCTCCCGATCCCGGGCCTTCTCTTTGGCCGTCAGGGTGTCGTAGGGCACCAACAAGGGGTGTGTCCCACCACCTGGGCAGAACAGATACAGTCAATCCCAGTCAAAGTGACAAAAGGACAAATGAAAAAAGGAGATTGTGACAGGAAAGCGAATGTCCTACAGAAACCGATTTTCACGATGAAATGTCACAAAATACCATACGATCATTTCCCTTTTGGAACTGTCAGTTTCTTATATAGGCAATTTCAGTAAATGGCATTTTCATCCTGGTGCTGATAATAAACTGTGTGAGGAGCCACTGTTTCCCTGGGGTCTGCGATTTGTGTCAAAAGGCTTTGGACTAGGCCTTGTCAGCCGCATCAGAGCAGATGGTGCGCTGGAACAGATCCACGGCTCACAGACTAGAGGAGACTCTCCGATCGGAAACACTCTCTCTGTCGCTTTTGCTCCATTCTAGACCTTCACAGCACTGCAGGCACAGGACCAGACAACAGCACAACACTAAAGTTCCAGCAGTTAGTTGTATATGCAAAAGAAAAAGGTACCTCTGCTTCCAAGTTCAGTTTTCTTTTTCTTTGCCCAAATATTGTGGTAGTTTTCTGCTACCACCTCAACCATGCCCTGCAATGAAAACACCATGTAATTTAGATGTAAGTGCACAGACCTGTACAATATTGTTTTTGCTATTTAAAAAAAAAAAAAAAACAATGCACTATCAAAGGCACAAAATCATCTGCAATTAATCTTCCATCAATCATTATGGGGATACCTGGACACCCAGCCACCCCCCCCCACCCCTCCCGATCAGCACAAAATGGTTAGAAGATGAATGGATGGGTGAATGGATGGATTATGGTGATATTAATGTTAAAAGCATCACCTACTCCAGAAACACAATAACAGATAATACCACAAAGGAAGAGCAAGTCTATCTTTACTTTTGGCAAATTCTGGTATTCTGGTCTGACAGTTTCTTCTGTATACCAAGATCAAATGATGTCAGAGATGACATTTACTGTGGATGCGGGTAACACTAAAAGGAAAAATGTAGATAGGCTTGTAATTAGCTACGTCATGCAGACCTAAACTAGATTTCTTCAGTAGGGGTTTGATTACAGCAGTTTTAAGTTACTTGGGAACATATCCAGAATGACTACATCTTTATATTATACAACATAGGTTTTCAAAATACAGCAAAGAGTTCTTTCATTGACTTTGCAGATATGTGATCCAGTAACTGCCTTGCACCCTGCTGTGCCTGGGATACGCTCCAGGTCCCCCATAGCCCTGTCCAGCATAAGCATTTGGAAGATGGTTAGATGGATGGATTGATCAATCATTATGCTTTTACCATTATTACTCTTAATTAAAACTTGGCAGTGTGATTTGTCACAGAGTAATACATTTAAGTGCTAAGAAATAAAGACAAACTTTCATGCTAACCTGTAACTCTCTTGACAGAAGTACATTACTCATATCCACTGGACACGGGCTGTAGCCATTTCCCTGCTAAAATTCAGACACTGATTACTAGTGATGCACCATCAACAGACACTATAAACCAAGAACACATTTTATAGGTAAAAGAAAGCAGATTGTTAGAGCTCAACAGCATTATTGCAATAAATGGCAGGAGTGATGAAAGAGAGATAATGAATCCAAAGATAGCATTTCAAAGTATGACAGCATGGGCGAGCATGCACACAGTCTTCTCAAGCTTTTAGAGATGCTCTACTTCAGTGTTTTCTATGTAATTCATTGAGATGGTCATGCGGTCTGATGGATAAATGCAGAAGAGATATTCGGCGAGAGAAATACATGTACAGCATACAATGTAAAACAGAAAACAGTGTTTACCTGAGAGGACTGGGAAATCCTACGTAGCTTCTCACTCTCCCGCTGCTGGACCATAGCTTCGCCCTCCTTGGTCCTCTCCATGTTCCAGCCCATAGCTAGCATGCTCTTCAGAGACTCCTTCACAGGCCAGCGATAAACCTCCCTCTCCTTGGCATAGAAATGCACACACTCAGATTCTTTCAGCCCCTTGACACACCTGTCCTGGCTGACCACAGCTGGCATGTTACGTAAACGGATCTCCATACCAGTGCAACTCTGCTAGGTCATACCTTCTCTGCCAGGGACTTGTAAGTCTTCAGCAGAGGGTGGGTCTTGGCCTTCTCGTCTACCGTCTCCCCAAACTTCCAACCCAAGGTCAACTGAATATTTACAGATAACAAATTAAAGCCACCCACAACACTTAAAGAAAACCATTTATTTCTTTAGCCTTGCTCTCAACTCTGTTTTCATTCAAAGGTGTAGCACAAGCATCCAAGTGACAATAGTTATGAAATTTTAACTAGTCCATCAAACAACATTTTCCTTTAAATGCCAAATGGAAGGGTGCTATATATTCAATATAAAGTCAGATTACATATGATCAAACTGATGCAGGCACACCTGGAGTGGGACTAACCTCCACTGCCCACCTACCTTTTCTGCAGCCCATTTGTCATGACAATGCTCTGCATATTTGTTGGCAACATATTCCAGCTTCTCTGGAAGCGAAATGCTGAAAATACATTTAAAAATAAATACAATTCTTTTTTGCAGCCAAATACTAATTTGTAATACAGACATATAAACCATTAAAACTTATACTGGTACTTTACAGACTAAGGTAAAGAATATTAGTATCAATTACTGTGTTTAATTTATTATCAAAAAGTCTCAGGCAGTCAAAGAAAATGATGTTTAAATGATGTTGGTGTGAAACTATGATATTATGTCTATCGTGTTAGCTTAACCACTTCAAATCTCCTAAAATCACACCAGTATTTGCATCAAACACCCTATATATCTATGTATTTTTTGACTCTACCACTAGCATAGCATGTTTGGCTAATCAATACCCCACTTAACTATTGAAGTATGTGAGTTGAGCTTGTGGTGAAAGTTAACAAATACATGGAATGGCTGAGGTGCTCCTGAGGAGAGGTTTGAGGACTGAAGTGTTGTTCTGGCATCCAACAAGATACCAGTAACTTAAAGTTCTTATTACTTTTTATTGTGTTATGTCAATTGTATGCTCTTATGTTAAACTGTGTTTTTTGTAGTAAATATACAGTTACTACCCAGATAAATGGCTTTAAACATTTTGACTGGCTAAGACTTCTGCGTAGTACTGAATATGACAGAAGGGAGGGCACACTAGTGGCTGCGATGGCTGGAACCTCTGTGTTTTCAGGGTGCAGTCAAATACGTATACTTGGGTATGGATGGTAGAGACAGTATTGTGGGAGTGCTGTGTGTGTTTAGGGGAGGGCCGATTTGGTCCATACCAATGCTGAAAACAAGCCTACCCACCCGCAGTCCCACGGGACTCACTTAGCAGTGTTGATAGGTTTGGGGTCGAAGTTGCCCTGGGCATCCACCGAAGCCTGCTTCTCCAGGGTGGTGCTAATAGAGGAGTCCACATAGTCAGGCGGCAGTGCTCCGGAGATGGCGCTCAGGCAGGGCATGGCCATTTTGAAGAGCTCCGGGTCGTATTTCTGTCACAGGAGTTTATGGGAGAGTTAAATTAGCAGAAACGACCAATCAGCTGAGTCGAAAGGAGAATTGCTTGATCCATGCAGCCAGCCTGCTGTGAAACGGATTGAGCAGAGGCCAGCTGCTTAATGGACTGCCGTTTTAAAAAGCAAAAAGCAATGAGGGAAAGAGGCTGAAATCCCATATGCCAGCTGAAATATTTACGTTTTCAGCCTAGATTTTCAGCAGCTTTACTTTTATGTGTGCTTGTAATGTCCTTAAAAAGATTCAGAGCGCCATAGCAAGTGTTAAGCTGGAACCATGATATTTAAACTGGAACTTTTATGGTGTTAGACATTATGAATTACAAATATGTATATCTGACCACTGCATTGTTTGCAAAATGCTTGATTTCTTAATACATATTAAAGGAGAAAGAGAAGAGTAAAGAAAACAAGCTTTGAAAATCCATTCTCTACCCTATTAAAGGAAATTTGTACCATGGTTAATAGCATTCATGGGAATAAGTAACCAATATTTTTCCAACAAGAGCCAAATTGTTGATTATATTTCAAAAATTAAGAACAGGCCACATTTCCCAAATGGTAAAGCAACGCTATACCTTCTGTGAGAGAGAGTCGAAGATTCCCCAGAACAGCTTCTTGGTAAGAAGCAGCTCCTCCTCAGATGCCATACCATACCCACCGCCTCCCGCAGGCAAGCAGTAGTACTTCCAGCTCTGCTCGTAGTGATTGGTCAGGAGCTAAAGGACACAAGACAGGATTGGACAGTTAGTTGCCCAGAACAACTAGTAGTCAACATAATGAGTAGTGAGACTACACAGTAGTCAACATAGTGAGACTGGATCAGAGCCCAACACCCTATCATTTTTAATGAATGCAGATAGGCCTGAACCAGGCCTGATGGCTGTCATACAGCTAGCAGAGTGCATGCTGTGTGCCTTAAGTGAGATGTAACTCTGTTTTCTTCATCAGATGGTGACAGGGTTCTGGATGTGTGTCTTTGTGTACTTCATTTCGGGCCAGCACAGAGATACCCAAACATCAGTTCTACTGACAATGACACTTGGCGGTACTTAGGGGGCATAACAGCATCAGGGGTGGCCTGTTATAGACGTCTTGGTTGAGACGATTGGGACAGGGGAGCTGTCATACAGTAGACACTGCAGGTTCAGGCACTTTATCTGCCACTGAGTCACCAAGCAGCCACGAATACTAAACAGCTGACGTCAGGAACGAGAGCCAAAAGCAGAACCTCACAGCGAGTAGGTCTCCTATCATCTAATGATTCTCAGTTCAGTTCCCAGGCAGAAGGTGATCTGGCTGTTAAAGAAGTGGTTCTTGAGTACAGCACTCAACTTGAGGTGTTCGGTGCTGTTTTTCATATGCAAATAAATCTAACTTCTCAGCAAAATACTAGCAATACCGTTTTTTTTTATTAAATCCTACACAATCACATCCATAGGGGTGACAGTATGACCCTGCAACCTGAGCTTGCATTCTGGCGGCAGGATGAACACACTGACATGTTTCCCTTCACAAAAATACTAAGCACAGCATTATGTTCAACATTCAGCATTAATGATTTCATTCTTGTCCGCAGCTCCCTGGGGCTGCCTGTTTTAAAGTCAGGGCTGCTGACATCTGTTTAACTTGGCAACACCATCTCCGATACACCTACCCTTAACGGGGAGCCTTCGTAGGAAACAAACTGGCCCGGCATGACAAACAGAAATCGTGTGTACTGTCAAGGTTAGGCAGCTAAAACAGGAGATGCTGGAGGCAGCAAGGATGGGGGAAACTCACTTTTAGGGGCATTTTGCAGTACTCCGAAAGCAAGGGCACGTCGAAGACGAGGCGCCGCAGTAGCTGCTGAAGCATCGAGGGCCGGAGATGCCTATGGAAAGGTGCCATCATGTTACCATCTGGAGGGCGAAAGACCGCGCAAGCTAAGATCTCCGTGATTTTGGAACGTCGAGTGGCCATACTTGCAGATGGCGAGCAGGCACTCCTCGATCGCGTCGCGCTGGGCCTTGGTGAGAGAGCGGCCCTTGGAGAGTCGGTAGATGGTGTGCAGGGTAGAGTCGATGAGCGTCGCGTAGTGCTCCGTGCCCGCGAAGTGCGAGGCGCAGCGGGTCAGCAGAGGCAGCATCGCAGAGCATATGTACCTGTTCATGGCCAGCGCTGTCTCTGTGGTGCTCAGTGTCTCCTGCAGGTAGAAGCCCAGAACATAATAATGGAGCCAGGCCAGGACACATGCCTGTGAATCTCTGCACCAGTTGTTGGGGCTTCTGTTGATATTTCATCCATGACACCGATCTATCAGCATTCAACTTTATGGAAAACATACTACTGATGTCCATGACATTATGAGTAATACCAGAGTATTAGGCCCTATAAGGAGTATAGTACCTACTATAACATCCCATGTAACATTTAAAATATAATTTAAAAGCAGGAAATACTAGTCTAATAAGCAGATTTGTTAAATCTTTTAATCAAACTTTATGTAAACTTTATTGAAATCTTCAGCTTAGAAGTTATGAGTACCATTCATGATCTTATTTTATTTCTGTGTGAAATCTAAAGCAAGCTTTCCCTGGTGCACTGGGGGCAAGACTGCAAGCACCCTGAAAATGTGTCAAACATGCAAGCCAGTGGTTATGGTCCTCGCTCACCGTGTCCAAAGAGGCAGAGGCACGCAGGTCAGGCAGAAAGCCAACCTCCAGCAGCTGTAGAAGGAAGCTTTGGTCCTCGACACCATATACACGGTCCAAAAACAGCACCATGGGTGCCTTGTGGTCCGGACAAAAGCTGGCTGACATGTCAGGCTCCGTTACAGTTCCATCTGAAAGAAGATGCAAGACAATGGTGCTGTCTCACACTTTGGCATTTGGACAGTTACTGAAGCAATGTAGCTACCTCAGAAGAACCAAAACAAACAACGTTTATTATCTATGACTGCAAACATAAACTCTGAGCCTGACCCTAATGCAACAGACTGCATTCACATAACAATTATCATTAAGCAAAATTTAGTGCCCTACTTGAAACCATAGAACGAATGAGTATCACAGGGAACAAATATAAAGTAAAGGAGAGGTGGCTGGGTTCCACTAGTCTAGAACATTAAGACATTGGACGTTAATTCCAGGCAATGATTTATGGGAAATAATATTAAGGCTGCAGCATAATAAAGGAAGGGAAATTCTATTGTGATTATTTTCACTGCCTTTGTCAGAGGGCTTTTAGTGATAGTGCAAAGGCCTGGGGCACTGGGGATGACTGCAGCTGCATTGAGAAAAGAGAGCAGGAACACCTTCAGTGGGATTAGAGTGATGGAGACAAGGATCCCATTTAGTCATAACAGTGGGTGACAACTGCACTGATTTTTTTTGCCAACTTTCTTCAAAGCTTTCATCAGATGAATACCAAAGACTTGGTATTAACAGCACTATGACACAATTACTACAGTTAGAGAGAGGAATTACTGAGGTGACGCTTGGTATAGCAGGTAGCCTGCTGTGACTGAAGCAGACTGAGAGACTGGGAAGAGTGGCTAAAGAAGATTAGCCTTGTACCTTTGTTCACTACAGGCATTTTCAGGGGTATACTGATGATTCCCACCAAGTCTTCTGTGGGAACCAGAGATCGCAGGATGGCACGGATCCGCAGGGCCTCCCCTTTACCCTTGTTGATCAGCTGCTCGGAAAGAGAGCACAGTCAGGGGCGACGAGTCATGGTTCCCTCTGAGGCATCATTAACTGAGGAGAATCACCCCCCGACCCCGAATACAGGACTAACAGCAATGCTGGAAATCAACTATAATCACATCCGAATAATGCTTCAGATTTGTCCCTGTCACAGAAGCTAAAATCAGCCGTCAGTCCCCAGCTTCATCTCCAGATGTCCTCCGTATGACTCACATGCATCTCCGGGGCGCAGCGCCCCAGCAGGTCAATAAGAGCGGAGTAGAAGGACATGATGGCGTTGCCCATGTGCACCACTTCTTCCTCCTCTTCATCTTCAGCAGAGCTGGATGGATCAGAAAAGGAATGGAGAATTTGTGTCAGGATGTAATGCAGTGTGGTGGTCAGTGGGATCACTGGGAATGGCTACTTACACGTGTGAGCTGACCCCCTGGCCAGCACTGGGCAGGTCCAGGGCTGGGGTCTCGGAGATCTTGATGGCTTCCTTCATGGCAGCCAGGAGGCCATTGCCCCCCTCGCCCCGAAGGGCTGGACCAAAACATTCTGGCCGCCGGATCAGCAACTTCACCACAACAGTAGAGTTCTCCTCCACGCTTTCACCTGGGACAGTGCACACATATGCTTTTAAATACACACACACACACACATACATACATACACACACACACAAATATAGGGTCCTATTATTGCAATTATATGTACCTATCTGGGTTTTATAGTCAGTGAGATCCTGTGATCAATAGGTATGACATACCATTGACAAAAACAGCAAAACGAAGGAAGGACAGGTAGCGTTCGCCTTCAATAGGGTTCCAGCCAACGTCAGGATATCCTTTCGCCAAGAGCATTGGGCAGCTCTGGAGCCCACAGCCAGCCAGGTATGTCACCACCTATATCGTACAAGCAGACCTCAGCTAAGGATGGCCTCTTTTCTGAAGACATCCTCAGCCGACCACTGCTCACTGCCCCTCCCCTTTGCACGCACAGACAACATACACACCTTGTCCAGGTCTGGCTCCTCTAGTGCCAACGCTAGACCATTGTTGTCCATCACTGATGAGGCGGCTACATCCAGAGGCGTAGAGCCCCGCATAGAAGGAGATGCTACAGATAGACAAACATGAGAATTACTGGGGAAATTACACAGTGAGTCTCATAGTGCCTCCAGTTCTGGGGCCGAATTATAGAAACTTCATAACTTGCAGACCGTATCATAACTGTTTGGTAACCATGGTAACTAGGGTTAAGACCTCATTTAGGAAAAAGAAAACATTAAACACGAACAGTTCCTTAGTCTCTATTACGATCATAAGAAAGGAAAAGTGTACTACACAAGCTCGCGAAAAAATCTACAAGAAGCTCTCCTAACATCAGGATGATCGTTAAGCTGTCCTAACCTTCACTGGCCACCACACCGTTAGCTATAGCTAAACGTATTTAATCCATATTTCTGCTCTTTTATCATTTTTTGTCAACCAAAAAAAATGTCACCAGGCATAATTTCTTCATGGAGAAGCTTGCAGCAGACACTAACGATGTGTTATGGTTTGATGACCAAACGCTCATTAGTAGATTTAGGCTACCCCAAGCTATGATCCTGCAGATAGCCAAGCAACTATGACCAGCTTTGGAGAGGCTGACCAGGGTACAGGGCTCTCCCGGTTGTGGTGCAACTGCGAAATGCAATTCTTTTTTCTTTTCTTTTTTTTTTTTTTTTTTACTAAACAGGACGGCAAACTTGGCATGTGAAGTGAAGTGGCAAGTGAAGCAAAAATTTCTCAGTCCGCTATGCCATGCAATTTAACCGAGGTGGCAACAGCAATTAGTAATTTGGCTGATCATTACATGCAGGTTCCTGCGGACTCCCATTCATGACATCGTCATAAAAATGATATATATTGAGACCACGTTTTACTCATTTGTTCCCTCATTTTATATACATCACGTTTTGCTCCGGGAATGAATTAAGAAAACGTGGCCACAATTTAATTAAAATAGGGGAATGAATTTGAGAGTTCAGAGTGGGGAGGATGAGGCAACGCATGTGTACTGCAAAGGATACTATGCCATGAACATCCAAGCCGCGGCAGATTATAACATGATGATTACGCATTTAACAGCAAGGTCACCTTGTTCAACTCATGATGCTCTCTTCTTTACGAGAAAGTGGTGTATTATTATTCTTATTATTTTTAGTTTTAAATATTTGATGCTCTTTTTTGATAAAATATAATGCTAATGGGTCACAAAATAGCTCTGTGAGATGTGAAAATTAACGTTTTTTGCCAGGTAACAGACATAAAAACTGATAAACGTTGTCAGATTGAGTGCTCTGGATTTCCTAGATAAGATAGGATTCCTAAAGTTAGCTAGGATTTGCTTCTGCAAAACCAAACTGGAGAAAATCCTGCCTTATACTCAGCCTATCTTACCTTAAGAATATGGGCCCCTGGAAACTACTGACCTCGTGTTTCATTCAGTGATTCAGCAGATCTATATTGCCGTACTACAACATTAATAATAAAACTGTAATATACCCACTTTATTTAAATAAGTTAATTCTCCCCACTACCCCAAAAGCATATGCTGTCACAAAACAGCAGGTGGCAGCATTTTGACTCTCAGTATAGAATGCAATTCTATTCCTGTTACCAAACTGATAATCCGTTAACAGCCTTAAGTTACACATTCAGATTTAAACTATCAAGGAGCTCCTTACAATGGTTACCTAAAAATCCTTCCTGAAGTGAATGCATTTGCAAGTACCCCAGAATACCACAGCAATACAACTACAGAGCGGCCATAAAGTTAAGGTCGATGTTATTACTGTATATCTGTCAGAGGCACTGATGGGATGTCATTTATTAACCAGAGCAGACTGCTGCCAGCCCAGGTGTAGTTTTACATACCCAGTCCCACACTGCTGTTCTCCAGCAGGTAGCTCAGGTGGTCGAACATGGCCTTCTGGTTCTGACGGCTGATCCGACAGAAGTAGCACAGGAAGCGGCAGCAGCTGGCCACCATCTTCGGGAAGGCGATCTCCTGCAGAGTGGCATGAACTTCACATCAGCTCACATCTCGAATAATATGTACATGACTACAGACACTAAAATGCTAATGCTAACTAATACTCCCACCGGGGTGCATTTTCAATATGCTACATCATCCTCCGACTGAAATAGTGTAGACACATGACATTTACATTAACATATTTATGAGACTAGTACATCAACTGGTACTAAACCATATTTACATGTATCTATTTTAAATGGCTGGTTTCTAAATGGGAACACAGATGGTAGACAAGACATTAACTAAACAAAAGGAAAGGAGGGCAGGCTAACAGCATGGCAGTTAAATAATCACTAAAATACAACTCACTTTGCCCCCCACCCCCAGTGCATGTGCCCCTCCTTACCTGAGACTTGCCACCCCCAAGTACATTCACCATCACCTCCATCACAGTCTCATGCATGCCCAGGACCCGCATCAGGTTGGGGTGTTGGTAAAAAACTTTATTGTTCATGATGTCGCTAGAGAGAGGAGAGAAACATTGAAGGGTTTGACTGAGTGCTCCAATCCTGGCTCATCTCACATATCCACCAGTACGAATGACAATCCATGACACTTTCCAGCTACGTGGGATACTTATGGTAATAATGCCTATCCCACTTCAAAACGCGCGGTTAATGAGAGCCGCAGGGTTAGCGGAGCTAGGCTGAGTACACGTGCAGAGAGATGCACACCTCAAGCCGTCGATCATAAGCCGCTCCTCCTCCTGACCCATGCGTACGCTGAGCAGTGAGCGGATCTGGCCCAGCGAGGCTAGCAGGTGGATGGTATCCTGCACGGAGGCGGCGCTGATGCTGTAGCTCTTGCGCATGGCCCGCAGGAGCTCACCGATGCTGTCGTACTGCCGTCGCAGCAGGCTGAACATGACCCGCACCAGCTCCGGGTCTTGGATGTGGCACTCCTGGGCCCAGCTCACCATGGTCTGGGAGATCAGCTCCTTCAGATTGGCTGGGGAGGTTACGGCAGGGAATGGCAATTAGTGTTCAGCTTGATTAACTGCATATTAACTATGTCATTATAAACACTTACAATGATATGACCCTTAGAGTCTGAGAATCCTATGTGAATTGGTGACACTAATGGGAAACTGCACCATCTCCTCCTCAGTTGATTAACTAACAAAAAATCTGTGATAGTTAAATCAAGTATTTCTTCATGCATAGAAAACAAAAAAGCAGCCAAATTCGAACCCAACACAGTCACAGTCTCTTGGCCACAGTGACCAGGGTTGGCATTGTCGGCAAGGCCCGAGAATGATGTGCGCGGTGGAGCAAGTGGTCTGTTGTGTCTAGCCAGCAGCTATGGCGTGCAGCTCAGACATGCCTGCTGGAACGCAGCAGGGACACAGGGCTGCGGAGAAAAGGCGCAGTTTGTGCCCGTGATCCCACTTGTAACTGCTACAACAAGTGCAGGCCATAAAGGAGCACCTGTCAGTGATGAATTCAGCCATTATGGTGCATTTACAGCCTTTATGCTCTTTCGCGGTTTTTCAGGAGAATAAAATTTCATTTATATTCATAGGATATAAACAGCATCGATGAAGCTAAAGTGCACAATTTTTTTGGGCTGTCTACTAACAAAATTTGCATTGGCATAAATAAAGTATATCTTTTTATAGGTCATGTTTTTATAGACAGAAACAATATGACATAAAATAATTTGAGACATTATAATTTATATTAATGGTGCATTAATTAGAAGTACTAATAATGTTATGTTGCTTGTGGTCAACAGTTTGTCTGGATAGCTATTGTGTGGATAAACCTTAAAGCTTCATTAAAACTAAATCAATATCAAGGCAGCTTAGCAACACAGGATAAAGATCCAATTTAGGGCAGAGATCATTTCCAAACAACCGATTAAACCTATACAATAGCTGAGCATAACATTTGCATTCCATTGGGCCCTTCTGACGTGACTAATTGGTGTGGTTTATATTCTGATGCTGCACCTCCTAATGCCATGCGTGTCACTCGTCAGCTGAGCGTTGGATGGCCTGTGGAATGCTCTGCTCAGCGACAACCAATACGATGGTTAACACTCATAAAGTGGGGGTTATGCAAAGGCATCTCCGGACAGAGATCCACCACATTCCTAAGTTTTGCCTGGACGAGGCACTTGAGGTGCAAACGATAGATTCTTCCAAATAAAAACGCACTGCTCTCTTGCGCAAAGCGTGTCGGAAACCCTAAAGGGTAAATTCTACTCGCCAGTCATGGCAGGATATTCTAAGGCCGCCACATTTCGCACCTGTCAGGTCCTTCATTCCATCATCCATGCCACCACTACACCATCTTCCCCAAGTGGAATCACACAGTGTCTACAAACCTCCATTGTTACTGGGTTCAAGAGAAGACGCTACCAAGAAAGTTAACATTTACGGTACCAAGGCACATCTATCACAGCTGCTGGGCCCATTCTAGACAGCCTGTCTTGCAGTGGTCATAAATAACACCATTTATAGGCCCCACCTTCCCCCATAGACTGGGCCAATTATGGGGGGGGGGTAACTGCAAACTTGGCATAACCGGGGGAGATTAACAGGTGGCTGTCTGGCTCAGGGGGAGCCCTGCTAACGCAATGTGGGGCTGACTGTAATCAGAGTCCGACCTCTCTCCCAAGCCCCTTACTGAGCTTGTGCCCCAAACCTTCTTTGGTCAGGTGCATCCTTTAGACCAAAGGAGCCCTGCCCCCCTACCTCCTCAAACCTCTAACTGCTCTGTAAACTTTCCTATCCATGCCAGAATTTCCTGGCCATGGCTGAGGAATAAACCACAAAGCCAGAGTAAAAAATGCTACGTTTACATCTTCAACTTCCTCGTCCTGGAGAAAATCGATACAGAGAATTCCTCTTCTTGGCACAGGCCAAACGCAACACAACAAATGTGCTACCACAGAAACTAATGTAATGGCCCAGGCTCCTCACAACTCTGCAAAAGCTGATTTCCATTACTGTGATCACTGGAATGCATACAAACCCCATGTTCCTTTTAAAGGACTCATAGACAGATCACGTCCCTGCTGACACAGTGCTTTTAATGCCATGAGATGACGCTCTAGGTGCCAAGAAATCTGGCATCGGTCATTTCAACTGTACTGCCTGCAATTAGACAAGAGAATACCAATCGCATTTGGGACAATTGCTCCTGCTAATACAGTCTGCATTATTTGCATTTATTCAGAATGCCCTTAGTAAGCTGACATTTCACTCAAAGCTTTTCATGTGGTTAACAATTAGGACAAAGTGCTTTTTGGTAGGTGACATAAAACAAAGAAAATTCAGAAGTAAGCACACTGATGATTACCTTTAGTTTTAAAACAGTGCATGTTTAATTTTTTTTTAGGAAAATGTCCTTTAACAAACATATATATTATATGAGTCTTTTGGGGGCCCCAGAGTGACATGGCTTTGTTTGAAGATGTAGATATTCACACACTGACTTGATATACTATTTCGGTTATATGCATGTGCCACTTAAGCTAAGTGAAAAAATTAAAATAACAGGTGTAGGTTTCATTTGAGTCTGTGAAAGATGCTCAGGCTGTAGATCATAGGCTGGAAACCACAAGATCGGTGGAACCAATAGCTGGATGGTATCAAGCTGAGACATGCAGTATAGAGTCTCAAGCCCAATAAAAAACTGCTGCATCATACAGTGTACTGACCTTAGTGCAAGTTTAACACCCCAGATTGTACGTACTGCAATCAAATTTTTCATTTAAACGGTGATTTCCAAACCCCCAACGGATGGCAGTTTCAAGCCGACAACAGCAGTTTCTTGCTTCTAAAGAGCATATGCATCTTCAAACACCAGCACAATACTGGTGCCAGCACTGGAATCCAGAGTCTCACTGTGAACTGCTTAGCCTCTCCTTACAGCTAGGAGGCAGTTCACTGGCCAAGGCTTAATGCATGGGTCACATTTCCATTAAAAACACATTTTAAACCAAAATGAAATGTAGATATCAACGTTCATATCACTGGTAGCTGAAATATAAATCAGAATACCTGCAAAATAGACTGAATGGAAGGGTTGTGGCAACAGTGAGTTACTTATAGTCTAATCAAATATTAAATAGCAATCGCTATGTACCCCATCACACGATCATCTCAGAGTCCATGAGTGCATTAGTATTACTGGCCTGAATAAAATGACTTGGTGAGCTCAGCTGATGTTTTCAGACATCAACTGGCTGCTAAAATCAGAAGCTCTCCTGCAAGTAGTAAAAATGGAAACGTAACTAGACGTGTTCAGTGTTGGCTACATTGTACTGAGAGCGTGAGTCTTAGGGTGTACTCACACTAGTGATCCGTTCGGTGCCTGAAGCACATTTGACCCCCAAAGTCTGGTTCGTTTGACTAGTGTGATCATTTTGTACCGTGTCTGGGCATGGTACACTGAACTGTGCTGAGACCCACCTCTTCAAGCAGGTCCAGGAAAGGTTGAGTTGGACTGTACCCATCTAGTGTGATCGCTAATTGCGCTTGAGCACGGAACACAGATATGATGTCAAGGAAGCGACTGGAACATGCATAAGCACATTTAGACTATACATGAACTGGACCTGGAAGGAACAGATGGGGTAGACTGTACAGAAAAGGGTAACAACAATCATTTAACAAACATACTGTAGCAGCAAAGGGATCACTTTGGCCTACGGCAGAGGTGCAGTGTTTACTGGAAATTTCGGCTGATGAGAATATCCAGGAACAACAGGATGCAGCTCAGAGTATTTGGTAAAATACAGCAGTAATTACATGAAAACCACTGTGCTGCATACACGATATAACTGTAAGAGGTCCTGGGGCCAATATGACTCCAAATAAGTTACAAAATAAGGAGACTAATCATGAATTCCATTGTGCTGTGTGATACCACTTTTCTTCTGGTATTCTTTGGCACAAAAAGTCGCATGGTGATGATGAAAGCATGCTTGGGCCTGGAACATTAAGTGCAATGTGAGTGCAGACCAGCAGGGGGGTGAGGACGGGGGACGTTTGGGCGTGGTACATGGCAAGCGGGCCAAGTGTGAGTATGGCCTTACTGGGAGCTGACTTCTCCTCCAATGTAGGCTCCTCCTTGGTTTTCTGTGGGGGGCCTTTGATCTTGTAGATCAGAGCCAGTAAGCGACCCTTGATGGAAGTGTCCTGCTCCTCTTCCTCCTCCTCGGTGGGGATTCCTGAATGAACAGGCACAGGTATTTGTAGAGTTCAAGTAATTTCTCAGGCATCATCCTGGCATTAAGTGAGAAAATATTGCTTAGTATGGATACAAAAGACAAGGAGTTTAATATGAAAATGGGTCCCTCAGGACTTTGATTTAGATCTTAATTTGAGGTCAGGTAAGATCTTATTTACTCTGTCATTGTTGTGTAAAAGAAAACAGATTTTGAAGACTACAAATGTTTAGAAACTGTTTGCAGATGCAAATGTCTGGGACAGTGTTCCTGTAAGATAAACTGATACTATCTAAAAGCAAAGAATAACATGATAGAGAGCAATGAGATTGATGATCAAACGCATCCTCGTTTTTTTGCTTTAATAGTGTTGCTTTAACAGCAGAGCTAACCATTGCCATTCTTTCTAATGGAGGGCATTTGATTCACACACAAGTCTTGCACAGAACAGGTCCTTAGCGCAGCATGTAACTGGCTAGAGTTGACAATGATTCAGAAAACTGAAGTCCTTCTAGAAAATTTTAAAGCTGAATGACAACTGTAGGACAGCTGGTTATCTGTGTCCAATTTATAGTGATGAAACCCATCCCACACACAGTGACAATATGAGACTCTGCCCATACCACAGTGCAGGCGCAGCTCATTATGGAAGTCATACAGCTCCTCCTGGATATCCTCTGGACACGGGCAATCCTCGCCCATGCTGAAATTCAGCAACATATTAATCTGGAAATAGGAAAAATCACAGAGCTAGCATCTGTTGGCTACTAAGACAACAGCAGCAAAATGCTCATCTCATCAGTGGTTCTGCTAAGTATACGACCCTGGACCCTATGCCATCCAAGTGTCACACAAGACCATTTCTTCTTTGGGACTGAAAAGCCAAAAAAAGCAGCAAAGCACAGCATCACAGTGTAAATTACATGTCAAAAACAGGGCTGGTGTAATTGTTGGGGCAGGCGTAGACTAAGCCATGGATAAGCAAGCTTTCCCCAGCCGTAGGGCTGGAACTTCACAGTCCCTAAGGGACTACCTTTTGTACAACCAATAAACATACCAAGTAACTCAACGAAAACCTAAGCAATCTCATTAAAGTAACATCAATCAGGCTCATCAAAGTAACATCAAACAGGCTCATATATGTGTCCCTCACCCATGTCAACCGACATTTACATATAAACAATGCTCCTTATGAGTGCAATACCTGCTGCAAATCCTAGAGCTCCAGAACCACTGGGACAATGTTAAGGTGGCACAGATCGTGACAGCCATTCTCGGTTGCGGCCATAATAAACGACAGATCGAAGCGTAAATGAAACAGCAGCTACAAATATGAGACGGCAAAAAAAAACAAAAAACGTAAAGACTGCAAAACTGTCAGAATCGGAGAACAGTACGCCGGCAGCTGCATGTATTTCCCTTTGCAGCATTTCTGTAGGTTCCCACCTGCTCCTGGGGAGGCGAGCGAAACTCTTTCGTCTTCTTGGCGGTGACGGCAGCAGACATGTTGAGGGCCTGCATCAGCTCATTGTATCGGAACTTCTGGTTGTACTGAAGCTTGGAGACAAAGCTGTCTGAGAAAGACACGATGGCTTCGATGCGGTGCCTCAGCTCGCAGTCGCAGAAGTAGTGGAGGAGTTCGCACATCTAGGGCACAGATGTGCTTATGGGATTAGTATCGGTGCTAAACCGACTGAAAAAGCCACAAACGGGAGAAGGAAACCCATGCAGAATTACGACATTTTTATTTGTGTGATAAGAGGAATTGGCTGGAAATGATTTAACTCACTAATAAACTACACACACATGGATGTATATGCGTGTATGTATATATGTATATATATAATGTATATATGAAATCTACATTGACATGTATAAAGTTCTGGTGCTCCGTACCTGTCGTTTGACAGACTCAGGCAGTCTCTTTTCCAGCAGGCCCTTAATTGGCTGCCTAGCATCCTTGGCCTCCTCCTCCCCTGCTTCCACGGCCTTTTCCTCATTGCTAGTCACCTCCTCCTTCTTGGTGGCCTCTTCTGGTTCTTCCTCCTTGGAGTCACCAAAGACATTGGGGTCAATGAGCAGCAGAATCTTGTGCACGTCCTCACTGGCCAGCACGCCCATGGTGAGCAGTGTGCCGATCAGCTTGAGGATGGGCACAAACTGGTACTCCACGCTGCCTCCCACTGGGTCACGGATGTGGTGGCCGCCGCCCTGAACGGCCTCCGTCAGCATGCTGATGGCCTTCTCCTTGAGCGCGTCCAGCGGGATCTGCGGGCTGTAGAGGTGCTGCTCCCGCTTGGTGGTGATGAAGCAGGGCGGCACGAAGTTGAGCCGGGGCTTGAGCGAGGTACTGAGGCTCACGCCTGGAGGTGAGTGGATCTTGGATTCGTCGCGGAAGAGGCGGATGCTGCGTGTCTCGTCGGTTACGGGGATGATGAACTCGTTATTCATCATGAGGCGGGCCTCCTTCGCCGTCTCCAGGTGAATGCTGACGAGAACGTCATAAAAGCCCTCCCGCAACATGCCGGACAGATACTGGTTATCGATGGTGTATAGCAGCTGGGACTGGTCAAGGTGGCTGCAGAGGGCGTGTGCCACCCGGGTGTTCCCCAGGGCACAGAGGGCGCAGTAGAGATTAAGCGTGTGGTAGTGGAACTTCCTCAGATCCTCCTGTTCTGAGAGTTCCATTATGTCCACACACCTGGGGACAAGAGGGAGACTTTTCATTACGGGGATATGCAAGATGATGCACCTGAACGGCTTGAGCTGTACACGTTCTCATGTGAGTGTTTGTCTGATTCACTTGGAGCAGACAGCTGTGTGTGCATGTTACAGACAGAGTGCGTGGGTGCACACGTGTCCTGACCTGTTCTCCTCAGGGATATGCACAGCCAGCATCTGTAGGGGCTCCAGGCACTGCACCACCCAGCCATGCCGCTCGCTCACCCTGGCAGTCTCCACCTTCAGGAAGGTGTTGGGCATCCGGCTCCACAGCACAGAGATGATGGTCTGTACGTCCAGACGGGGCGGGCACTGTGGCACCGGATTTTTGTGCTCGCTCTTAAAGATGGCGGATGACAGGGGCATGGCATTCTGCAGGTAGCGCAAGGTCATAGATTAAAATGCTGCAAAAACGCACCTAGAAAATGCCTCGAGGCAGTGCTTAAAGATCCAAGACCAACAAACCTTTATCTTCGTCAGCTCAAACTGAAACAGATTGGGACTTGTGGGTTGCACAAACACTGCTGGGAACAGCTTTGTGTTGGGCTCAACCTGAGCATGAGACAGGGAACAGCGAGCTTCCATTATACATTTATCTGTTAATTCCTCCACATAAAAAAAGCAATGGGATATGCTGCAGTTTAGCATCAGGATGACAAACATGCGGAGGGTAGCCGTGTACAGTGCCGCATGGAGCTGTGCTCTGAATACTCCAAGTTGCATTCATCTGCAGTGCCACTGGTCCCCCAGTTGCAATTTTGTCACCTTGTCCACAGTTCAGTAGCTGGTATGTATATTACAGAGATGGACGAAGCAGCACTAGTGGCAGTTCTGACAGACCCTGCTCAGGCTTCATCTTATCGGAAGAGACCGCTGAACCATGTCACCCAGCTTTCCATTCTGACAAGGTGTTAGAAATGGAAGCCTATATGAGAGGCCCAGGACAAGGGGATAGCTGACTGAAGGGGAAGCCCAGTCACTAGGCTTCATGCGCGTAACAGTGCTCTAGTATTTGTGTATCTCTGCGAAATGTACCCACGTCGGAAGTATGTAGGTGAAAAAACAGCTTTCTAGACCATGTTTTTACTCCCTCCCACCTCCCAGCAGGCAAAAATGAGGACTTTCTGGGGGGTCTCCAAGGACAGCGTTTGGAAACACTGTTCTCGACAATGGTAATATATTTCTAGGCTGTTTTCCAGGAAGCAACTTGGAGCATGTTCATCTCTGACATGTGGTCCTCTATAGTGATTGTCCTGGCTTCTAAGTCAGCAATCATGATAAACAGTCTGCAAGAGAAGTGCAGGAAACAGCACATAGCTGGGTCTCTCCTGCTAAGGAGTCTTGCACATGCATTCGCTCAAACTCTTTTTATAACACATCCACTGCTTGCCTACATGTTCCTGTGGTTTTGAACCATTCGATGGTAGGTACCTGGTAGGAGGTAGGCAGCTCCTTGCCATTAGCAGAGAAAGACACAAGGCCAGTGGCCAGGTCGATGAGGCACCCGACCTCCAAGTCCACGTTGCTGCGGCCAGAGGAGGGGGCGGTGCTGGCGATGTCCCCTCCCCACACCATGTAGCAGTTGCTCCTCTTAATGCTACGCAAGAAAGGACACAAAATTGGCAAATTAACTCAAACTTTTAATTACACCAAAAGGAAAAGGCAGCTTGATGCTAATTTTAAGCAGCAGTGATTCAGCGCACATACCTTTCGTGGACCCGCCCTCTCTCATCTCCCAGAGTAACAGTGACCGTTCGGTTCTTGCTGAGGCTGAAGTTGTTGCTATAGTAATGGTAGTCAGGAGTGACCCAACCCACCCACACACAGGAGGGGTCCTGACCGGCGAAAACCCGCACAGAGTGATAGTACTGCGAAACAGAACACAGGCAGGTTACCTACAGCATCTCATGCTGCTTTTACCGAAATTACAACATCGTTTTTACATACCATCGTGATGCTACTGTAATCTGTCCTCCTTCCATCTTCCTGATGTTTCTGGGCTTTGCCAGCATGTCTGCAAACCAAGATGATGAGGAAACGTAATTTTCTAGCACTTATGGCCAAAATAATAATATAAAAAAGGTAGAAGCAATGTACCAACTACTAAGATCAAGTATCTTAGTAACTTCCAGCAGCTCTGAGGTGCTCTGGGGTGGGAGATTCACACCTGTGTTTGGGTTTCTGAGACTCGTCCTCAAGCACCCCATTTATGTCAATAGAGGGACTGCTCCGAAAGGTGGGTTGGAACTCCACTGGCATGCTCAGCCGGCAAAACACCATATTAGCATTGCTGTTCTGGGTCCCGAAGGTCTTGTGGGTCACTTTGAGACACGGCGGACTGTCGATGGTGCCATCAATTCTGGTCACCTGCATACATCCAGCATTCAGCAGACAGAACTGAAATTCTTAGCTGCATCTTCACTATAAGATTGCAGAACATGAGATAAATGCAAATAACTGCTTCTATTACCTTCTGGCTCTATGATAATAATGGTCTACAATGTGTATGCATGCACGTCTGGCGAGTGTGGTTCCTATAATGACTTGCCTCTATATGGTTGTGGTTTTTTGGCACATTGACGAAGGTAGGTAGACGTTTACTGAACCACATAGTAACTTCCCGGTTCATGTTAACGGCGAAAGGCTCAAAGCCCTCCTGAAGACCACACATGGTGTAGTATTTGAAGGTGCTGGCATCCTTCCCAAGGTTCATGCGACCAATCTCAGAGAGACCCAGGCTACATACTGGAATGAATCCTAGAAGGAGAAAGGTGAAGAGATTATACTGGCAAAACAAACATTATTTATGGAACAGTCTGCATCAAGAACTGTTAGGCCTGTATGACATGGCTTCCTCAGCTAAAACAGCACTCACCCTCCTCAGTCTCAAAATCTGTGAAGCATAGTTCGGAGCCCTTATTGGTAATGAGGATCTCTCCATTCAGGGTGAAGATCATAGATTTATCCTCCATATTGATCATGCAGCCGACTACATCGCCCGCATGCCATGTACGACCAAAGAAGCGGCTGCCCATGTTCAATCGGTGACCCTGAAAATGTCACATGGCTTCAGCTTCAAAATACATATAAAAAAAACAGGAGTTGCATGGACTGCATTCAAATACAGATATTCAATGCATTTAGCAGGTAAATGTGACGAAGTGGGACTTACCTTGTACCCATCGAAAACAAATGCCTGGTCATCCATGCCCAGATCTATGTCAGGCCTGCATCCTGGTCGGGCCCAACCTACACGCATGTCTCCCCCGGTGACAGCCTCAAATTCAAAGTACCACTTCCCTGTTTTCACAGCATACGTCTGCTCCACACGGAAAAAGCGGATCTTGTCAATACTCAGCCTCTCACTGACATGGCCGGCTTGAGAGAAAGAGAGAAAGTCTTACCTATGTAGATGTACTCCATAAATATGAAAAGACATTTTTCAAAAAACAAAATATACATTGCCTAAAGCCCCTGAAATACAAAAGGGAGATAAAACTATTCTGATCCAACACCGAATACAACAGCCCACACTCAACTCTACAGAGTAACAACAACAAGGAAGATGTCATTTTACATTTAATCACCCCATAGCCTCACAGAACAGAGCAGATCAACTCACCACTCTCTTGGTCTGGAGGTTCAATATTGTATCCATATCCAATCAGCGTTCTGATAGCCTCACGGAGGCTGTCCCTGTTCGACTTCTTTGTGCGCTCATCTAATAAAGCATATGGCACCAGGCGAGGATTGCGCTTGCTCTTCAAATCCTTCACAAAACAAAGACATCTTTCAATTTCCAGTCTCTTGTGCTTCAGTGCCTTGGTTACCCATGAGTGCTACGTTCTGGTGGTTATGAGTGAGCGGACAGTCCCTTCAGCATAAATGAATACTTAATTGAATGTTTCCTTCATTGGTGCACCCATGTGAAATTATGGTTTAATGCTCAGTTTGCGAAAGCAAAGAACAAAAATTATGAATCAATGTCATATACGAGTGTATTTTTCTAATATGGATCAAACAGGTTAAACTGTTATAAATGGAATTTTCAAAACATCCAGATAAAAGACAGTCATTTTTTCATTACATATGGTTGCTTATGTTGAATCTGTTATTCCAAGATATTTCGCTATTAGATTCTCTTTGAAATAAATCATCACCACGAGCCTCAGTTCTTTTCACATCCCAACTGTCACGCACAGCTTGGCAGGATAATTAATGTGCTGCTTTGCAGGCCATCACCTGCTGAATGCCATAGGTCCATCCTTGCTTGATTCTGTCCTTTGCCCAAACATTGTGAGCATTCTCAGCCAGCTTATCGACCAGAATTTCCTGAGCAGGTGTCAGCTTTACGTCGGAAAGCTCCAGTGGAGTGGGTTTATAACCATTGGACATCATGTAGCTGCAAGAGAGACACAGTGATCAGGTGACAGAGTATTATCTGGACAAATGGTCTATAATAAGCTTTAAAGAATCCCATTCCTTGTAATGTGTACATAAATACACAATTCGCTGATATATAAACTCTGGTACATTTCTTTTTACCTAGTTGGGTGGGAATAGACTATAAACAGTCCTGTTTAGACTCTTACTTCTTGGGAAGCTTCATTTTTTTCAGATCATCTTCTGCGTTGACATTGACATGGACAACATGGCAGCCCAATGCCAACAAGGTCCTGAAAAAAATAATGCGATCAGGGTGGAACTGTGGCCTTGGGGGGGTTTCAATACCACCCACTGTGTAAAGGTTTCCTTGGGGTCCACTCTTAATCTATCGCAGTCCACGCTGTTGTGTGAGCTGGACTCTCTATGCTGCCCATAGTGTGTGGGTGCGTGTGCCCTGCCATGGCGTGGCATCTCATTCAGTGTTTCCCTTTAGAACACAGGAAATTTACAAACGAGAGGAGGCCATTCGGCCCATCAAGCTCGTTTGGGGAGAACTTAACTAATAGCTCAGAGTTGTTAAAATCTTATCTAGCTCTGATTTAAAGGAACCCAGGGTTTTACTGTAGCTTGCGCTACACTAACAGGAAGACTATTCCATACTCTAACTACACGCTGTGTAAAGAAGTGCTTCCTCAAATTCATTTTACAATGTTCTCCTGCTAATTTCCACTTATAGCCACAAGTTCTAGTATTTAAACTAGTATTTAAATAGCCATTTGGCTGAACAACATCCCAACCTGTTAGAATCTTATATAGCTGGATCATGTCCCCCCCTCAGTCTCCTTTGCTCCAGGCTAAACAGATTCAGCTCAGCTAACCTCTCCTCATAAGACATTCGTCTAAGACCAGGAATCATTCTCGTCGCCCTGCGTTGCACCCTTTCCAAGGCAGCAATGTCCTTCTTAAGGTATGGTGACCAAACCTGCACACAATATTCTAGGTGGGGTCTTACCAAGGAATTATATAATCATAGCATCACCTCCCTTGACTTAAACCCCACACACCTAGAGATGTAACCCAACATCCTATTGGCCTTTTTTATTGCTTCCCCACACTGGGGAGAGTGAGACATGGAAGCATCAACATACACACCAAGGTCTTTCTCGTAATCAGCTACCTTTATTTCCGTGGAACCTATAAAATATCTGTACTATATATTTCTGCTCCCTGCATGGATTACCTTACATTTATCTATGTTAAACTTCATCTGCCAGGTATCAGCCCAGTCGCTAATTAAATCCGGATCCTGTTGTAGCCTCTCCGCTGCTAGATCAGTATCTGCTACACCACCCAGCTTGGTGTCATCTGCAAATTTAACCAGTTTACTGTACGTATTGGTGTCAATATCATTAATGCAAATTAGGAATAACAGTGGTCCTAAAATTGAACCCTGCAGTACCCCACTATGAATGCAGGCCCACTCTGACATTGTGCCTGTAATAACTACCCACTGCTTCCTGTCAGTTAACCAGTTTTCGATCGAAGCTGCCACAGTTCCTAAAATCCCTGCAGCTTTGAGCTTAAGCAAGAGCCGTTTGTGGGGGATAATATCAAAGGCCTTCTGGAAGTCTAAGTAGATCACATCGTAGGCCTTTTGGTGTTCAATTTCTCTTGCAGCTTCCTCAAAGAACTCAAGTAGATTAGTTAAACAGAATCTACCTCTGCATTAGGCAATCGTTCAGTCACGTTGGCTAATGAAGTAGGCCCACCATGGCAGAACTTTCCCTCTCTCTATCCGACCGACAACTTACTTCAGCGTCTCAGTTGACATCTGCAGGTTGTAATTCTTTTCAGTTTCAGGAAGCTTCGAGAAATCCACCAGGCAAGGATGCTGTCTCTTGTTGTCATCCCGCACCTACAAATAATACAAGTCCTCATTCATATACACCATAACACAAAACCGTCCACTGTCAGCAGAAGATGGACTCCAATTTCCTCTTTTGGCAAACCAACACCATTTATAATTCATTTAGATGACCATGTTAACTGCCACTACCAAAGTTCAGGGTTTCGTAGTAGGAGTGTAATTGTACACGTATTTGTACCGAAAATTTTTGGTATGGGTTCGGTTCGGTATATGTACTTAATGCCGAAAATGCAGAACCTTTGTGTGATTCCCCCGACAAACTTTCATAAAGGGGTGGATGAAGCCACACCACTATGCATGCGTGTATGTCCTAATGTGAAGCTTGACGTTGTTAATGTGAGTATAGCATCAGTATTTTTTTAAATACTGCACCATAACGGTTATTTATTCAGTTATGCTTTGTATTTTTTGAGACGATATTTGTGTTGCACAGTTAATATGAAGCTGAAAGCTGCTACTGTGAATACAGTACAGATCAGGTACAGTTTATTTTCTAAATGTGCACCTTAATGCATATTTATTTTATTTTGATTTACTTGAGATAATTTTAATTTTAATTTATTTTTAAGTAAATTTTTGTTTTTTATTAGTAGGTTGCACCAGTATTAACAAAAACTTGACAGAGACAGACATACTTTTTTCAGTAAACCACTGTTTGATAAAGAAAAAAGAAGCAATTTATGTTTTGATTCTTTTACCCCTGCTATACCAAAAATGTACCTACCTAAACCGAAGCACATACCGAACCGTGATTTTGTGTACTGTTACACCCCTAATATTTAGGCTTTTGAGCAAAGTCTTTCTTTGCTTTCAAACTCAACAACATAAACATCCATATTAATATTACTGAACATTAAGCTTAATTATCATTACACAAAATATTATCCCATGACTAGGGCTGGGTACCGAACTTCCACACTTTTGTGGTACTGACAGAAATGCTCCAATCCTATCGAGGATCGAAAAATTAATTTTCTTTTAGTGCCAAATTCCGATATCCAAACAGTAAATCTCAGCGCCTGTGGGCTAATAAGCCTGCAGCATATATCATGTAAAGATCCAGTTGCTAGTGATTGTCTGTCTAACGAAACGTTATGCCTGCGTCTCCAGCCGGTGCTGGCGGTGAAACATTTAATGAAACTGGAGAGCCCGGGCAAAATATAAATAAAAGGCCTGTTTTATGTCCTGTTATGATCATGATCATAGATTGTTACTGTAATGTTTAATGTATTCTTCTTGTTGCTGAAATTGATTTAAAAACATATCGGTATCGAAAAAAGCATTGTTCAGGAATCGGTATCGAAATCAAGGTATCGTACTTGTATTGGTATCGAAACATTTTGAACGATGCCCAGCCCTGCCCATGACCCTGAACAGGATAAGCATTTGAAGGTTGAATGAAAGGATGGACAGGTAATATTACGCCTACACACACAAACAAGGTAAGAATATTATTCTTTACAAGCCTAATTGAAACTACTCTAGTGGACATGACATGGATGCATGCGAGCTGGTTTTCTTGGTGAATGATATGTAAGCAAACAGCTCATATTGCCAAGTCAGGATTAAAACTATTTGTATTCTGCATTTTATACTGCAGCATATTGGAAAATTATCCATTCGTACACCAGTCTGAAACTGCTCCAGTGTCAGATTAATACTGCCCAAGAAAACACACCACAAATATGCTCAGTGCTGTAAGGCGTCTCAGGTGTGTAGCAGTTTGTACTAACTGAATGAACACCAATTGCCTGGGATAATTCCGCCAAAGAAGTGCAACTTGTAGTGTTCATAATAGACAGCTGCCCCAGGCCCATTAGAGGGCCTGTACATCATCATCTTCTCACTTAAAACTACACCTGACAAGTCAGCTCCCCCTCTTTGCTTTCTAGTGCTTGAACAAGAGAAACACATTCTGTGAGAGTGGTGGCACTGCGGTGTAACTTGTTAACGGTGCTGGTGGAGAATGTATTCATGCATAAATGCGCTTCATTTAAATAATTCACGCTGCAGCTCTGGTTTGGCAATGCAGAGGACACTGCGTGTGCAGGGCACTCTGGGGTACACAGATGCTCACTATTAACAAATGCAATTAGGCCCTTGGGTTTCTCTGAGTCTAACTGTGTTAGTAGAGAACAAGGTATCACGCAAAACATGGAAATGATCAATAGCTAATGGTGCCCTCAAGGAAACAGGGTGGATAATATAACAGCAGTAAATGAAGGAGATGAGAAATCGCAAAATTCAAAGATATCACCTTTAGTAAAAAACGTCCCACACACATCATGGAGATCTCCTCTACGAGGCCTACACTAGCACTTCTATGGGCTAAGAAGGTCTCATTAAAAAGGGAAATGAAATCAATTCTGCAATAGCTGTGGCTCCAAAACAATGTTTTAATGAACACAAAGTATGACCTTAACATAATAGATATCTTCCCTCTCAAAGAAGTTGCCTATTAAAATCTTGGAAGGCAGGGAGCTTTACAGATGGAGCGATTCGTCATAGAGGACTATGCTGAGAAAAGGGGCAGAGGGCACACAGTGCAGAAAAGCTGATCTACTGCAACATGGCCATTTTTGGCCAGATTTTCACTTTTCCCATAATCAGATAGCACATGGCCCCATACTTCTGGCTTGTGATAAACTGGACTTTATTAAAATTTAGCTGTAGCCAGAATGGTTGTTAAGAGACTGATCTGATGGGGAAAAGGATAACTGAATTATTACAACAAGGAAAACAGCTGGGAATGGGACCAAACTTATTACAGCGGAACACGGATGAAGACATGACTGACTTTGGTTATATACCACCTCGCCAGACCATGATATCCTTGATTTTGATTGCTGTTAACCTTTTGTTTCCAGTCTTGTCCTCTGTTGATTATTCATGAGGTTAGGTACACCAGTCTATTGTGTAATAGATGTTAAAAAAATGAAGGTATGGCAACTACAAGCAAACTAATGCAGCATTTCTATAAACAACTGATGACAATGGCTCAATGGAAAACAATCTTATGTTATTTCCACTTACCCTCTGTTTAATTCGAACCGCAAATTATAAAAGAGAAAGCAAAATGACGTAGAGGCTATTTTTATTTTTTAACTTCACAAAGGTGAAAAAACGATTGGAAATTGGTTAGATTTAAGTTCATGCAGGTTATATCTTAACCTTAACCCTAAAACATACTCTGTGTCCTTCAAGCAGTTGCATCTCACATTGACCCTGACACACTAAATCTTTATATACTGTATGAGAATTGATCGCTTCCTCAAATTCCAAACTGTGTTTATGGATTTAGCAACGTGATAAGGTACAATATGTAACTGATATCCCCATTATTTTCCCTTTTGTAATAACTATGCTAATACTTAATATGGATTAACTTGCACACAACAGAGGAATATGCAATACTGTTCATTTTCCACTGGTGTTCATATATTGACCTCATGGGATTTGTCATCCTTATTTCAGAGTGTACCTACCTTACCGTAAGACCAGCCAAGCTCGATCTTGTTCATACCCCACAGTTCATGGATGTTTTCTGCCAGTTTGTCCCGAACCTTCTCAAGATGAGGAGGCAGGACGATCTAAGAAAACAGGAAAGTGACTCCATACCATAGGATTGCTGCTGAAGGCCCTCCCATGCACACAATGCATCAGCAACAGTATGACTATATCACCAGCATATCTAAGAGGATGTTTAGTCTGTTTTGCCTTGCATGTATACAAGAGCACATAGAGAGACATGCTAACCTGGCTGGTCTCCACAGGTTTGGGGATGAAGGACGCTTGGGACATAAACTGGGTCGTACCCAGCAGGTCCCTCACACCATCTACATCACGCTTGTACTCCTTCACTGGCTCCACCCGCATCTTCTCCTTGGGCAGCAAGGCCTCATAACATGGCGCGTAACCCAAGGGGGGAAGGAACTTGAAATCACCATGGCGACCCCCCAGCAAGAAACGCACTCTGAAAAGACCAAACGCACTACTGATCTATCATCAATTGCTGACACTAGATTCCTTTAGCATAACAAATCCCAAAGCATTTGGCATTAACTTCCTTTATATGATACATCTGTGGTAGCATGAGTGCGAAACCGAAGGCATTCATAAACCCGACACCCCATCCTATTTCCATGAGATAGCTACTGACACCCAGGCAAAGACCTGCTAAAGTAGCACCGTCCCCACCTACACCATCTCAGATACACAGAGATTCTGATGTCCCTCTGCTCTGCACACCAATCAATTATTAAAGACCAGAATATAACCACTACCCATTTCCTGTAGAGTGGGGCCCTCAATGGATCATTTCCTGTAGAGTGGGACCCTCAATGGATCATTTCCTACAGAGTGGGGCCCTCAATGGATCATTTCCTACAGAGTAGGACCCTCAATGGATCATTTCCTATAGAGTGGGACTCTCAATGGATCATTTACTACAGAATGGGACCCTCAATGGATCATTTCCTACAGAGTGAGACCTTCAATGGTTCATTTCCTACAGAGTGAGACCCTCAATGGTTCATTTCCTACAGAGTGGGACTCTCAATGGATCATTTACTACAGAATGGGACCCTCAATGGATCATTTCCTACAGAGTGAGACCTTCAATGGTTCATTTCCTACAGAGTGAGACCCTCAATGGTTCATTTCCTACAGAGTGGGCCCTCAATGTATTGTTTACTACTGACATAGCCTCTTTATTAACCCTCCAAATCTGGCTTGCAATACAAAAACCAGAAGATATTCAATGACATACCCCTTGAAGCCATGAGCCCTGGCTAACGTCAACCACAAAACAAGAAGTACGGAGAGCACAGGGCTGATCATAGGTGCCATGTTAGTCAGCTGAAGCTATAAATTCCTTCCGCAGGCATGCCAATCAAATAATCTGAAGTAACCATAGCAACACCTGTGTGCAGAATGTTAGCTTCAGTCTCTATAAATAGCCTGATACTTGTGTTTCTTACTGTGTTCAAAGTAATTCTCTGACATTTAGCTAGAAAACCAGTGCCAGCACACAAACAGATGGAAGGAACATGTGTGCATTAGCGTAGAAAGTGCATCAGTAGCTTTTGCATTTGTGCTTATTAAAATGTGTTTGTCCTTGTGTGGGAGAGAAACAGAAATTTTTATTTTTAAGAAGTAAAAAAAATCCTGTGAGCTTGCATAAGCATTCATTCTTGTCTTTGGCTGATCATGTGTTGAAGGAGTGCAAAGCGTGTGCACATACTTGACCCCAGCAGAGAAGCTGACGATAGGGAAGAAGAGGCCGTCTGTGTTGAAGTTCTCAAACATGCCCTGAACGGGCTGCCCATTGATGCGGAAGGAGATGCTGGGGGCACCCAGGTCTAGGCAGCAGCTCACCACGTCATCAGAGGTCAGAAGGTGCTGGTTAATGGAGGCTACCGCCCGTGGAACGCGTCCTGTGACATTCAAATCAAGGGGGCATTACGGAACCTGCACCTGCCTTACTGAAGCTGATCAGTCCTGAAGAGAAGAATCAAAACTCACCGGACCAGAGGTGCAGTCCATCAAAGCTGTAGGAGTAGAGGTCGTCGCCCACACCATTACCCCCCCAGCCCTCTCCACCCCCAGGGTATGGGGCATACCCTTTGGTGTTGGCCCAGCCAACACGCAAGTGGGAGGGCTCACTGGTCAAGAAAGGGTCCACCTGGTCAATCATGAGCTCATAATACCACTTCTTATACTGGGCCGAACCTTCACTCATACCCAGGAAAATATTGGGCCTCATGCTATAAGGTAAAGAAAGCCAGAGTGCGGTTACTCAAAAGCAAAAATAGTATTTTAAAAAAGCAAAACAAAGCTTTCTTTATGAATATCAATATGTTCTTAAAGGTAAATGAAAGTGAAGATATCTCACGACAAATTTTTACTTACTGTTTTTAAACCTAAAATCATGTCTCATAGCAAGATCACACATACAAGAACAGGCCTGTTACTGTACCTCTGGACGTCATTAACCAATCGCGTCTGGAGAAGCAGATCTCTGTTGGGAAGCAGGTGATCGCAGATGAAGTTCTGATTGGCTCGCACAGCAACCCCATTGCAGACGCACAAAGAACACAGCACATCGAGAATCTGAATCATCCAGAAATGAAAGCACAGTGAGCCAAGGTAGGAAAAAGTTAAAATAAATGCTTAACACTCCATGTTTTTCCAAGCCCTATTTTCGCGTGACAAATTATTTTTAATTGCAGTGCTTATTCCATTTATAACAGCATTTAACCTCATGTCATTTTTCTCTTGTATGGATGCCCTGTTTTACTGGTGCTAACATTTTTTTTCTCCCAAAATATAACTGGATAATATAACCTTTGCATAAAAAGGAGGGGTTTCACTGAAAATAGTGTAAAGTGACGCAGTCTGCTATACACACAAGCAAACTGTCCATATCATTATTCATTCCCCACTACTCTCAAGTTGTAAAAATTCTCCTGTCGGCTGAGTGGCGGTGTTTAGAATGCACCAGGCATCTGCTCAACACCTCTGTGCATCACCTTGTGGTTACGCCCATGTTTGTACAGCAGGGAGATGATGGACTTGATGTGCCCTTTCTGGATGATGTTCAGAGCCTCAGGGCTCTCAATCAGGATGCAGTGGAGGACTTCAAGGATTCCTTCAAAAGGCAAAAGAACCATCTTTAACAAAAAAAGATATTTTTTAACCAAAAGATGACTTCCTGAGACTGATAGGCCAGATTAAGTTTCCCTTGTGACCGAGGTGGAAGCAAAGACTGTCTCAGACATCTGTCAGCCTTTATCACAAAGATGTTCCCATATGTTAGAATCCCAGTTAAAGACCCTATCAATATCACAGAGCAAGCATATCAGCTATAAAAAGCCAGTTGTGTGGCCCTGTCTAGCCAGATTGCTTGGAATGGACCCAGGCTGAGGGACAGGAGGCCACCGCAAAGTCAAACCTGCAAGGCACTGGCACTATTACAGGAGCTAGTGGCCCCACAATTAATCTCTGATTAGCACATCCTCTCTATAGCCTGAAGTGTCAGCAGTTCTCCAACAGACTAAAGCACGGTAATCGGGGTTAGGATAGTAAGGCAGCACTGGGGATTTCTAGGCCATTGGTTGGCAGCTCTGCGGCATACCTGAGGATGACTCCAGTCTCTCAAGCTTGCTGACCAACCAGTCCAGGTTTTGGGAGAACTGGGCACAGTTGTTTCTGTTCCCCTTTATGAGGGCAGCTGAATGTGAATGACAAGAGTTAATTTATATGATATTACTCCGTAGGATATTCTATGTTGGTTTGTCCGCAAACAAGAAACATACTTTACTTATAAACCCCCACATTCCAGGTTAAAAATAGCAAATTAGCTAAAACAAACACACCTCTGAAAAAACAGACCTCCCAAATAGAGTTTATGCATACTAATTACCCAGCTAATTACTGAGGAAGGCACAGCACTGAGCAAAAGCAAAATAGCAGGGTCACTTAAACCAATGTAAAAGAAGTGTCTTTAAATGTATTAAATGCTGGCTGCATGATAGCAACATAGAATGCGAGAATGTCTGTACAGAAATGTGGTCCATGAAAAACAATAATCTGAAGTGAGCTCAGTATGAAGGGCATCCTCCACAGCACATGTGGGGATGGAGAGCCTTGTATGAGGAATGAGAAATTACAGTGCAAACTACACAGGCCCAGAGCAAGTCCATAGAAACCTCTACGTATGATAAGGTCTGGTACCACCTGCACACCTCGTCCAGATAAACACCATTAGCACCTCAGATAGGGATTAACGGCTAGTTCACTGGGTGTGCTGTTAGTGAGGCTACACAATGGGAAAGTGGGTCAGCTGGTTACTAGTTCTGAAACTACAACATAAACAGTCCTGCCACATTCCTAGAACCAGGCAATCATGTGACACACTTAGGGGCAAAATGCTCCCCAGCCACAAGCTGCGAATGGAAGGTATGGACAGAGTGTATGCCGCCATCCCATCTTACCCAACAGCTCATAAAGGAGGTTGAGGATGTCCTTCCAAGCTGCACCGGCCTCCTCCCCAGCACACTCCCCAAAATGGGCCGCACTGTTATACACACTCAGCCGGTCAATGCAGCTGGACACCAGGGTCAGCATTCCCTGAAACACAAACACTGTCAGCTGGGTGACCTGCTCTGTCCAACGTCAGCTTTAGCTTCCATCACACCTACACCCCTCTGCGCTGCTATAACAGGCATGAGGACAGGCTCTGAGTCATAGAGGGTGAATAAAGAGCATTGGGAGAGACAGTGTGATAATCACTGAACTGCTGGTGATCTACAACATTTAACAAAGTCTCTGTCAATTAACAAAAATGACAAACTGACATATAAACATTCCATGAATATTTTAATCGAATTATAATAATTATTAAATAAATTATTAATCAGGACCAAATTAAATTCAATTCACACTGAAAGGCTAAGGACCAATGCAAAACGATTTCAAGAATGATGTCCTGAGCACACGGACCAACCCGTTGCCTAAATATCTTCTTTCCTCATGCCATTGCTCCTCTAATTAAGGACCCATGAGAAACTGTCTCATAATCTCACCACCCACTCTACAAGTTTCATACCCTTATAGACTCGTTTGCACTATACCCAAACTGTTTGCACATTACATTTATTCACTTTATATTTGCACATTTATTATTATTTCTTTATTTGTCCACATCCTTGTCACATCATTTCATATCTTTTTCTGTTACTTTGTTTTTAATTATATCTTTTACTATATATATTTAATGTGAAAAAGACCTATTTTTTGCTTTATTCTATTTACTCTTTGTACTTTTACATTTACAGTAGATTTTAAGTTGTGCATTTAATTTGCATAAGTCATAACACCACCTAGACCAAAAGAGATTCCTTGTTCTTCTCTGCACTTAGCAAATAAAAAACGATTGATTCCGATTAACTGCTAGTAACTTAACAAAAGGAATCAAAATTAGAATAATGTAAAAGAATAAATACAGAACTGATATTTGTTACTCTCAGTAGAAAGCTCTTAATGCTTATAGTAGGTTTAACTGCTATTTTGACCAACCAGGATGCTGAGTGAAACTGGGGCAATAAAACTGTGTTACATTGAATTCTTCAGCATTACAGCTGCAACTGAATGTCTCTGGGGAGGGAGGATCATTTCAAAATTAATGAGCGCAATTTAGGGCCTGGGAGCACTACGATCAAAGCTATACTGCTTTGCTGTCAGTCAGAGATTAACATATCACTTGAAAGCGGCTTACAGTTATAAGGCAACACTGTAAGCTGAGATTCAGGAAACAAAGAAATCCATTGCTTCTGTAAAATATCGCCTCTCGTCTGTGACCAATTGTTGCTATTTTAGATAGATGGCCTCTTACTAAAATTGACTGAACCAATAAAGGGAGCACAGGCGGTTTCCCTTTGAATGTCAACCCAATATAGTCGGCCCTGGTTCTGCATCCTGGACATGTTGCATCTGCCCACATGTAAGGTGCTTTCCTTATGTACAGAGTAATGCACAGCTCCATCTGCATTTCTCACTTCCTCGGTACAGCCGGACGTACTTCCTGTTTGAAGAGGTTCTGCCGGTTCTTGAGTGAGCGGAGCTTGTTCTGTTTTTCCTCGTGCTCCAGCTCGGCATCGGGCAGCTGGAAGTAGGTGATGAGGTCATTCAGAGTCTGCAGGACCTCCTCAATCGGCAAGGCGACAGCCGCACGGTTCTTTCCACTCAAACTGTCCAAGTCTCTGAGGGACAGAGTGCGAAAATGAGAAAAGACAATGACGATGTCTCCGTGCATTGGACTAGGGTACAACTGGAATAACAGTGGAAATTATGACAGGAATGAGGCAAGACTTTCAAGAGCTACATGAAATTCCCGTTTGTAAGGCATCTGTGTTGTGTGGATGGTGGTGGGGTCAAAGGTCAAATGGAAAGCGTCCGATGAGCAAGGAACGGCAAATCAGCATAACCAAAGACATTCACGATGTGACCGTGACAAAGCATAGTTTCTTAAATACCCTTGAGTAAATTTCTGCTGAAGTGTTCATTTCTGTCAACGGGATAAAAATACGCCCTGTCACATCATGGGGCAAGGTGGAGATTTGGGGGGTGGTGCACGTTCTGATCCAGGCATGGGGCCAGAAACGGCAGAGCCACTGAGTCTTCTGGTGATAGAACATGGTGCGTAGAAAAGAGTGGCGGAGCATTAGCCTTCTGGGAGGCTGAGTCATAGTCATGGGGGGGGGGGCAAAGAAAACATGTCTGCTGCAGAGGAGCCTTAATGGAGTGCCCCCGCACACATTTCACATTTCACAGCAGTAGCTAACAGAGCTGCTTAGTTTTCTTTTTCTTATTATATAAGATTCTAACAGGTCTGGATGCTGTTCGGCCAAATGGCTATTTTAATATTAGTTTAAATACTAGAACTCGAGGCCATAAGTGGAAATTAGCGGGAGAACATTTTAAAGTGAATCTGAGGAAGCACTTCTTTACACAGCGTGTAGTTGGAGTATGGAATAGTCTTCCTGCTAGTGTAGCGCAAGCTAAACCCCTGGGTTCCTTTAAATCAGAGCTAGATAAGATTTTAACAACACTGAGCTATTAGTTAAGTTCTCCCCAAATTAGCTTGATGGGCCGAATGGCCTCCTCTCGTTTGTAAATTTCTTATGTTCTTATGCAAGTTAACAGTAAAAGCATTTGAGCAAAGGAATGGCAGGGCATGGAAGGATTGGGCTCTACCTAATGAACAGTATAACCAGTATAACCATTAAAAAACAATGCTGGCTAAGTCTCTGCCTACCTGATGAAGTGGTGAAAGAGCCTGGTGGTGTTGCGGATGATGCGAGCTGCCCTCGACTCCTCATGCTGGCAGCGCTGGAGGGTCAACCCATCGTCCATGTGACCCTCTGAGTGGAGACAGGCCTGCACAAGGATTGACGTTGATGGTTCAAACCAGCACTGATTTTCCATCAGCAGAGCGTCACAAAAGCGCATGCGACCGCACTCACTGAAGACCTGTGCACATCTGATCCATCATCCCAGTAGGATTTTCCATTTATTATTAATAAGCTCCTGTTCAAATGCTGTGGAAGCATTCAATGTAAGGCATTTCTTCACAGAGCACTCAAAATTGCTCACCCTTCTCTTGAGTGGTCCCAGGCGAGCAGATTTCACATCTGGAGCCTGGTAGGACAGCCACAGCCCCGTGGCCACATGCATGACGAAGCAGATGGAGTCCCCGTACTTTATCTCCGGCGCCCCCATTCCTTCAATGTCACGTTTTGGGCTGGACTCCACCTTTTCCTGATAGGGAGAGACAGACAAACATGAAGAATGCCTAGCACTGCTACAACTTACTGCGGACAACTTACTCTACAAAGAGCAAGTCGAGGGAGGAGTAAGAGACAATTTCCCCACAGGGATTAATAATGTGATGATTATTATTATTATTAAATCACTTACATCCATCTCTAACTGGCATCCGTTATGGATAAATCAGAGAACTGCACACTTGATGAGACCGAAAGGTATAAAAAAAGCTTTTTAAAACATATACACCCGAATCACAGTAGCATTAATACCCACAAAGTCTCTTAATTATGCCAAAAAGTGTATCCATCCATCCATTCATTTTCCAAACCGCTTATCCTACTGGGTCGCGGGGGGTCTGGAGCCTATCCTGGAACCAATGGGCACGAGGCAGGGAACAACCCAGGATGGGGGGGCCAGCCCATCGCAGGGCACACTCACACACCATTCACTCACACATGCACACCTATGGGCAATTTAGCAACTCCAATTAGTCTCAGCATGTCTTTGGAGTGTGGGGGGAAACTGGAGTACCTAGAGGAAACCCCATTTCAACATGGGGAGAACATGCAAACTCCACACACATGTGACCCAGGAGGAGGCTCGAACCCGGGTCCCAAAGGTGCGAGGCAACAGTGCTAACCACTGCACCACCATGCCGCCCCGCCAAATAGTGCAATGGCATTGAAATGGTGAAGGGGACTTCACAACAGGGACAATAATTTATTGAGGAACAAAACAGTAGAAAGGCAGGATAGGACATGCATTATGATTATTATTATTATTATTATTTCCATCCATTGTCCATTATTTTTATCATAACCTTGGTTCAGGTCCGCCATTTTGGAGTTCATGTTACGGAAACTTTATTCATAACACTGTTCTCAAGCCCTGCATACGTATTAGCAAGCCGCACAGTTGTGCCAGTCCTCAGGGACCTTAGCGGACATTGGTTGGCCCAACCATCTGGAGTCGTTTGGATTCTATGCATAGGAAAATGTCTCCAGGGTCTTGTGAGGCTTCTGGACAGAACTGACCTTGGAGGGTCTGAAGCAGAAGGCAGTGGAGGCCGTGTCAGACTTTTCCCGGTCCTGCAAGACCAACCCCCTGTCCTCTGTCAGCGCCAGGTAGTGGCCCGTGGTGAGGTGTCGAAGGCGAAATGGCTGGCCCCAGCGGATGTGACTCCCACTCCAACTGACAAAGACAACACACCATGCAGCATGCAAGCACGAACGCACATCACACACACATACATACACACACATATATGAACACCACAGTCAATTATAAATAACACTCAATAGTTGAACATATCTATTACTCAGTCCAACTTATGTAGGGAGGTTGGCTTCTAATCACACCTGGTGTTTAAACTCAAGATCAAATCAAAATCTTTGTGCCAGATCTGACCTCAGCCCCAGAAGCCTCTCGTAGACTAGCTGGCTTATCATACACCTCCATCAAAATGGAAATAAAATACCCTACTTCCTTCCTTAGATGCCATACTATGCAAAGGGGGTAGATGAGCCCACCTGATCCGAAGAGGCTCCAGTCTCCAGAGGGACCTGGCTTTGGCACCTGCTTTGCCCGTCTCATAGTTCACAATTCTGTAAAAATAACCAGAAAGATCACCTGTTGGTGTTCAGCTTCAAGGCAGAGCCTATACATTCGACTAGAATTTTAACTTGAAATGCACTGACACATTAACCCTGTGGTGGACAGTGACACTTTATTCCATCAATGAGAACATATAAATACATAGAGCACTACACATGAACTGTACATCATCAGTGTGAATGGCAGAGTCAGAAGATGAAAAAATCTTTAATTTTCATGAGCAACATGTCTGAATGTGTTGTTGATGGACCTGGTCAAAATTTAGCTACTTTAAAAATGTCCCCTCTATTAAATTTCAAGGACATGTCTAAAAGTAATGCAAAAGCTGACAACCAATATTTAATCTGCTGTGTATTTGCCAAAGGCTTCACACTAAAAATAGGCCCCGTGACTGAAGAGAAGATGAAGGGTCCTATCACCTCTCAGCCGACTGGCAATACCTCTCCTGGTTTCTACAGCGACCCATTTCTCTGTCTGTGTGCCACTTCCCACTGTTTACTGTCAGGTCCGGTGTAGAACATCTATAGATAGTAGAGCGGCCGTTTCTTTCCCACCTCAGGGACTAAACTCACAAGGAGTCACGGCACCATACTGTCATGCCCCAAGCCTTTTCCTCTCTGGCTTTTTAAAGCAAGCTTGGCCGACCAGCCTCAGGCAGTCTCGGCTCTTCTTCTTTCTTTTCGTGCCAAGGTCTATGGAACACAACCGGCACTGACTACTTGGCCTCCAGACCTACAGAGGGCACTATGCTCACATGTGGCACCTTGCCAATATGACTCTAAAACAAATGAAAAACAAGCCATTTTTTCTTTAATTTTGTATTTAGCTTAGTTTACCAGGGGGTAGCCTAGCTAGAAAATGGACAGAACAGAGTAAGTTAGTCTATCTAATTTGTGTAGAAAATGGTGGTACTTAAGCAAATACTAAGAAAACACATATTGATAAAAATATATGAAATGGAACATAACAACGAGCCCTTGTACAAATCAACTGAAGATCCATTGTACATCTACTCATTCAAACAGTCTCATGATAATCCTGTGAGTGTATGGGACCTTGCATAAAATGAGTCTGAGGTACAGAACTTCACCAAATCATAGGAGTCCCAAAAACAGAAAAGAATCAGCATGATATGACATTCTGACACTGGATGAAAAAAAGGGATATACAGTTTGTGATCTGATATTCGGATCGATATTAGGACTGATCCAGATCTATTTCACGAATCGGGTATCGGCCATACATGACCGATCCACTTCCAATTCTTAATTATTTAGTTAAGCATTAACGCTGCCACTCAGTTGTTTTTGCTATTCTGGGTATGAGGGCAGTGACTTCCCCCTGCTGTGACATCATGCGCATACACTTCGTAGTAGGGGGATACGTGAGAAAATCAGATAAGAGAGTGAAGATCTGCAAGTATTTTACGCTTTTAGCAGCAACTAGCACCACAACGATTCGTAATCTTTGTAAAAACAGTTTGTGAAAAGGTTTTGAGAGGTGGGAGTAGCGCATGCGAATGTGCATGACAATGTGAGTAACATGAAACAAGCAGTGGATGCTCTGGGAGTCGCTAGCTTGGGCTGTACTGCGTACTCGCTACAGCTCGTGATACAGGGGTGGCCGCTGTTGTAACGAAGTGTAAGTGACGCTGTTGCCTGCGGGAAAAAAATTGTGCGGCATTTTAAACATTCGCCACTTGAGTATACTCACTTGGAAGATATTCATACTGAATTGCAAATGCCTCAAAGATGCTTAAAACAAGATGTACAAATGAGGTGGAACAGTACGTTATGTATGTTTCTAGTAGCCTAATTAAAGATTTTTTTGGCATAGATTTTCTCATCTTTATTTACCAGCTTAAAAATGAATATATAAAGCATTAATATATTAATGTATTATTAATTATTAATGTATATTTATTATATTAAAATATTAAAGTAAAAAGAGCTCTTATATCGGAATCTGTATTGGTATCGGCAGTCGTGTATCGGAATCGGATCAGAACTGAAAAAATGTTGATCGGCCCACCCTAGTTTGTAGATTAAATCAGATGATAATGAAGAGATATAAAAAGCCAAATGATTTGAGAAAGCACTCCTAGAGATGATTATGTACTGTCGGGGCTGTTTCTAGCCAAGTCAAGTTTACTGAAGCTTGATTTTTTATTTTTTTTTGAAGGAAGGGAGATTGACATCGTGGTTAAAATACTTGAGGCTATAGCCCGATGTGATCAGGCCTAACGACGCACTTGTGTACTGTTCGGTAACTCACCTCTGCTGCTCTTCACTCTGGTCTGACCCAGGAATGGTGAGGCTCTCATCGTGTCCATGAAACAGACGCATCACATGACCTCCTAGCAAATAGCCTATCCAAAGACAGACGAAGGTCTCAATTGTGATAACACCAAAGCACTCCTTCAAAACCGATGACAAGTGGCAAAAGATTAGATCTGATTTGCCCCTGGGAGTCATTTTTAATAGAAATAACTTTTGTAATGGAAACACTTATCACAAAATTTTAATTAAGTATTTTGGAAATACCTTGGAGCAAACTGACTCGGCCCATTTTACATTAACCAAATATACTTCATTTTTTATGATTAGATTTGGATCATACAGTATAAGTCACTGCAGATATACATGCTTTTTACAAGTTTAATCACTATGCATTTACTCATCTAAGCTTGGGATGCACATTTCCATTGAAAAAAAAAAAAATGAGCTGAGACAGTGAGTGTCACACTTGCCTTCTTCCACGCTGCTTCCCGATCGGGTGGGATGGACATTCCACAGTGTCTGCATGAAGGAGGCATCCACTTGTATGCTGCCGTTGGAAATGGACAGGTGCTGGGGAAGAGGAGCCATTTAGTACCTCCTAAATGTGCAGAGATTTATCTACCTGAATGGCATTTTGCATTAACAGTTGTATCAAACAGCATCATCATTACTTTTAATAAGACATTATTATGGGATGTGACATTAAAACTACTGGGAATAAAAGGACACCAGCTTTTCCATACTTTTATACAGTGTCAGGTTGAGTGCTGCTGTCACACGAACCACTAAAATGCCATCAAATGCGTCTCTGGTGCCAGAAAAAGAAGCTGGTCATAATCTGTAACCTAATACACACACTAGGATAAAGAGCTTCATTGCTTTTCCTCCATGTGCCTGGTAGCCTCATTTGAGGGCAACTAATCACAGGCCTAACCTGAAAAATTAAATGTGTTTAAATCCACACATCTACAGTGGTGCCTGTGCATATTTTAACTATGCCTGACAACCACAGGAACTAAAATCAGCTCTACTTATTGGCAGCACCTTGTAACAGAGGTGAACCTACAAAAAAGGCAGGTCTCACATGCTAAGGTACACAGTAAAAAGCACTAAATAGAGCATATGGAAAAGTGCCAATTTCTATGTTCATGCATTGTTTCCGAAAAACAGAATTTAAAATCCGCTGTCTTGAAATGCAGAAGAAAAAAAACCTTTAATCTCTCCTTACATTGCAAAACAGGATCTCAGCACTAATACTAAATTTTGTCAAGGCAAAAAAGGGGGGAAGTATACTTACAAGGTACCGCTCTGAGGACACGCTGACTAGGATGAGGTCATCACCGATGCGCACCTTCTCACCCTCCGATCTCTGCTTGGAGGCAGGGTGGATTGTCCACCAACAAGCCTCACCTGCAGAAAGAGCTTGTATCAGAGGCTCATACAGTATGCTGCACACAGTAACCACACAACTTAAACATTGCAATTAGAAGCTATTACCATTCTACCACAATGCCTTATATGACCTACAGAATGACTTTTATGATAACGCAAGTCTACACTAGATTTCTTAAAAATGACAAGGTCTCCCTGAGCACATGAAAGGCCTTCAGACTCAGAAAATTGAAAAAATGGCACTGGCAAACTTATTTGTCTTTACAATGTGAAGAGAAACGCACCTAACTAACAGAGGATCATTCAATCATTCAAATCATACTAAAGATTACACACACTCTCGATAATGCTAATAATTATTTTGTAGCTATTAAAGCACAAACAGTGTTGTAATAACCACATCAGAGCAAATTACCAGTTGAATCTTCTTGAAGTCCCACATCAAAAGACAACTTATCAGTTAGGGACCTAGATGTCTTCAAACAAGTCAGGTACTGCAAAAGAAAAATTGCTAAATAATCAAGCTTACAAAAAAATTAGATCTGTAGAACAGATTTTACTGGTTACACAATATTGACACTCCTCATTTAATGACCGAGCTCCATTACTACAACTAGGTCGTTAAGCAAATTGGTCGAAAAGTTAGGAGCTGCCCCTTGCCAATATTTCAAGCATACTGTACTGGTAGTGGGATTGTGTCAACCATCTTTAGATAGTGTTTTAATGTCACCTTTACATCATTTATAATAATTTTAGTATATTTATAAATGTTTATACAGCAGTGTATTGAATATTATAACTGAATGGAGGAAATCAGCTCTAACATACATTACTTAGGTTTGCGTACTGTAAATACAGGTAATCATTTTTATTTATTCTGAAAAAAAAGCTCTAAAGGAAACTCCAGGTTGATAACTGTTTTAATTTGTGATCTTGATGATTTCATCAAATTCGTCAACAAAATTTTCCCTGCTTCCATGTCCTCGCTTCCCGCCTCACCGCTGATACTCCATGATTATGCATGTTGAATCTCCGACGATAGAAATTTATAGATGGAATTTGTAGTCTTGGAGATTGTGAACTGAGAAAAGGTGATGTGAGATGAGATGCTTGACACTGAGACGACGCGTTGCCATTTCCACGGCCAAAGTTCTCTACAGCGTACAACACCCACTGGTCGGAGAGCTGGTCATAAGTCCGGGCCGTCATTAACCAGGTAGGTCATTAACCAGGTAGGTCATTAACCAGGTAGGTCATTAAGTGAGGAATGTCTGTACCGAGATACAAGAGCAGGACAATCCTCCTTCTACTGTGGCATCATAGTCACCATGTGTTCTTACCATCCCGCTAAAAGAGTGGCAAAGGAGGATGGCATGGCCATACAGCAGGGTCCGATGCCCACCTCCTTGCACTGCCTGAAAGAAAAATACATCTAGATCAGTCACCCACAAGCAGGGTGGGGAAGGCCGGGCTCTAGGGTTACTGTCCTTTGCTACCAACCCGCCCTGCCCCACCTGACTAGCACAACTGAAAGTAGCCAAAGCTACAACCACCCCAAAGTGTCTAGGTGAATTACGACCTCTCGCCAAGTCAGATCCAGGTTCAAGCCAATGAACGCATGCAACCTCACTCGCATTATTTTGTTAGACTGTTCCCGTTCGTTTGAACGGGAAAAATTTCTTCACAGTACCGAAGAAGAAGGAAATGAAGAGGAAAAGAGGGGCTCAAAATCCATTTGGTCTGTGTGGTTGGGGGTGGGACTCAAAACATACACAAATACAGCTCAAAGAGTCACACGAGAATCGTACGTTAACATTTAGTGTGCTCACTGCTTCCCAGTCGCTGCTGTTTGTGCATTTAAAAGAACACTTACTCACCTTCCGGATGAGCCTCTGAGAAGCATCAAAGTAGAAGAAAAGAACATGTGTTTATTTTAACATCGCATATAGGATATAAAAAAAAATCCGGAGGGGCATGGGATACTTCTTTATTTAAAGGTGAACATATACCTCCCTCATATTCAGGAGAGTGTAGGTAGTGTCTTCACAAATATTCTTGTTTCAATGAACAGTTCAGTTGCTATCGGTGGGTGGAGGGGAATCGCCATTGTGCTTAAAAATATATTTGTAATGTGGCAATCTCATTAAAGACAACCTGCGGGCTTGTAGCCCTTAGAATGGGGTTTGTTGGCTGCGTGGAAGCGACTCAACATAGACATTCAGCCATGGCATCACCTGTATGTAGCTCACCCACAAAACCAAAAATAAGAAAAGGCTCTTAAATCAAAGGCCATAAATAAACAAATAAATGAATAGAATCTTTACTCCAGCTGTTGCTGGAAGATGACATATTGACAGCTGGGGAGCAGTGACCTTTCGCTTGGTGGCAGCTCCCCTGGATCTCTGGCCAAGTGGAGCCATTAGATAGTAGGGATTTCCTCCCTGTGATGCAAGATGCTCACCCGACTGCAGGTGAGCAGGGGTAGAAAAAAAAATAAAACTGCATGACCTGGTTTCACTCATCAAAGTCCTTAATCTAAAAACATGGAGAGAGGCTTCCCTGTTGGTCTTTGGTCTAAAATAAATCAACAAATTGCCGATAGATCACATTATCAAGGCCATTTTCAAATTCAGAAGAATTCGGGAGAAATGCTGTGTTTCATTAACGTGAAAATATTAAAGACTAGTGCAAGAATGTAATTCTTAAGAACGGTAAGAGAAAAAAAGAAGGAATTTCTTCCACTTCAGGGACCTATGATTCCGGCACACACAAAAAAAAAAAAACACAATCACAAAGACATTTTCAGTTCTGTAATGACGACCCACAAATAAAAATTTAAAACAGACAGAAAGAAACTTTCTGGAACCAACAGAGATTCCAGAACATTTCCTCCTCCTCGGTACCCTTGAAATTTTAAATAGTTAGATCACAAAGAGTAATACCAACAACAACATCCATCGTACGCATTCAAACGATCAGAAAAAAGACTTTCCGCCATCTCTGCGACAGCCTCAGTCCCAAGAGCGGCACAGCTGCTCCGTGTATCAGTTTGCAGCTCTGTGAATAACCCTCCTGAGCATTCATCAGAGTCGTCAATGGGATAATCCATAGACAGCTTAACAAAACTGCAGGCAAAAACATCAGGGAACTGATATGTACACTTAATGTGCCCTCTGGGTCACACAGGGGATTCCATATTTTTTTTTAAGACAGGTTAGTTAGAGGCTTTTAGTTATGGTTCAGAACAGCAACCCCAGCCACTAATGTAGTCTGAAGTTGCAGTACTCCACGGTGCTGAAAAGGGGCATTTAGCAGTGGCTTTAAAAACACTGATGGTGTACACCTTTAATTGTCATGATGTGCAACCATATACCAGCTGAACAGCATGTGATGCATCAAAGGGATATGAATGTAATTAGCATGGACTGAAAATACAGAGTGTAGTGGCAGGTGCCAACGCTGACACATTTATCTTTAAACACCACATGCTCTGTGAGAGGTATGGCGACGTGTGTAATGTTGCTTGACACACTCACTTTAAACAGTGCAGGGGGTGCTTCAAATATTTCATTAAGCACCATTTCCTCCCATCTGTAAGTATCACAGGAGCTCCTATCTACATCGGATACCACTTGTCATGTTACTGAATGCCTCTACAAGAGAAACTAAAATGTGTTTCAAGATCGAATCCACTGATGAGTTCATGTATGCAAATCATTCCTTTTAGTTTATGCAAAACTCTTACCAATAATGCCTTATCTGCTATTAACCCCAGCACCAAGGAGACTCGTAAAAAGTTGTGGGAATAATGGAGGAAAATATACAAAAATATGTTGGATTGTTACAAAATAAAAAGAGAGCATTTGCATGCACTTGATATATCAAAATGAGCCGTGGACATACCCATTGATCCATGTCACGTGGCTAACAACAAGGAAAGGGGTGGGGGGCAGGTTTGGAATAATACAGCACAGACAAATGAAAGCATTATTGCCTGATTGCGGCCAATGAAGGCAAGCATGAAACAAACTGGGCACAGTTCACTTCCATGAAAGGTCCAGTTAACCAATTTCTATAAGGATAATGCAGAAGAGCAGCAAAGATGCTCAATGTACGTTTAGCAGTACAGCCAGTTTCACGCTTCCACTATCCTTAGGAAGCAGCATCTTAGTTTTATGAGAAGCAACAATGAAACTGGAAAAAAAACTACTTCACTGCTTACCATTCAATTCAAACTAGCGAACATACAGTACCATCAATTATTTTTTTACTCGATTGAATTTCATATAAGATGAGATATATTTAATTGATCCCAGGGGGAAATTCTGATGCACACAGCAGCAAGGCACAGAAAGTGCGCAGACACAAACATATAGTGCAAAAAGAAAAGCCTGACAGTTTACTAATAAAGATGGTACTGCGCAAGCTCTGCTCTTATGCTGAATATGCACATTCTGCCTGACATATTAATACAGGGCTCTACAGTCAATTCCTCATGGCTGGAATGCAGCACTACAAGCCTATACAATTTCAAAAGGAAGGTCTTACTATATTAGGGCTGCTAGCAGGTGTTGCACTGTTGAGCACTTACATGACAGAAATACTATAAAAGCCTCGGAAAAAAATAAAATTATTTCATAAAATGCATTAATACATTTTACTTAATACATAGAGCTTCTGTTTCTAACATTGGCAGTTGCTTCCAGAGCCATTAATCAATCAAGGTCAAGAAATGACCAAACTGGGCCACCATGATGACAGTTGTTGTGCTAGTTAAACACTGATACTAATTTTATTGCAGGAAATGTATAAAATAGCTGTGTATCCCTCCATTTATTTTTTTGCTTGTATGATAGTGCTCAGGTAGCCGACAATATGCCACTTCGATTTAAAATCCCTTAAAAAAGAGATTACAGTAAATAAATTCCCAAAAAATACCGATTAAAGGAAAATACTTAAAGATTATTCTTATAAAACTGCCATAACTAAAAATGTTATGGTACATTCATAGGAACATAAAAACAAAGCATAGTGTAATTTTAAACTGGGAAAGTCCGCGTTCACTGTTGCATGCCCAACAGTACTTTTGAAGGCATTTCATCTGTATGTATTATACAGTCCTGTAAACGATTTCAGAATTTACCCAAATTACTGTAGAGCCGTGCATTAACTCTATTTGCACAGTAGATAGCTGATTCCGATCTGGTGGCCTTTGGATTAACAGGTTAAGGGAAACAGTAACAATTTACTGCCTCAATGATGGCTATGCTGCTCAGACATTAAGCAAGCAAACCTGCCTTAAGTTTTTCAGCCACAGAATGTAAATCATACAAACAACAAGTCAAGGGATGGCATTCTTGAAAAAGATGTTCAGAAGGGATCCCCTGCATTATCATGAGATTCTCAAACGATCTGTTATTCAAAAAAAGCCTCGACAGGTATATAACCCCGACTTCAAAGCCCTGGTTATAACAGAATCCTCTTCTTTGTCTCTGAAAAAAAACTGGCAATAGTACAGAACCAAGTAAATGTCGGGGAGAGAGACATTAAATGAGAAACTCCTTAAACTCATTTCAGATGGTAGGATTAAACATTTCAAGTCTTGTTACATAATTATGCATTATTATGGAAATACAAGTGGTAGTTGGACATATACTGTGCACACATGTTTAACACCGCATACAGCAATACTGTGAACACTATGAAGAACAAAATTGAAAATCTTAAACAAATTACATGTTCACTAACTCTCACACCAGTAAGAAAAAATTATATCGGTGCCAATGAATATGCGCTACAACAAATACACAGAGGTGAGGCAATGATACTTACTCCCTCGCTGTTGTCTCCGGTTTTGGCCAACATCTCTTGCAGGGCACGCACCGACAGGGACTGCTCCAACACAAAGTTACAGATGCACAAATCTGGAGGGACATACTGCAGAGAATGGGACAAAGGAGACTCTCAGTTTGTTCTAAAGTGCAGATGACTTCTGTACATAATTGGATACGGATGGATTTTACACTGATCCCGGAACAGCACTTACACAACAGAGTCATTGTAGAGGGCTGACAATTTGGCATTGTGAAAATGTTTGTGAAAGGGAAAAAAAAATCAAAAACTGGATGTTTTTTTCCCTTTGATACTACCCAAATTGCTGAAAAGGGAATCCGTCTGCTTCTTGTGTTGAAAAGCACTTAAGTGACGTGTTATATATCTATCCATCTTCCGACTGCTTATCTTGGTCAGAGTTACAGGGCAATTTGGAGTTGTTCCCTGGCAGCACATAGCACAAGGCTGGGCTACACCAGGCGATAGATGTCAGTTTACCACAGGTCATACAGTATACATGCCAGTTAGCCTAAGTGCATGTCTTCAGAATACCCCTAAACCCAGGTGGGGTAAGGCAACAGGTTTAAATATTATATAAAGGTAGAAATATTTTTAACTGTCCATTGCCAAACTACTTTCAGCTAAATGCCCCGCCCTAAGAATATTTGATGGCATTTTCCTGCATCAGATTATCACTTTCTCTGAGATTGGCACCCCAACCTGAGCGTAGCTGCTGAAGTGTTCTAGCGCAGTTGTGTCGGCAAGCACCTAGATAATTACAATTATTTAGAGCCACAAATTCAGCTGATCTACATGACTGCAGCCTGCACAAATAAGAAAGAAATGCACGTGTCACCTGACGACATTCATTGTTAATGTGGTCCCATTAGGTTCATGGATTTTCAAAGGGATGGCAAATAACTCTGGAGGCCTGTTAACTTCTAATGCCCCGGTTACAAAAGGCTTTATATACAGGAGCACATACCTACAGCACTGCCTGGGCTTCACTGACTGCTGAAACTGAGATACCTCTGAACTAAACCAGACCCCCAAGGCCCACAGGGCAGGTCAGGAAGTCAATCAACACAGGTGACAACTGAAAATGAAGACATGCTGTGCCTCACTCTGACTGAGAGGAAACAGCCACTCTGGGATGACAGCGTAGCCCTTAAGTTCAACATGGGAGTCACACCACTGCAACATAGATAAAGGCTGACCATCGGTTAACACAGCATGCTAATCAAATTTGGACAATACGACAAAAGAGAAAAACATGGACCCAGTTTAATCGAAGTTGACAGGTCAGCTTTGTGATGCCAGGAGTTTAAGGTAAAGAAGGAAAGGGACGAGCGAAAAAGACAAACTGATGCACCCCATAGTAAGCAGAAGCACCCCCACATGCTTCGGAATACCAGAAAAGGAGGCTACTGGCAAGGCGCTATGGCATACAACTTGGAAAACTCTTTGTCCTCATTTCCCTAGTCACACTGCGATCCCTGATAATCTACCTGCCCACACAAGATAAATATCAGATAAATACCAGAGTTTGCAATGAATTAGCAGTCAGTTTCCATTACCGCACCACAGTTTTTGGCCTGCTGTGGACACCCCGGGTAGCGGCTATTTTCTGCTTAACATTGGTCGATATAAATTTCAGACCGACACATATAGAATGTCACACAGATCAATATTGTGTGCATGAGACAGTGAAAAATCGATGCCTTCCGACATTGTTTTGGCATTTAATGCTTAGTTTAAATTAAAAGATGGTAAGATAATCATCTTATGACTACCTGAAGGAATAGTGGGATTCTTTAAATAAAACAATTATTTGATATATTGATTCGCCACGTGAATCAAGAGCATATAGGAAAAGTCATGAATATTAACAGCTACATTGATGATTTCCAAAGATGTCTTTTGGTAAAAATTCCATTTTCAGATACACTTCTGTACTCACTACATTATAAATAACATATTTGTTCGTGTTTCCTCTGCCTTTTTATTGAAGTCTTTATATTGTGTCCTGTGATAAGGGAGGGTCCTAACTTACAGTGACTGTCAAGAGGTGGCGGCCTGACAATCATTTACTAATCAAGGTTCCCTCCTGCCTGCAACCTCCAAGCTTTACATTCTCTGGGAGAGCGTGATGAAACACAGAAGACCTCTGACTTCTCTGTCTACAAATGGCCTTCCATTCACTTTTTACAGATAAGGAAGCAATATTTATGATATTCCCAGGGGACCAGCGGCCATCTGTGCCATTTCACTGCCGGACGTCAAACGAATGCAGTGTTCTCTCACCAAAAGCTGTGTTTGCAGAGGATTCCTTTTACCGAAGAATGCAGGGTAAAGTGAAACAGGACCCCGGACCCCTCATGCACTGGTAACCCATCAGGCACAGTGCTTAACATGAGAGTGTCCACTGCACTAGTGACGTGATGACATGGAAACAATGAAGAGTATATAGGCCAGACTGAATGGCACAACTACCGAAGATGATTTAACGTTCAGTCTCGGCACCACCAAAGGTAAGACAGTAATGAATGGACCTTTATCACAGGCATTATATTTTAATTATTAGGTCTCCATAGAATCATTGAAAAATATGCTGAAGTTGTAATTAAAATATGCCAAAGTACTAATTAAACTCCCTTTAATTGTCCAAATGTAGTAAGGTGTGCATCTCTGACAGAAATCCTGCTATTATTCTTCTTTTAGTAGCAATTCAAACTCTCTTGGAAAAGACCATGTAGACAAGTACAGTAAAGTGTAAATAAAACCATCAGAGGCAAGACACAGGAGGCTGAAAAACAGTGTGTCAACCTCAAAAATAGATGGTTTACATTCAACATTTTTTTCACTAATTCTAACTGGATTGTGAGGCTTGTACTCTTCATGCTTGTGTAGCCAGACATCCCCCCAGGAAGCCAGTCATGCTGGTTTTCCTCATCCAGAAACCAAGCACTAGAACCAAAGCACTAGGACACAATAGCAGGTGTCAAGAGCAGTGATGAGTAAAGGCCAGGGATGTGCAGCAAAGCACACCTTCCCACAATTCCATTTTCGTATGATCTCCACCCCAACAGAAGGGGTCATGGACCTGCGATGGCAAGGCAATATGTTATACACATTAAGAGGCAATGAAGACAAACTGGCATACGCAGAAGTCATGAATCACTGCTGCAAGCTTCAATAATCATTGAATATGGTGCACAGACATTTAACCGTTTCTGATTCCATTGTAGAAGGTACAGAGGAACAGGTATTTGCAAACCGCTGTGTTGCCCTATCCACCAGCATTGCATCCTGGAGAAATTTCTTATAGACAACAGAAATGTTGATTAACATAGTAACCAAAGTGTGAAATCTAAACATGCATGAGCCATTTAGGGTCACTGCTATGGGAGAATAATAATATAGGATTAAAGAAGGGGGGTTAACGTGTAAATCATAATTTTAAAAACAGATTTGCTTTCTGTTCACTGAATATCTACATTGCTGCAATATTACATTTTCCACTCAGAATAGTGAAAATATTATCTATCCCCAAACAGAAAATGAAAAAACACATCAATTTACTCATTGAACAAGGAGAACTGTGTCTGCAGTTAGATTTATGTGACAGGAATTACATCAACTACTCAGATTTTAAACATTTATAGAAGTAGTTCCCAGTTTGAACTGTATGGTTAAATGTCCAAAATAGGGCTTGGTGATATGACCTCAAATCACCTCTGGGTCCTGGGTTTGAGTCTCCGCCTGGGTCACATGTGTGTGGAGTTTGCATGTTCTCCCCATATCGTCGTGGGGTTTTCTCCGCGTACTCCGGTTTCCCCCCACAGTCCAAAGACAAGCTTAGGCTAATTGGACTTGCTAAATTGCTCGTAGGAATGCATGTGTGAGTGACTGGTGTGTGAGTGTGCCCTGTGATGGGCTGGCCCCCCATTCTGGGTTGTTCCCTGCCTTGTGCCCATTGCTTCCGCGATAGGCTCCGGAGCCCCCGCGACCCAGTAGGATAAGCGCTTTGGAAAATGGATGGATGGATATTTATTACATACATATAAGGTCATAAAATTTTGCCTTGTTCAAAATACAGTACAGCTGTTTCAGAGGTACTAGAATGCTTTTCAAATTATACAAATTAAATTACTGAATTGTGTATATTTTAAATGCGCTATAATATAGTACTGAACGTAAAATTTACCTTATTGTAGATTCACTGCTGCATTTTGTTGACTGTTTTGACAGTTTATCATAAACTTTGATGAGTCTATATTCGTAATTGACAGAAAATAACATTCTTTTTCCCGTTATGTTTTCTGTGCACGCAGTATTAGCCTCAGATAGCTAGCCTGAGGTAGATGGGTTAAAGCAAAGTGGGCAAGTAAAAAAAGAATTACCGTAATTTTCAGTTCTTCCATATGTTTTTATGTGTAAAAAGACCCAAAATGAACACTGTAAGCAGACTGCTTGATTACTAGAAGTGAATTATTTAAACAGTATTTGTAGAGGAATGATTCTGCCCCAAGCATTTTGATCCATACAGTATAAGTGGTTGATCGGTATAACCGTGATCAATATAAGTGGTTTCCACTGTATTTCAAATATTGCTAGTAGTGAAACTGATTGGTGGTTATTACCTTTGGTAGCTGAAACTGGTTTTCCGCACTGCTTATACAGTATTTGCACTGCACTGCTTATACAGTATTTGACCTCTTTTTGTTCGAGGTCATCGTCACTAAAGTCGCAATGTGTCCAAATGACGGACACGGCATTTTTCTTTGGTACAAGCTGCTCGAGTTACTCAGTCGGCTCAGTTCTCCTCAATGCTTCCATGTCGCAGACTGGACAAGGCAGAGTCACATAACAACACGCGCAGCAGTGTGTTTCTAAGGGGACAGTGCATGAACACACGCTGGGGAAAGTATTAACAAAATATATATATATTTTTAAGTACTAACAGAATTTAAAAAAACCGAAGTAACCGACATGGGCAGGGTAACGTCGATTAGAGGTTCTGCAGGTCGGTTTTGATTCATTTTCGATTAATTGTCCGGAAATCAGAAAAGCATTATGAATTAAAATACTATATATTTACATTGATCTATGGTTTTGCACAGTCACCAGAGTAAAAGAAAATATTTAGACTATTTAAAAACGCAGAATTATGAATTAGAATTGTGCAAGAGCAAATGGACTGTTGAATGAAGAAGGTGTCCCCAGCCTTATGCCCCATGAATCCTGGGAACAGGCTCCAGGTGAATAAAAGAGCAAATGCAGCGTAGTCATTTCTAAAGGGGGTGAAAAATGCAGCATCTTTGAAACATTGTGCTTTTGAGCTGCAAAGGATGCAGGCTTGCTACCCTTCCATCTCTTCATTTTATTCCTAGGTAATCGCAGAGAAAATTCAGCCTCTGATTGTCATAGAGCCCCACATTGGGATTCTATACCTGCTATCATACACGTGAAGAGGGGAACTGCAAGAGATTCACCTAAATCATGGCATTATCTGTTGTGCAGCTAACTAAAGAGTTTTATTTCAGATTAAATACTTGAGTATTAAATGACATAATGTAGAGCCAAACTGGTATCTTACAAGATCTGTTTAGAATCTTCAGCGAGAAAGGTGACTCAGAATCTATTTTTAAACCAATGTATCCTCATACTGTAGGTTATAACCCCACAAGGAAAATGTGGTCTGTTTGATTGATTACTGCTTACAATGGCTTTGAAAGCTAGTTTAAATGAGGAGACATGCAGGGCTGGTCACTTCAGTACATTTTTCACTGGATCCATCTTGCCAGTTCCCCTACCTTGGCCTCTGATGTGGGTTCCAAGTAGCACAGTCGGTTCCCCAATCCCTCAGCAGATAGACAGAACTTGCGATTCTCCTTCTGAATGCTGGCGACACACTGCAGCACCACTTCATCATCCTGTTAAAAGACACAGCAGGGCAGTTCAATGCATGGTAGAAAGGCAGGAAACTTCCAACACTCATTTCAAGTTAGTCTCAGCCTTCAGTAACTTATCGTTAGCAGGACCAGCCATTTTGGACACAGAGTACAGGTCACACATGGACCAGTTTCCCTTGACTGTAGGTTAATGCTACAGTAATCCACACATAGGACAGCCACTTGTATTCCATTATCTGAAAGTTGTGTCACTGTTGTTAAACAAAACCAGAAAATTGATAAAAGAAGCTAAAAGGCAATTCAGCTCTTTACAATACTTAACATCATTGCTTACCTTATGAGGGTGATTTGTAACACATTAAACTACAGAGATGGGTATATGGAAAAGAAAGGAACAATTTAGTCTCTCCTCAAGAAAATGTCAAGAACTATACCATTTAATAACACCATCAACTGAAACACATTATATGGACAAAAATACTGGAACACCTGGCTATTGCACCCACAGGATCTTTTATGATACCCCATTCTAAATCCATAGGCATCGATATGGAGCTGCTCCTCTCTTTGCAGCCATAACAGCTGCCATGCTTCTGGGTAGGCTTTCCACAAGATTTTGGACTGTGTGCGTGTGGGAATTTCTGTCCACTGATCCAGAAGAGCATTTACGAGGTCAAGTACTGATGTTGCACGTGAAGGCCTAGCTTGCAATGACTTATAGTTCAGGTGTTTGAAGGGCTTGAAGTCAGGGCCATGTGTGGACCAGTCAAGTTCTTTCACACCAAACTCACCCAACCATGTCTTTATGAACATTTCTTTGTGCACTTGGGGATAGTCATGATGGAACAGAAAAGGGCCTTCCCTAAACTGTTCCCACAAAGTTGGAGGCATAGAACTGTGCAAAATTTCTTGATATGCATACCAAGACATTTTAGACAATTTTACGTCCCAATGCTTTTGTCCATACAGTGTGATAATAGAGATCAGAATCTCCTGCTGATATACTTAGGAAAAGGCAAGGAAGACCAGCTGAAGTGCCACCACAAATGACGCAATGAGATACGACATGACTCAACATGAGACGATGAGAGAAGTTTTGATGACCCCAGGGGGAAAATTTTCACTTTTCATCAAAACGCACAAAATGACACTATTCCCAAGTGAGCAGGAAATACACAGAAAATCTATGTTTGTATATGAAATATCTGGAAATGGCCCACAAGGTCTTGTGGGGTCACTACTAGCATACAGCTAAGATAAGCAACCTTGCTGATGAAGTACACATTAGACTTTAAGGAAGAGGAGAGACAAAAATTGCAGGCAGCATGAGACGCTATGCATAAGCACATAAATCAACAATGCACAGCCTGCCTGTTAAATGGAAATAATAATCTTACATGAACCACTCTGGGAATCAGTGGGGTGTCCTTTACAGATGTGGTTTAGCCTGTTTAGATAGTAGAAATGCTGAAGTCGCCAGTCGCACCTCTGACACAACGATAAAACACGGCTGAGGAGGGAGCCTTCATCAGCGAGAGTGGTTTACACTTCGCTTCAGGGAGGTTTAATTTGGACAGAAAGAAAACCTGAGTCAGCACTCCTTCCCATCCAAAACTTTCCAAAGTCATCTTTTAAGCTACACCAAGGGACTGCGCAGAACACATGCTTTATGAAGCTCATTAGCTACATTAAAAAAATGATTCTGACACATTTTACCTAGGTGTTGGGGTTAATGACTACATTTCCCAGTACAGCAAACAGAACCAGAAAACCTGGAACAATTGTTTTTTTTTCTCATGTGTAAGATCAGTATTGACATTAGTTATGATGACTAATTTGAACACGGCTGGGATTGATAAATCCAGGTCTTCACCACAGCTTACAGCTGGATAACATAATATGTATCATATACAGTACACCACATGAAAAACTATGCAATGGTCTTAGAGCATTTTTATATATCATCACAATAGACACGAAAGAGGAGTTTATATTAAACTAGATTTGGTGCTGTCAGAAATGACAGCAATTTAATCTCTTTTCCCAGAGCTTCCATGTACCTTCCAAGACAATAAAGAGTTGTGGAACTGCCTCTGAGGAACTACAATCAGGCCAAGTTATTGTGTTCTCAATGCAGGAAAAGTTTCTAGTTATGGAAAAAGGTTCTGGTTACTCAAAAATGTTCCCGCGGTGTGAAAGCGCCCATAACATTCCCCGGACGGCCCTATCATTTGGTCTGGCTATCCACGCCATACTCATCTCCCACTCATCTCACAAAGTTAGAAGAAGATCCGTTAAACGGTTTACAACAGGGCTATTCAAATCAAAGTCCTTAAGGGCCGAGCAATGCTGATTTTTCGGCCTTCCTTTACCTTTGAGCCAGATAAAGGAAGGCTCAATAACTAACTCCATTTAGACACTTTTGCATTCATACAGAAAGTAGTAGCACCAGAATTCAAATTTCAAAATGTAGGCTCATTAATATTAGTAAAAGAGGCACTACTTGATGACTGTTGGGCTGCAGCAATGATTTTGGCGCTGTGACACTTCCAGGAAACTCACTCTTTTTGTAGCGCAGAACATTCTATCTATTGGTTAAGATAACCTAAGTTAGCAGCACCAGAGCTAAAGACACAATTAGTAGCATAATGGCTCATTCACCGTTTACGAGAGGTCTCTAAGTACCGACCCATGACATGTGTATAATTCATTATTAAATCTGGTCCAGAGATCGATATTTCATTTTCCACAGAATAAAAAATAATGTAATGTCAACCCTCCCCCCACCTCAGGCAAGTAGCTCAGAGATATTAGATATATATATCCGAAAATCAACATTGGTACACCTCTAGCTTGGGTAAATGTGGCCAACAGATAGCGCTTCCTGTATAACAACACATTACTAGAATAATACAAGGTAACACTGTAACTATTTTTAATTAGATGCCTAAGCGAACAGTTGTTTCCTTAATACATAAAAAATCTTTTTCTCCAAAAGACTTCATTGCATACATTAGTGTATACATTTAAAAATAGCCATCCCCTTATAACTAATTCCATGACTTAACAATTTTAAGTATTTTCCAATTTATGTATCTTGTCCCACGATTAATAAAATTCAAGCACCGGCAAAATCATTCATATTCTGATAGACTCTGAATATGACAGCTGTTGTCATCAGCTGAAAAGTATGTCATTCTTTCAGTTAGATAACTAGAAAAACTGACCTTGCCCATGCAACTGAAAAGCCTCTTTACAAGCGTTTTACATAAAGTCCAGTAATGGTATTGATTTTCTTGTGGGGGAAATTGCTTGGTGTTTATATTATTTGTTTGCTCCAGGCTGGAATGTGCTGATCAGGTTCTTAAATGAGAGAAGCTGCTTCGATGGCATGATAGCAGCCTGCATTATTAAATAGGAGATTCTGAAGAAATGGAAACGCAGCATTTTGGACAAGCATAGGAGACCCTTCTACCAAACAGTGGCATTTGTAGGGTGAGATGAACAATGCCCTTTGTAGGGTACGCTAGTCCAAAAACTTACATAACCCAGTACAGTTCCTTAAATGTATTGCTGTGAATAAAATAGGAGAGAATGTATATTAATCCACAGTTCATTCAGCTCTGGTTGTCTTTATACCTTGAGCTTTACTGATTATTCTGTTTAAATTCCAGAGCACATGACATATACAAAATATTCATAGGGGAATTAGAATATAACAAACTGTTAAGTCCAATCCCATAATATTAAATAATATTAAAACATTGCATTAACACTTGGCCAATTAAAAATGATTTAGTACCTGGACAGAGCCCCTGCCTTCCCTTTGCCAGGGCTGTAGGAGAGCAGTATTGATTTGTGTTTCATTCTTGCAGCAGCTCAGCTGGCCTGCTAACTCGTGGGTCATATTAATTTGAGAAGATGGTTGCCATGGTTCTCAGAGTCCCCTCTTCTCCAGGCAAGCATTAGGATATTACAATAAGAAGGGGGGGGATAATCATACTAAGCCTTGAATGCACCTCCTAAGCTATGACAGTGTATGATCGATTTAGACTCATGGTAAAAATGACTGTGATCAACACAAAGCTAAACCTCCTAGACAATGGAATTCGGAAAGGGGGGGGGGGGATTCTTCTTACTGCAAGCACCAAGATCAAACTCAGCTGAAACAACACATGCTACCATGTTACACATGTTACCTTATCACACACCAGAGGACTGCCCCTCAAGAGATGACAGCCACCCCTCTCCCTGGGGAACCCCCTAAGCCACAGTGCATTCTGATACTTAATCAGGAGCCTGCATTCCATTCTTTGCCACTGCTTTAATCAAAGTGTGGTAGAGAAGGCATGTTAACACCCCGGAAAGATCTACCACGCTACATGTAGTCCAAGAAGCACTTACTATTTCAATACTTATCCGTGCCGTGCATCTAAAGTGGACTCATGGCTGCCCAGTGTCCTAGTTCAGCCTCTGCCTCAGCTCAGTTTGCTGGTCATATCATTACTGTTTAGGCAAACCGTAAACTCTTGCCGTAGCAAGATAGCAGGCAGTGGAAGCCATATAACGCTTTCCTGGTTTCTTAGCCATGTCGTGCATTGTTAGAACTGTTATTTCACCTCAGCACAGAGATTTTGATTGTATTGCCCAAACCCAAAAGGTGTTAGAGAAACTTGTTATACAAGCAAAAACAGTATCACCTCCACAAGCTTTAGTTTATAAAATATTAACATGCATGAAAGCTATGAAAGAAGGCACCCTTAGTTAATGCAATGAACGATTTAGAAAATTACTGAAATGTGTACCATTTATTTCAGATGCTGGGATTAAGTGGCAAGATTCCAAAATGGATGATATCATATCACAGTTTAAAAAGAGATCCCCTATAATGTTCTACCAGGATCATAAATCTTTTCCTTTCCCCTAAATATTCATTGTTTATTTTAACATTAAAGGGGATGAATAACCTCCCATATACAGAAAACATGGAAGCTTTAATCACCACTGTGAAGACAAAATAAAGAGATTACACTTTGTTTTTTAGTAAAGAGATTAAACACAAATCTAGATTTTTTTTTTCTCATAACCAGACTGTTGTGGGTCTCAATCCGGGTCCTGACTCTGGGTGTGGGGAGCTACCATGTTTGCATGAGTCTCCAAGGTCTCCTCCAGGGGTTAAAAGATTTGCAATTTAGGTCAATCTGAACCTAAATTACTCAGAGTACAAAGATCTGGATTCCCTGCAACAGACTGGCATCTAGTCCTGGATTTGTCCTGCATTCTGCGTGTTTAACTGTTTCATTTGCAGGAGTATCACAACCATGACAGAGAGCTCGTGTTGTCGTAACATGACAAGAATCAAAAGAAATCTTGTATAGCAGCTAAAAATTCAATCAAGGCTCAAGTGCCGCAAAACTCAGGTATCAGTGATCTATCATGCAATCATATGAACATCATGCTTTTCCCATAATTCTCTACTCCAAGTTCAAGCCGCTGAGAAATGACAGGATTCTTTTGGGCACTACTCTTAGCAAAAAGGCAGCCTTCCGGTCCACACTGGGCTCCATGAACTTAATGTGGGAAGGCAGAGGCTTCTCTCTGTCCTCATCTGATCCCCTGCCAAGGAATCTGGTGAATCTGCTGCAAAGTGATCTTGGTGGGGAGTGTCTAAGGAACCATCTGCTGGAGAGATAAAGACACACATCAATCTATCTATAGACCTGGGGGAAGAAACGGGGTGAGGGGGTGGGGTTGGCAGGCCATATCTTTCCAGGGCAGCCCTTCCCTGGAGCAACAACCTGAACCAAGCCTACTTTCATATACATTTCCTCTGGTGGCCAGCGGAGCTCTACCAGAACTCCCCATCAAGCCACATTGAACAATTCCAGTAATTTCCATGGCCATGGCAAAGAAAGAACAACTCAAAAGGTATACTGTCCCATCCACTCTGAGGAGCCTTCTGCAGTCACTGCAGGACAGGAGCAGGTGTCCCCACAACCCCTACATTCATCAGAAGTAACCTGAGATCCCCAGAAGTACAGCTCTGTCAACTGACCCTGTACACAACGGATATGGGCACAGAAAGAAAAAACCTTAAACACGATGGCCTCCCTACATTGCTATTTTCATATACATACAACAGTATAGATTCCTCTACAGAAGGCAGAAATTACAATTCCGGACAAAAAGGGACAAACCAAGCCCACAAGCTTAACCAATCCTAAGAACCCTCTGTTGGTGTTTACACCAACATGTTGGAAGAGCTCTGGATAGCACTGACTTTCTCATAAATGTCAGGCGAGGTGAGAGGGTCATTTTCAAAAGGGTAGCTGAAGCAGTAAAGAATGTCCTTAAAAGAGCATAAGGAAAAGATTCGCAAAGGCTACGTTAAGCCCAATCTAATTAAATAAAAAACAAAATACATATATGAAACGGGTAAGACTCAGACACTGATCTGACTGCAGACTCAACAATCCATCTAACTTCCACCCCAGGATGATACTCGGTTACCGAGTTCGCCGTCAATCGTCATTGTGTTAGTCAGATGAGGGAGAAGGAAGGAGCGGTTTGGTTCACGGTTGCCATGGAGAGATAGCTCATGTTCATGAGGTCACTGATGCTAGGATGAAGGCTCGCTGAACAAGCTGCCCACCACTGCAACCCCCCCCTAAGAATACCCCAAGAGAGACATGAGAAATTCATTGACATCCACAAACTATTTCAGACTGTGTCGACTTCGCTTGCTAACGGTCCTGTATCAGACAGCTTTATGATGTGCTATTGGCCATAAATTCTTGTGGCTAGACTGAGCTCCAGTAAGCCAGCAAAAATCTGCAGGGAGTTGCTGCAAATCACTATTCCATCACAGTGTATTTCAGAGTTGTTTTCAGATTCCACTTCACAAACAACAACAACAACATGCAATTATATATTCCTATTCCTAAATGATTAAGATCTAAGCATCAGGTCTTGTGTTCTGGTATAAAATGAAGTAGATTAATAATTTCCACAGTTGCTCATAGCTACATCCTAGTAACAGACCCACAAGGGCAGGGTTGGGCAGAGACTTGGAGGGGTCAAGGGGGTCTATTCTAATGAAACTTTCAATGATTTGAGCAAATCACCACCCCCTAAACCTCCTGGAATCTTCCTGCATAAGGACACTGAAACAGTGCAACACCAAATAAAATAAAAAAGGACTTCTCATTCTCATAAAATTAAGAGAGTGATTTGGAAAGTGGATGTTTTTTAGGGTTTTTCTGGACAAAGTATACCTATCCCCAAACAAGATTCACATCCAGCCTGTAGGGAAAAATACAGGTACAGGCTGGAAAAATCTTATCCACTAAATACCAGTAATTTCTGACATCAAAAAATAAATTAACAGTTACCCTGACATGGATAGCATGCACCAACAGACTTAACACCAGACAAATACACCCTTTAGGGTTTGACGTATGTAGAATTCACTGATCTTATAACAGAATATATTTCCACCAGTAGGGGCTAAACATGCTTTATGTCAGAATCTCCATGAACAGAAGACTTGCCAGCAGGAACGTGAGGATGGCAAATTTTATTCCTGGGGCAATATTTTGAACAGGTGATGCAAGAAAAAAATTACATGGCAACAAGGATTAAAAAAAAATGTGCGCAGGCATGGGAAGTGTTTAGTACTATATATAATACAGATTGTCCCAATCCACTTTTCACCTTGCCTCTCTGAAGCCCAATAACAAGCTTTCCTTGTCAACAAGGACACAGACTCTTCATTCATGTGACCATGAGTACAAAAAGACCTCAACAGGGGGGAGCAGCCATTCCAAGGATCTCCCACTTTGTCAAATACAATTTAAATTGGGATCGTCAGAGAAGCCAGGACCAGATGCTGTTGTAAATCAGTGCATTTTGCTATCATTGGAAATGCTGGATACACCGAGGCTGACTAACATAAACCCTCCTGTGGCTTGAGTCCACCAAAACTAACATAAAAGGAAAAATTCAATCAAAGGAGGCACATAGAAGAAAAACACAAAGCTCCTAAAGTGGAAGGAAAGATTTTATTGGACTGTGACATCTTACATCAGTCTGTTTCCCTCACTCACAGATCAATCCTAAACACATTGTGGAACAGTGCTAAGTTACTAGCTATAGGAACGTAATGTTAAAGAGGGAAACAGATGGGGCACCCTAGGTAGGTCAAGAGCTTCAAACAAATCAGGTAGCTTGTTCTGCTTTCATTTTGACTATGACTAACCAAATTGACTGCTACATTTTAGGTGGAGATCAGTATGTCTTAATTAGGCATCTGTATCCTTAAAAAGGTGTAAGAGCTGACCAATAATGCCTGGAGGTCTGGGGCCCATTAATGTCAATACCTATGGAATTGAGGTTTATCTGCCACTTTATAAATACAAGAATGTCAGAATTCTTTAGCTTCTCATCCCATATTGCTCTCCTGTGAGACATACAAAAATATTCAGGTGAGAGTAAAGCTTGGCTCCTGAACACAGGGTCAGCCATTTAGCCTGCACCCCAAGAGCATATTTCAGGGGGTTAAGGGTCTTGCTCAAGAGCCCAACAGTGATGTGATCATTCTAACAAGCATGGGATGTGACCCAACAACCTTCTGATCACAGGTACAGTCTTACTGAACCACACAATGCCCTCCTATGCCGGCATAGGGGCAAAATCACAGTCAGTAATCAGCACTTCCTCTGCATGCTTACAGATGCAACCCTGGCAGAATATATTATTTTACTGTGCACATAATTGACTTAACGACACAACCAATAAAAACACAGATCTCTCTTACTCTATATCAGGGGTGTCAGACTCCATTCCTGGAGGGCTGGAGCCCTGCACAGTTTTTGGTTTACCGTCATTTAACACACCTGATTCAACTCCTTCTGGTAATCACCACACAGCTCTTCAGCTGAATAATTTGTGGTGGAATGGGGAAAGAACTAAGCTACACAGTGCTCCGGCCCTCCAGGACCAGAGTTTAAGACCCCTGCTCTACATTGCTGGTGAAAGTGGAAAATACAGAGGTTCTCAAAGTGGCATGAATCTTTTATGAGATGAATAATGGGAACAGGATCAATACTGGTCATTAAGCCTGCCATAGGCCTAAAGAATCTTTATCACATATCAATTAATGAAAATGAAGCTGAAGCCTATTGCAAGGGGACCCATACAAGCAAATCTGATGGCAGTCAATTAAAGTTAATTTTGCAATTAGAAGTGTTTTATGTTGCTCATGTTATCAGGCACAATTATAACTATCAGAATTCCACATGCACAAATCTCAATCTGTAAAATGTTCACTTCTGATATCATGTTTAGTACACAGAAGAAAAAAAGGAGATGCCACAGTGTTTTTGCTTAAGACATTCGTGGTGTTAGGGTTAGGGTTCTGCAAAATAAACCAAAGGACAATGAAGCAGGCTTCTAAAAACGATTAGTTTAGCTTCTGAAGAAACAGAAGAGGTTTGCACAGTCTGAGCATGAAAAACAGATATGAACCTATATAGCTTACATTGCCTTTAAGGATCCAGGGCACAGGAGGCATTAAACTTGACCCAGGAACAGGCCAACTGCTGAGCCAATGCAAAGGCATACCAGGAAAGTCAATCCTGGTAACATGCAAGCAAACTATAATTCACCTCCAAACCATAACTCTCTTCCTTTGCTTGACATGAGTCCCTATATATCGATCACCCATGGACACTATGCCTTACACGGTCAGTGTAAGAAATTACCCATCCCTCTGTCTTTTCATACACATACCTTGATTTCCTTACTAACAAGTAATTTCAACCAATAATAAAAATATTTTTCCCCCCAAGTGTGCTGTAGTTCACTGTGTTTTAGAGTCTGTTTTGCATAACGCACTAGTCTACTCAATACATGGATTTACTGTGCAGTGTGAGCATCAGCCTCAGGAGCCATTTGACACAATCAGGAAGCTCGCATGGAGCTTCAGGCATAGCAGTGACAACTGTGTGAGCAGAGACTGATTCACAGGTTCACAGCCTCCCACAGATTTCCACCTAGCACAGCCACAGCACTGACCGGCTTTTCCCAGACTGGATTTTCATTTACATGGCCCTATAGCCACTTTGTGCACACAACAGGCATTGTAAATTCACCGGGATGACCGTGCTGAACTGAGAATCCAAATTCAGCACTGAGAAACAGAGGAATGCAGCACTAACATGCTGTAGGCTGAACTTAGTCTTTGTGGTATTCTGCTTTAAATGTGCCTGCAAATCCTTATGTCAATTTATTAAATAAACCCCTATTAGACTGGCATTTTCCCAATAAAAGCAATATTCTGAATTGCTTACAAACACTGTTAGCCCACGGCCCAAGGAAAAAACATCTGCCTGTAAGCATGCTTTGCTTTAAATTTTGGCCTTCTCACATTCCTTCCTACAGGTTCTTAACAGCGTATTTGAACAAATTCAAAACATACATCTTTACAAGACTCTCAGCTTTGTCCAAATATAACCAGTCGTCCTGAGATGCATATTACAGATCAGAGCAATGGAGCTACCAAACATCTTTCTTAATTGGGTGGGAATCTTGGAGGCATCATATGACCAATACACCATAAAGGATTATCTTCTATTTAAGACAGAATACTATGAAAGATTTAAACTTGTTGATGTTGACTTCTCTATTAATTAGCTTTCCCACTTGTAACATGGAAGCATAAAAAATTCACACTTTATGAAGGAACAAATGTGACTTCTGAAAAACGAATCTACTATCTTGGCAACTTCCTCGAAAGCATTACAGACTGTCTGCTACGACTTAGTAGCCCAATCCATACCTTAGTAAAATAGGTATTTAACACCCAAAAACTTTCAAAGATTTTGCATTCTAAATTAATTTATCTTCTGAGAGACCCCTTAAATATAGTACATTATTTTTTATTATTAAAACTGCATTTAAACACAAAGTTTTAATTAATCTGAAAATGTCCTTGTAATGACTTGAAAGTGACTGCTTGTATGCAGTTTGTATGGTGGATCAAATTAGATTGTACTGTTGTTTTAAAAATAATAAATTATACAAAACTATATAATATAAAAGTCTAATTTTCGCTAGAAACAACAGAACCATTGACGTGATTTTGCGTATACGAGGAAAACCAAACTGAAACCCTGAAACTGTGGAGAGTGTGTGGTATTTTTCAAAAAATCTGCATTTTCCCCAAATCCAAGCTCAATAACAAAGGTAAACATAGAACAAAATAAATAACTGCTAACAAAACTCTAAGCCTTTCTCTCAAAACCAAGCTTACGGTACGTTCTTCTGGTTCCCTGAAACTACACCTGGTGAGACTCATCAGGTTTGCAGCAAGTGATGATTTCAAACAGCTGGAATCAGCCTCTAGACTCATCCTGCTATCTGGAAGGTTTCCATGACACCCTAACAGACAGCTCAGCAGAGCCTGATCTAAGAATACCGCCATCACAGTTCTGAATAACTTTGTATAAACGCAGACTCACGGTCCCCCACGGCAGAGCTGGAGCAAAAATGAGTCACGGAAGAGGGTGTGTGTGTGTGTGTGTGTGTGTGTGTGTGTGTGTGTGGGAGTTGGAGTGAGGTAGGCTCTGCTTTCTGGCATTTGGGCAAACACCCACCAGGATAGGCGCTCGCTGCTCACCCGCCTGTTTGGAAGCACAGCCTCACAGAGATACGGTGGTTCTAATTAAAAGCTCTGTGTGGCAGAACTGATACACAGATGCAATGCAAGCACACTGTTCACCTGAAAACCTGCCTCCACTCCTAAGAGTTTCATGTAAAGGCTGGTTCTTTTGCTAACCAGCCCCCCACAGCTCAGATTGCCACTACTCCTCCACTGAAGGATGTCTACCTCGGATGCTGAAGTAACAGTACCAGACACTATTGCGAAAGGGCAAGTAAACAAGAAAAAAAAACACATCGACCCAATTAATTTGGGGTAAGGGTGAGCAACTTAGTGTTTCAGTGGCTCATGACCAGGGGTAACAGAGGAAATGGGTCAGCCTGACTCTATAATGCTGCTTGCAACCAGCCCCAAACTTCCTTCCTCCATAAACGATTAGTGTCAGTAAAGACTGCCATGCCATATCATATAATTCCCCAACAATATCCCAATGAGATGTTCTTGCGAGAGGAAAACAGGTCATTTATGATATTGGGTCATACAGGTATCATCACTGATTTAGTTTCCCAGTACAATGCAATCTTATCATCCAATTAAGCTTCACCTTCTCCTCATACGTAATACAGGACAACGCCGGCTGAAAAATCTCAGCACCCCTAACAAGAAGCATTTCTCTTTCCATAGCATCAAAACACTCAAGGCAATGAAATCCTTTCTCTCTACTGGCCCTACAGTAACAGCCAAGCTGTGGTAATCTCTTTCCTCACCCTGGGGAAATAACTTCATTTTTGTTGTTAGAGGTATGCAGCAACAGCACTGCCTCCGCTTGCCTTTATTACAGAATTCAGTAACAACGATGAGAACAATCAGAACGCAGCTGACTGCCAGCAAATCACAGGTTGCACAATTACATATCAAGGGCAACAAAAGTCCTTTTGTCGAGTCCAGCAAGGCAGCACATCAATTCCAACTGTAAGGGACCAACAAAGGCTTTCATCATCGCCAAATAAATTAATCTCCTCGTGTATATATGTCGGTGTGTCCTTAGACAGCATGTGAGTGTGCGTTCCCATGGGAAAGGTATAAGACGCAGCTCTAGGGATCAGCTGTTACTGTACAAATGGACTAATGGGCTTATATGGTGTTCTGGAATATGATTTCTGAGACTTGCGCCATTTTTAAATTCGTCAGACCACCGCAAATCTTTTTTTCCCCCGCACAGCGTAAGTTCCCCATCTAAAATAGCTGGTCATGCTACCACATCTGCTGCTGTCCGAACTTGCTCTAGTCACACTTTCTCTGGACATGCATCTGTGCTGTGCAGCACCTGAGCCCCAATCATCCAGTCATATGCTGCCCCGTGTGGAGGAATAAGAGGAGCCTCTTGACTTCTTAAAGACACACAGTCTTTGCCCCTTCAGGAGGTGGGGGCGCCTATACATGCAGTACATGCCAGTTTGCACTTATGTGACCTGCAAGTGACCCTCACATACCATTCCAGATTTTTTACATATTAATGACACCGATGCCTGTATGGGATACTGAGGCAGGGAATACAACGCAACGCACCTGTTTCTCTGATAATAAGCGAATTACAATTTTTACCATTTCATAAAACATTTCAGCGGAACAATTCCACTTCGGTATCTTGTTACCACAGCAACAGTGATCCTCAGACTGAAACCAGTAACAACCGGGTTATGAGTCCATGTTTTTATCTGCTACACAGTAACACACTAAGAACAAGCACTACAATAACTGTTACAATAACTGTTATTCCATGTCACTTGGTGTCTGACTTAAGAGCAAAGCAAAGGTTATTTCTAAACACTGTGCCTCCTAATATTATTGGCAGTAATATTAAACTCATCTTGCGCGACACAAGCTGAAGCAATGGCCCCTGCTGGCAATAACGAATAGCAAGGAGGCGCTGTGGAAGCATCAGCTTTTTAAAGGCTAATTATAAACTCTAGAGTCATCTCAAGGAATGCAGATGGCCTCCAGAACAACAACCTCCAAATAAGATCAACGCTACTGTTTGGGGCCCTCCACAGCACCTCGTTTAATAGGTGTACTTTACTCTCATATGCATGTTCACAGCGCCGTGCTGACCACTCAGGCAATAATCACGCACAATTATTCACAAGTCTTTTCATATTGAATGAATTTTGATCAAGAACATAGGCTACTTTCATATTTACTACTATACTATCATCTGTAACTGCACAGCCGAGAAAAGACAAGACCACCAAACTCAAACCAAATACGTGAAAATTTAACTTGTCTACTTTACATAAGCGGTACTTTACAAATCATAACAGTTTATTTCCGTAATATAACAGGTTATCTTTAAATGCAGGGCGAAGTCCAGAAATAGCCTATTAGGTTTCACATAATACTTAAAAAACATGCCAGTTCCATTCTGATATATTCACAACCAGTGTCTCTCTATTTAATGAGGAAAGAAACTTATTTCATACTGACCACAGAGACAGACATATTTCCAAAGACAATGTCACAAAAGCATAAATTCTGGATTTGCTTTCAATTTAGCTGCATCTCTTTACTACCACTGACAGGCACTAATTCCATTAAACCATCAGTCTGAAGCAACAAAGCAAATGTGGGCTATTGGTGGAAAAAATCTGCAAATGTTCTAATAAGTCACCATCATGCAATTCAACAAACATACCTCTAACATTTTGCACATTTTGAAGATGCAAATTGAAAAGTCGTTATTGGAAATGCACACGTTTCAAGAACAACCCTCAATTATCCCAAAAAAGTTATGTTAGCTCGAGGTGTTTTGTGGTGAGTTGAAAAGTAAGCAAATTGCAAACCTAGAAGGAACACAAAAAAATGTATATTAGTAGATACATAAGACATGATATTTCAAAAATCTAGAATTAAGCATTATTCACGTGACATCCATTAATAGAAAAACACGCTATTTGCAATTTCACTTTGTCTTATTGATAATTCACTTAAATTTGTGCAAAACTTGAAAGGAGACAAAGCTAGAGTCTTTCAAGATAGATTTTTTTGTGCATCTCAGAAACATTTCCCATAACCGTGAGCGCCTTCAATATCCACTAGCTGAAAGCAGAATAAAAAGCTATAACCCGCATTCTTTTCAGACCCTCAAAATCACCTATATGTTTTAGAAAACAAAGGCATAATCTGGATCACACGTGGTCAAGAACCTCTCGCTTCTTGAAAGACTTTCCTGCTATAAGTTGTCATTATGAAAACCATCTATTTCACTGTCAGTTTTCCCACCTTTACGCATCAGTGATGCAAGAAGTTTAAGCTCCAAATTCCGGCAATTGACAAAGTAATTCTTGCGATTAATAAGAACATTTATCAGCCTCTGACTTTTTATATAATGAGAGAAGTGTTTTTTTCATATAGTTCTCTGCATTGACTGTAAGGTTTCAAGGCTACAAAATGAAGAAAACAGCAATAAACTGTTAATAAGAGGATAAACTAAAATGCAGGTATCTTAAATGAAAATGCAAGTGTTAGACTACTAGGATCCATGCAGTCAAATCTGATGTGACAGTTTAGATAATTGCATATCTGGGCAGCAGCAAATCACAAACAACAACTGGGTGATCTGATGCAATGTGTCTTCTGCTCAATTTTTTCTAAAATTTGTTTCCAACTAAACATTGTCCATGTCTACAGCAAAATGAACTTCACTGCTGTATTCCCAGAAGGTGCACACAGTGCATTTCTACACAACACTGAGCAATGAACAGAAGACTCCAGGTGGTGATCCTGTTATGGAAAGGCATCATCTTTAAGGGTCACACATTTATGCATCAAGCAGTTTCCAACAGTAAGACATGCAGCAGAAAGATAAAACTAATATCTTTATTTATAGCAGTGTTGTCCAGAGACTTACAACCACTCAGCCATATTAAAGACATAAATACTTATTAGGCACCAAAACAGCCATATCTAACTCATTAAGCGAGCATGCGTATAAGAAGAACAATAATATACATTTCATCAACCACTATAACATCTGAAGTTTAATAGCTAAAAGTGAAATTGTCAGACAGCAGAAAATAGCATAACACCTGACTGTTTTACTATACAACATACCATCCAACTATTTACTGGACTATAGTGACATTATGACCTTTACTATAACACAGGCAGTGTTTGAACCAAACACAAAGCAGATTGTGAACAGAAACTTTTAATGGTCCATTTTCCGTCTTTTGCTATAATAGTAACATGACTATACTATGGAAAAAAGGAAACCCTATCATTAGGCTACTAAGAGTTATGGGGAAAAAAACTTCTATGGAAAAAGTGTCCAACTTAAATGTAATTCAAAGCATCAGAATGATCTATTCTAGTTGAAGTCTGGACCCCTTCCCATTCTCACATCTTTAAATGAACAACTGGGCTGCTATTGGATCGGCACAACACCAGAAAAAGGGCATGCAACCATCCTCACCACCAGCAGGTGACCATCTCTTCATCATTATACTCCACTCCATTCATTTGTCTCCAGATGTTCCTGTCATCAGGACAAGGCTCTACAGCTGCTCTGGCTCCTTCTTTTGACACACAACTTAAAAGCCTCGAGGAAGCCCTCTGAAACAGTCACTGCTGCTACAAGGTCTTTATCAGTGCAGAAGGGAGCAGAAGGGAGCCAAGACTGAAAGCACATTAGGCACTGGGAGAGCTGTCCATTACCACAGTTTTCTTTTGAGTGAAAATCTCTCCCAGGAGACATATATAATCTATAATGTTAAACAACAAGCAAGTGTGACTCTTCTGTATATGAACATGAAAAAAAACCTAGAATAATAAGCATAACCAGTCAGCTTTAAGACACAAACATCTACAAACATACAAGGGTCTCTTGAAAAAAGATGGAGGCTGTCTAACAACTGACATCTTGAGGTGTCACTTGCAAAGACCACTGCCAAGCTGCACCACTACCCTTTATGTAATTAATTCCAGTCAATTCACAAAAATAGAATCGCCTCTTAGAAGCTAATGTGTTAAGAGAAACTGTCGGTCTCATTTTCCTTGAGCACTACGTAGATCCTGCAAAGGGCAGGAAGGTCTTTTTGAAAAAAATTATGCAGCCACTGTCAAATTTACAGACGGGATGATATCTAAACCACCACTTGTTACAAAGTGGCTATGCTGCCCGCGAAAACACAATATTACGGCGTTGTTTACATCGCAACTTACTTGTTGTCCTGAATATTACACATTTGTGACAATATTTCATTATACATTAGTAAAATTAATTATCCTTGAATTATAAAATACGAAACTTTTAGGTGAATCCTGGAGACCAATAACGTGGGTTTCAAGTCACGAACAAAGATATTGCCTAAGTGCGTATCTAGTAAAAGAAAAACAAAACCTGCATACAGGGTGTTGTAAAACAAGTTTTAAATGAGCACACAATCGCAGCGCTCTATGCGCAAAACAAAAGGAGTACCCCTCCGGTCAAAGAAAAAACAAAAGACAGATCATTTCGCCAGTTTCCCTGAAAGGCTTTCCTGACGATCAGTGCATTGAAAGGACCACGACAATCTGGGATTTATTAGTGGCGGAATCCGCGTCGAGGGAATGATGCTACTGTATGGACCACACAAGAAATCATCACGTCCACGGGCTTGACAGCAGCGACAATGCATTACATAGACAAAGAGATCAGACATTCAACGACATCCTGACTTCGAATGATACATCAACGAAATGAATTACTTACAGTTCTCAAGAACTGAATTTCATCTTCCCCTTCTCCACCTTCAGCCATGGCTGTTGAGGAGCCTGCTTAGACTCTGATAGCCTCCACTGTCGCCTTGCAGCACGGCGCTGCTGCTCCTCTCTCCTATCGATATTAGCATATAGCTAATCCACAGCCATATAGGGGAGCTCGAGCAAACGCACTGCACTGCAGCCTGTCACTCACGCCCGCTCACCGCCAATGCCAGCGGCGCCGTTCCCCTAAGGGGGGCAAGCGGGAATCGCTTTCGCGGGGACTCCGGATCTAATACGGGGGAGGGGGGATGGAGAAATAACAAAACGTAGCCTTGCAGTCAAAATACGGCACTGGGTACGGAAATCTGACGTCAGCGATGGCGTTCATTAGCCGATAGTGAAAAGCAGGAACCGCCGCTTAACTGGCAGACTTTCATCACTCAGACAGTTGCCGGTTAACTAACCGGCGGCATCTTTTATGAAAATGGTGACATCCAGACCTGGGAGGAATACTGCTATACGCCGTTATTAAAAAGAAAAAAATGTTCCCTCCTTTAGTAACCCAGTAGTTTACGGAGTGCGGTTTTATGAGCAAAAATCTCATTGAACGGTGAAACAACCGGACAGGTCGGTCGCATTGAAGCCCGTGAGGAATGAAACGCATAACAGTGAACTCTAAGAATATTAAAAGCCAAAAACACTCAAAAATACACCCCTCCAGACCGTTGTCAGTTTAAGTATTTTATGTATCGTACATGTTTTGCTGTAAATGTGTGCGATGTGAGTTAAAGTCATTTTGGAATATTTATGGTGACCCCCCCCAATATTGGTTAAAGTCAATGAGAAAGACTAAGTCATGCTGTGCTGCACATGATCATGATGTAGAACCATTATGGGTTTTAATTTTTGTTACGTGTATTCTTTACATTTTCTGGGACACAGCAACCAAGCGTGGGCCTTCAGCACGTGCCAAACAACTGCCAAGAATAGCTCTGAAAATAATGCTAATAAAGTGTCTTTAATAAGAGACACCAAACAAATCCAAAGTATGACAATCACTTAATACTGATAACTGCCTGCATTTAAGTTTTGATCAGCACCCAAACCTCGCATTTCCGTGGAGCCCCCTGTAGGCCACACACAGCCACTACATTGGGCGGGGGGTGATGAGGTGAAACAACAAATCTGGCCCGCTGCATTTCATACAGTCTTGATAGAGATCATATTTCTAATTTCTAAAATGAAGTTAAATAGCATTTAAACAACTGTATGCTGTCTGTGACAATGAAATATCACAATGTCTAGTTGGTTACCTTAAAACTGGTCACATTCAAAGGTAACGTTTTCTGATGAGAGTGGTTTAACAGCAGGTCTTCATTTTCTCTACTTTTCATACGCAACTACAAGCGTAATTACGCAATGAAATATTTTCATTAATTAAGGGCGAATTAAGTGAATAGTGTGTGAGTGTGCCCTGCGATAGGCTGCCCCCCCATTCTGGGTTGTTTCCTGCCTCGTGCCCATTGCTTACGGTATAGGCTCCGGACCCCCGCGAAAATGGATGGATGGATGGATGGATGGATATTTTCATTAAAAATATTGTACCAGATATCAGAATATACTGTTTTGGTTGGGCCGCGAGACGTTAACAGTAGCCGTTGGGTGGCTTGGGTCAGCTGACGGATAGTCGCGAGCCCGGCAGGCATGCAGTCACGCCAGCGGCGGCGGACGTCATCAGACTGATACTGGAGCGAGCCGCTTCTGAAAAATTGTTTTCCGCCCGCCTTCAGGCGCGTGCTTCCAGGCTCGCGCTGAGCAGCTCGAAAGGTGTGAGAAATCCGAGAAGACAGGCTCACAGAGAAATGATGTGGGCGGTTGGTTTGCCTCTGAGAGGACAAGAAGACCAAGCCGGATACTTTGAAATACACACAAAAGGAAATATGAACATTTGACTTACTTGAGTAATGGTAAATGTATTTTGTAAGAAAAACAAACAGTATAAATTAGGGTTGAGTCTGTCACGGGACGGACTAAGTGTATGCTTTACTGTTATCCAACTGTACATGTACATATCCCATAATTTAAGTATATGATAAAAAAACGCTCCGATATCAAACCATTTATAAAAGTTAACGTAAAAAACTTAAAACATTTATTCTAAAGCATATGCTGCCATCTTGTGGTCAGTATAACGCGGCTAACTTTCAGCCCCGAAAAGTGATGGGACAAAATCAGGCAGAATCGGGACAGTTGAACGAACTAGACTACGAGTTTTTAATTTCTCAGCGAAGTATTACGTACTCAACCGAATGGTGAAAAAAACACATTTTTAATTTACCATATACAGATACTTAACTCCATTCACACCATTAGGGCATGTATTGTTTTTTCATACCTATTTAACGGTGCTGTTACAGCCCGTAGGGATCGCGATGGGAGTGTTTCACTGACTTGCTGTTGACGGAACAAAAATATGAAACGGTGCTTGGCATAGTTTTGGATTCTACCCGCTATTTGCTTCTTTCTGGTACCTATCTGTGATTTCTCACTGTCCCACGGACAACGGACAACGTGTACTGCCGCTAACAGACAACATTTATGTAACAACACTTTTAGCCGCATTAAGGCTTATACTTAATAAGATGTACACCATTTCCTCCTTTCCTTTACTATGGGTCTGCTGCCTATGACTTAAGTAATGATAGAGTTTTACCATGAAATATAATAAAATATATTGGGTAATATACGTACCGCGTCCCACTGGAAAGCCATTATAGGCGGCTAAGCTATAAAAGGTGCGAATGTAACCCTCTAGTGGCGGAAAGTAAGACTGCAATGCAGTGACCGCAGTCAATGAATCTGATGAAACCGGACAAATTCACTAGGTTTCTTTTTAACTGAATTTCTTTGATTAAAAGATCTACACTAATTTTAGTCATACGTTTTGTCTGTGCTGCAGTAACCTTTCAGCGATAACAAGGAATCACGTTATAATAACAAAATTGAAATCTCACACAAATGTGATTATGCTGAAAAATTATAGGTCGTTTAGAACTCCAAGATGTTCCCTCATCCCCATCTTTGGATTATATGCAACATCTAACGTATTTTTGTAGCAATGCCCTCTGTCCTTTCTGTGGATATTTGCTTGTTCCAGTATGGGACTTGGCTCATTTTATGTCTACGTGAACTTTTCATGTTTACTTCATCAGAGATCCGGGTTTCGAGTACATTTTTGGGCCTCAATGTTTTTTTTTTGCCTTTTGTCAAATCTGCAGGGTCTTCTGATTTCCAGTGCGAGTACGTGCAGCTTCTATAAGATGTCAAGGTCATCTTGAACGAGACCAGAATATGTACATGCTACTGATATTCTAGTTCACATTGCTGAAAACTAGGGTCGAATGAAATTCACCTTACTGCTGTACCAGTAGAATATCCCAAAATGTAGGGCAGACTGACCACGCTCGGAAGACCGCAGTAACGGGACTGAAGTCTGCTGTTCATCTGAGCTCATGCACGTCTTCAGCATGTGCAGATCATTCAGACGTCTAATTTATGGCTGTGACGCGCGTTAAAATCAATAGGCTTCCTAGAAGGTATGGCTGCAGGTAAACAGTAAATGGGTATACAGCTGGCATTTTCTTGTGGCGTTGCATTGTCTTTGACTGAATTTTACCCGAAACAGTAAGAATTCAATTATCGTTTGTTCTTCATTAAAATGGCTCAGCCCGTCGTCTCCTTTTGGCTTTAGTTTGTGTAAGTATTGACCGTCCTGGAAGTCCGCAGATGTACATGAGCGACTCCGTCTCTCTGCGAGACCGCGGTAAGGGGCGGGGCTTTTATGATCCAATAGGAGCGATCCAATGAAAACGCAAAAATCTCTGAGTGGCTTTGTACGCTGTCTGTCAATTGCGCTTCGAGAGTCAGCAAGCAAGGCTGGCTGGACGTCAAAGATCTGAGGAAACATTGAAGGAGCGATGCAAAATGTTTGGGGATATCGTACAAGCCTTCTATATCTGATGACAACTGTCTGCATCAAGTGAGTCGTGGGAATGTTTGTGGGGGGGTCTAAAATGTATTCAAGTCTACATTAATATGGAGCCGGCATGAAAACTTAAAGCTGTGGTCTTTCTTGGCTATACGGGATATTAAATATGTATAAAAACCATTTTGTTAATGATTTGAGATGTTTTAATTTTAAACTGATGCCTTTATTCTTTCCAATATATTGATGAGCTTATAATAAGCTCTTGGCTGAACGTGATAATTACAAGATATAAGAACATATATATATGGTATAGTTTCCTCATAATTGTCTTTTATCATTTTCGTCTCTTCAAGTAGTCGAGTAAATGTGAAGTCAGTAGTTGCTGTTTATCGCTGTTGTTTTCCCAATGTTTTGTTTATGCGGCATTAGCTTTTAAATGCTCATGTACTTCGCATCTATATTTATTAAAAGCCTCATACTTTTGTTTCATATCCAAGCATTTTTATGTGAGTGCTATTCTCGTGAAATGTACAGTATAATTTTAGATTGTGTGCGTTGTGTATATGGCCTTTCAGGCCGGTGTCCTGTCAGTGTTAGTGAATCATGACGAGAGATGATTTCAGTATTTACAAATAAATGCGCAGTTTGTGATTGGCGGCTGCGGTGAGAAGTGTGGCGTGGTATTTCCGTCTTTGCATTAGTTAATTGACTGTCTGAATGAAAAGCATTCGTTTCTGTTACTGAGCGTGCGATTAATTTTCATGATTATTTACAACAAATGCAGACAGAATTGAAAACGCTTAAAGTTTCTTTTTTAAATTCAGTCTTTAAGACAACTTTTGAATGATATTCAATCTGTTTAATATTTTAGCAGAGTATAAGAGTAATGAGGACTACGGGGAAGATCGCCTTACTTAACAGTGATGGCAGAAATAAGAGTACTGTACATAAGTATACTTGTGTTTTTGGGTTAGTTTCAGTGTATGTGTGTTTTTCTTACCCAGATACTTGTGCTTTTACACATATAAGGAACAAGCTATAGTGAATAGTGAAATTAATTTTGTACTAACATTTCTGAATCTGAGTTAATGTTTACTATACAGATATAAAAGTAAGCTACCTTTCCAATCATCTTCTGATTTCTTTTCCTTATTTGTCTGTAATGTCAGTTTTTAGTTTGTGAAATGAATTTGAATGTGGCCATTTATTTAACGTTTTATATTTGATGAGAAGTGATATTCAGATAATGCACTCTATAAAATCAAAATTACATTATATAAAATGTATTAATGTAGATATGTACAGGTTTTTGTAACTTTTTATGTTGTTTTAGGTTAGGATCTTTGATAGCTTACATTTTTTAATGATTACAGACTATCTGAGGAACATGACTAAGGATGTCCAGTTATAGTCTTTTGCAGGCATTCTAGTTTGTCCTCATCTGCAGTTAGTCTGTTAGAGAGGCCATCTCCCATTGTCACATCCATCCATCCATCCATCCATCCATCCATCCACTTTCTGTTCAGGGTTGCAGGAGGCCCAGAGCCTATCCCGGAGGCTATGGGAACACAAGGCGGAGAACAACCCAAGATGGGGCACCAACCCATCACAGCCATTGTCACATCATAGTTAAATCGAGCCAATATATAGCTTCCAAGCAGATGGTTTTGTTCATAAAAATTTTTCCATTTATTCAGCCAGATATCACTGAAACATTTTAGAATGTCTTGTGTACATCACTGGAGCCTGGAAGTGACTGTTACAAATTCTTTAACTACTACCCCAGCTCCTACTGGTGCAGGTTTAAGCACCAGTGATAGAAGCTGTTTTTTTGTGTGCATTGCCAGAGTCAGTAGCATAATGGTTCTAGGATTTGTTTCGTTGTGGTTTTTCAGGTGACCCTTTTACAGTTTAAAGAGATTATTTACGCTCTGCAAAACATATTTTATTTCGGACTCAGTTGTTCATGTATTTTCTGTTCACGTCAGACACAAGGACGATATAGTAATATAAAAATGGTCCATATTTATATTCATCCTTGAAGTATTTAAGTCTAAGAGGTGAATTTCTTTTTTTCTTTACAGGTAATCGATAACTAAGGAGATGAATGACCAGGCTATTTTTGTCTTGACTTGTTCCCTGAGCTTGGTATCAGAAGCAGGTCCCTCAGAAGAGTCACCCCTTAATTAGCGTGCAAGACATTAAATGACTCTCATTATGGAGGGAAGGCACACTGTCCTTCGGCTGTATAAGCCCATCAGGGAGAGGATCTGTATCAGCCCGTACCTCCCAGTAGGGCTGGAACACAGGAGTAGAGCCTCCTTCTTGGTCAGTGGCCATGGTCAGAAGAAGGTGGGGCCAATGGGAACGAAACAAAAGCAGCAGTCTTCTGAGCTTCCAGGCAAAGACCTAATCTCCAGTGAGGCTACAAAGGGTGCCATTGCAGAGCTCAGCTGGATCGCGGCTGTGCATCGCCAGGCGCTGGCTGGTCTCTTTGCCCTTTGTGCTGACTGTGCAGCTAGGGTCCAGATGGGGAACCAGGATGGCAAACTGGAGGTCCAGCAGGAAGGAGGTGCTGCCTCCCCCTTGAGCGATACACTGAGCAGCAGCAGCCTGCAGCATTCCCCCAAGTTCTCTCCTGACCAGAAGAGGGGCACCACACGGGGCCGAAGGCTGAGGAAGCTGGCAGTGAAGCGAACAGACAGCGCAGAGGGTCTCCTGCAAAGCAAGTTTAAAATGAAAGTAGAGAAGGCCGTCTCTGAGGGCTCCCCATTCCAATCTGGGAAAGCCCCTGGGACCTCCACCCAGGAGAGCAGTTCCTGCAATAGCAGGGATAGCAGTGCTGCCCCACCTGTGGAGAAAGAGCTTAATGCCAACCGGAAAACCAAAGAATTCACGGTAGACTACACTTTTGAGTCTGACACAGACAACTGCAGTGAGTTGTCAGAGTATGACAATGATTTGTACAATGGATTTGGGGGACTCCACAGCTTCCTAGGGGAAGAGCAGCAGAAACTGCAACAGGAGCAGATGCTCAGCGGGGACAACCTGCGACCCACTGAGGATTGTGGTCCATCTTCCTTGGAGGTCCCCTCTGCTGCACATGAAGAAAGAGATTGGAGAGATGCTGGAATCCGAGTAACAGCTAGGGTACAAGAAGTAGGGGGCATTGTACGACAGATCAGCCACTTTGACTGTGAGGAACCCACTCTAGAATTACCGTCTGCAGCCAAAACCTGCAGGACAACCCTGCAGAAGGGGTATGAACTGACTCGGGTCTCCCTGCCTCTCACTCCTCTGAAGCCAGAGCAGGATAAGGTAGTAGTGAACAAGCCTCTTCACAGGATTTTGGAAGTAGAACGCATAGATGACAGTGAGGGGTGGAGGAGATTTCAGGGAAGCCCTATAGTACCAGTTGTGAACTCCAAAGAACTTTTACCGCAGTCACTCTGGGGCCCAAATGACAGTTCTCAAGCTTCAAGCCTTAAATCTGAGAGGAGAAGTCCTTCTTCACCCTCACTCTGTGAGGTCTTCAATACATCATATCCCACCACCAACAGTCTACAGAGCATGTCCCCAGTAGTTTCACCAGTTACCTCTCATATTACCAGCCCACAGCTCAATCACCGGATCCTGCTTCTACCTGAGGAAGAGGGCGACCACGTTGGCAACCAAAGGAAGTCATTTCTAGGGGCCACCTTGTCTGAAGGAGAGCCCAGGATCACCACAGAGGTTATCGACAAGAACGGCAACAGAAAGACTATCACACGACTGGACCTGAATCTCTTTCATCAGGGAGGTGGCTCAAAATGGGGCTTCTCTAGCCCCACGGTGCCCTCCCCCCCAGGTTAGTGAACCTTATTCCCTGTAATGATTACTCACCATGGCTTCTGCTGGCACCCCTTCATTTGTCGCTTTCAGGTAAAATTGACACAGCAAGTACAGAGAAGCTTCTCATAGCTCAGTGAAAATTCAGAAATGTCTCTGAAACCCAGGATGAAGATGTGCTGGGAAGTTTCCTGCAAGGTCAGCAACTTTTGTTTGTTTCTAAGCTGCCCAGGTTTGTAAGGTCTTGTGAGTGAAACCTGAGCACCATCCTGTATTTGCCGTGTGGTTCAGCAGTCATAATTCACAAGGATATATCTCATTTTAAAGAAAAGCAGGTGTTCCTGATTTTTTTGCCAGTAGTGCATAGTTCAATGAAGTCCTTCGTGTACATGTTAGTTTTACTTGGGCAGGCTTCCCAGTGCATTGCACGCTATATACCTGCAGTGTCTGGTCCACGGCAGGTTGTGTGATTGTAGGGCTAAAGATGTACAATAGAGTGGGACGGACTGGAGCTCATCGTGTATGCTGAGTAATTGCTGTTAATTCTGTTAGCCCTCATAAACTAGATAAAATGCTTGCCAGAATCCCCTCCAGCCTTTCTCTGGTCATGTATTAGAATTGCTTTCTGGAAGTCAAAGGCAGGTGTAGGATTTGTAACGGTTGTCTTAAGGTGGAATTGCACTATAGAAAAAAGCAATAAGGGCTTATTGGAGGCTTTGATGGAATAAAGGGAAACTTCTAGAGCTGCTATTTAATTTGTGTGCTAAGTCAAGTTTCATGCCACGTATTTCTGTTGCGCAAAGCCTCCTTCTCCTTGCTATAAATGGTAATAAATATTACAAAACCTTGGACAGCCTTTCATCCAACTACTTATCTTTTGATTGAATGTACACTGGTAACAATACATAATTTTTATGAGAGTAGGTGACACAACCCTGCTGGCTTTCTCCTTTGGGAGAAGGAAACCAAGATGATTCTGCTTGGTGTTTGTCTTGTGCTTCAAAGTATTGCAGTAACCTTGCTAGGGTGTAAAAACCAATTACAGTAATGATAGATTGCACTGCCTGTAACTAAGTGCTCATGCACCAAGCATCCTTTGCATATTGTGGTGGGGCAAAAGGAATAAAGCCAGAAAGCAATCTTTACTCTAATCATTAAACTCATTTTGTAAAGAGGCTTTCTGTAAATGAAAATTTCTTATGCCCAAAATAGATTTTGGCAGGTTTATCACTGCCGTAGAACATTTGAACTTCATCTGTGTTCTCCCTGAATGGTAACTGACACATCTGAAGTAGGGTTGTAACGGTACACATATTCGTTGCACAATGAGGTTAATGAATGCATTGTCTGACACAGGCAGAACCTAAATTCACAAGCAGATGTTCACACAAAACATTATGCTAATTGTGGCTGTGAATTGGTTACCACTAAAGCTGGATACAGCCACTCATAATTGGTGGTTTGGGAACATTTTGGTATCCCAATAAATTACAGCAGAGTGACTGATAAGACCAAGACTGTCTGTTGGCTCTGTAATACTGAAATTGGCTATGGCGTGTCTGTTATACTAAGAATACACAATCATACTCTGTAGAACATGGAATTTAGACACTATTTAGTTCATTAAGACAATCTTCTTGTTGAATTTTTGTTTTTTTTTCACTTTTTTATTTTTAGAGTGTAAAGATAAGCTTCTCTTAAGTTTATTATTCAGGCAACTGTTCTTAGTTGTGTTTGCAGTTTTAATAATAAATAATTTCAAACAAATTCAGTTTCACTGCTGTACCAAAATTGCACAGAACTGTATACCTAAAACCAAGGTTTGTACAGAAATGTGAATTTCATGTACTGTTGTACCCCTAATCTGTCATAGATGGCATTTTTTAAAAGGACTTTGCTGCTGTAGAAAGTGTTCAACATAGGACTACAAGAATGATCCCTTGTCTTAGAGGAATATCTTATGAGGACAGGTTAGCTGAGCTGAATCTGTTCAGCCTCAACCAAAGGACACTAAGGGGGGACATGATCCAGGTATATAAGATTCTAACAGGTCTGGATGCTGTTCAACCAAATAGCTACTTCAATATTAAGTCAAATACAAGAACTCATGGCAATAGGTGGAAAGTAGCAGGAGAACATTTTAAACTGGATTTGAGAAAGCACTTCTTTACATAGCGTGTAGAATATGGAATAGTCTTTGTGTTAGTGTAGTGCAAGCTAAAACATTGGATTCCTTTAAATCAGAGCTAGATAAGATTTTAACAACTCTGAGCTATTAGTTGAGTAAACCAAATGAGCTTGATGGGCCAAATTGCCTCCTCTTGTTTGTAAATTTCTTATGTTGTTATGTAAAAATGTGTTGGGGTCTTTTGGGGTGTGGGTTGATGTTTTTTGTAGAAGTCATGCTCTTGAGTAGTTTCTATAAAGGACAGAAACTTTTCATAAAATGGGTGAGGTCATTTGCCATTTGAAATGGAAATCCATGTCTGTCCGTACAAAACTTGCTTTGTAAATCTAGGCATGCCATTCTTAATGTGTCTCTTAGAGACAGGAACAAACATGCCATTCCATCCTAAAGTAACCCAAGACGTCCTACAAGCTCTCCTGGGAAGCCATGGTGTGTCTCTGTGTTATGAAAGACTGTAATGCTGGGACCTTGACCCCTTGCAATATTTGTGTGAATTCAGATTTTTTTTTTTTGCCTGGTGCTTTTCCTTCTGGAAATATTATATGTGTGCTTTTCACAAGTTCACAAGCTTCACCTTGATGAATATACAGCATTCTCATCAGTTCATAATATAATATCCATTTATTTTCAAGGCTTTTGACCTTATTTGAGATCATCAAGCTGGTTATGTCAATGACTATAGTTCATGCACAGTTCCTCCCTTGCTTCAAATGATACAACCCTTTGCTATTTGCCACACAAAGTTCTTATTTCCTTGAAGTGTATAAAAGGGTTGTTCATGATTCTCTTTGAATTAAGTTCAATACTCAACTTAATGTAAATTGCCAAGAATACAGGAAAGTCTTAAATTGGCACTGTGAACTTTTCACGCATTTATCTGACATGTTTATCCAGAACAATTTACTTTAGAGGTTGGCGTTACAATTTATGTGCACTCCCTGGGATTCAAACCCACCACAATTTCAGCCAACATGTTCCTTAAGTAAACGGGGGAGGGGCTTGATTTTGTAAATTTTACCCAATTTTTATTAAGGAAAAAGTCACACTGTCGGTGCATCTGTAAAAGCTAATATTTATGTATTTATTTTTTAATGTTCTAAGCCTCAAGAAAAGCATAAGTCTTGAGCCTGGATTCTCGTCATACAGAATTGTAATAATGTTTAGCTGTCAGCTTACAGTAGAGAAAACAACCAAAGTAGAGGCACAGAAAGCTTGGCCCTAGAATGTCAGCTTATTCTTGGTCACGCCCCTTCATTTTGAAATGAATTTAGTCATGTCCCAGTTTCATTCCGTAATAAATATGATGAGATTAAGAGAATCTGTCAAGTATTTAATTGTGACTATGGATGACAAGGATTCAAACCATTAGTCATATTGCCTAACACACACAAGTCCAACAATAAATGTATTATAAACCACCTCATAGAACTCTTAATGCAATCCTGGTGGGCACAAGTTACTTTTAGAATCTTTGGGCTGCCTCTTCCTAGGATGCCACAATACCCTTTGTCCTTCAGGAATGGCTTGAGTCTGGCAGAGAGCAGTTACATTTGGGGATTGTTTACTCAGTATGGGGATGAAACACTTATAAGTAGACTGATCTGTTCAAACTAGTCATAGTGGCACTGACCCCAGTCGTTCACCTCCAAAAGATGCAAATATGATTGACCTCTGCTACAGAAATATAAATAAATCCTTGTTTTTAAAAAGTTAATCTGCCATGTTAGCTTTTTATGCTTTTAATCCCTGCAGTAGAAACATTCCCCATAGAATTTACACACAAAGAGAAAAGCACATGACGCTCACAGGGTTCCCTGCTGACTCTTGCCTTAATACAAGACAGCTTTTCTTACACTTGACTATCACTGCATCTCATCTGGGTCATAAGTGGGGTGTATTCCTGAATGACAACACATGGCCATGCCAGCATTGGATGACCATCGCCTATACAATAATTAATTGGTGGTCTCTGGCTGAGTCGCTGCATCTGGTTTTTAAGTCATCCCAGGGTTGCACTAAATAATTAACGTTTAAAATAAAAACGTTAGAAGTGTCAGGTAAGAAACACCTGTTAAAATACTGAGGTTGTGGTGAAGAGGGAGTAAGGTGAAACTTGTGAGTCCTGCCAATGATAGACAAATTTAAATCCACTCTTTTTAATCCACTGCCCTTGGTCCTTATGGGCAATGCTAGTATTGATGTAACTGCTTGGGGCAGATAGGATATTGGAGGAAAGAAGGGGAAAGGGAGTGCAAATGAGCCATTGACAGCATCCTTCAATAAGCCCTGAGCCTTTGAGGAAAACAGAAGTCCTGACCTGTAAGCTTGAGGTATCCTCATCAGAAAGAAATTCAAAACAGATAAAAAATTTTTAACTTATTTTAGGACAGACCCTGGAAAAAATGTAAGCTTCTGCAGACTTATGTAACTTCACAGTGTGGGTATTTTATTGGTGTTATCTCCTTGCTATTCAAATATAAACACATTTATTTTTGGTGCTACTGTCCCTGCTACAGCTTCCACACGGTAGACTATGTCATAGATGTGCTTGGAGATGCCCAATCACAAATTCGTGCTTTGCACCATGCTGTGAGGGCATGAATGCACCTGGATACTCCCCATCTCCCACCCCAATACTCATCATGTGCTGGCATGCGGCATTAATAAAGTTCTAATTCCATAAACCATTCAGCTTTTGGAGTCATGTGAAACCTATTGCTCCAGAAGCAGTCACTTGACAGCAGGAAATGCAAAGCATGTCACAATGCTCAGTGCACTGGCTGCCAGCACCAGGCAGAAATGAGGACAAGGGGAGCTTCTGTGTTACTGATTACTCCAATGGTGGGTGATGCATTGGTCAATAAATTACATTGCCACTGCTCTCAAGTAGTTTCTTGCAGTGAAAAAGCTTTCTTGTCACTGGCTGTCATTTAATGTGACCTGCTTCTCTGGAGCATCTGACTGTACCAGCTTATACTCTGAAAGCTTATATGAACTAGGGCTGCCACTAACGACTGTTTTTCAATGGATTAAACTATCGACTATTTTACCGATTGGTCAATTAATCTAAACGATTGCTTTTCGTCCAGAAAATCAAACAAACAAACATTATGTCATTGCAGCGCTGTAGATAATGGACACCGGCTTTTCGGCACTAGATGGACATCATTTTCGCCCACAGTTCAATAAGTGGATTAGTAGTATGCCTAAAATATTAATCAGATGTATATTGTGAATATTAATCAGATGTATACGCCGAAAAATTAGTAATCTGATATCAGCCTTGATATGAACCAAACATTTATAGGAGGTTGATTAAACACATGGTCAGCAAATTGAGAGGCTGACATTGTGCCCCCTATGCCCTGCTAGTTGGGGGGTCTACTCAGGATTGATTAACTTTAGGTTCCATCTGTGATAATTTTGGGATTTGTTGGATTAGTTTTGCTGTCTTTTGAATAATGAATACAAATTTGAGTACATTAAAGTGGAACAATATATTTTTTTCCCTCTCATGATGTGTTAATCATGTGACTGTGATTACCGCTGTTTGGATTAGATGTGTTAATTAAATAGGGTGTCACTGGTCACCCGATCATCATATGGTCAGAGAATAAAAGCATAAGTTGAGAATAAAAGCTCGGTGCAGTTTTCTCTCTGTGTGGTGCCAGCATATTGGCGGTGGATGTTACACAAATGGAGTGGTTTTGCTGTGCTGCACTCCCAGTTTTCACCCAGGCCACGTTGATATTCTCCATTCATCCATAGTTTGCTGCTGAGAGCAGCAGACCTGGTAATGAATAACAAATGTCAGTGGCTGGATAAAAGCAGCAGAACTGCAGGATGTAAAATCAGGACCTGCTCCCTGCTGAGCTTTGTTACTTAATCACCAGCTGTACAAATGCAAAATTATGCATTTCCTTTTTTAAATGGCTTTTTAGTGCTGTGACATTAGCCAAAAGGCATGTCTTGGATTGCTTATAACAATATGTAATGTGTGACACAAGGGATGTGGCTTGTTTTGTGGTGTGAGCACAGCAGTTTAGTTTGGCATGCAGCTGTCAGGTCTGGTGGTTTGATGTTCGTGCTAACACTGCTGCCGCTGCAGCTGTCTGGTCCTTCAGACTAAAGAATTACAGACCCTGTTTCAGGCCACCTCCAATGAGTCAGGTTTATTTAGGTGAATTGTCACAGCCATTAGAGTCATTCAGGAAAAATGTCTGGGAGTCATCATACTGACAAGCTACGAGATTCACCCTTAGCCTTCATTTTCCCCCTGATTTGTGCTGTTTTCTTGATAGTTTGCATTTATTTTCGTGAAGTTAAGAAGCTATATTAAAAGGGTCTCATGTAAAATTAACCTAAATAAAAAGTGTATTTTAAAAGGGTGCAAATTGAAATTGTTTTAGTTTTATTAAACGTTTCTTTGATAGCTGATTAGTAGCAGTTTTCAGATTTTTTTTTCTCATTTATTTTGATTATTGCAGGCATGTCAAATAATTTTTGCAAAAAAACTGTATTTTCTAAATTCGTAGAAATCTGTCACATCGGGAAATACCTGTTGGATATCATAATGGTATTTATCTCTTGACATATTATCTAAAAGGGGATATGTGCGTATGTATGCACTGGGTGTATGTGTATGAAGAAATCAGTTCGATAACACAGAGCTTGATCACTGTTTGGGATAGTTCCTCTCCAGCTTAACCCTTTTCAGTGAGTAACAAATCTACATTACGCAGGGCAGTTTATTTCCTTGGTGACTGCTCTGCGCTGTTCTCCTTATATGCAGTTAGTTTCAAATCCACTGATGTGGGCGGATGTAGGAAATTTCTGGGCACATTTACAGGAAAACCCAACTACCAACATAGTTTCTTTCTGCTATGGTGTGCCTTTCTTGCCTGTTACCTGCATGCAGACCTGTGTCAGTTTCTGAGCTTATCTTTCTCTTGTACTATTTGTTTGGTGAGCAGCTGTGATGAGGAATCTTTGTGTATATTTATATTTGTTTTTTCTATTGTACCTCAGACAATAGGTGAACAACTGTTCTTTGTGTGTTATGCTCACACATACAGGCATGATAAATACAATGTAAAATATGGGCTTTTGATTATATTTCCTGGATGGGCAACACATGAATTTGGGACTGGTCATTTACAGACACTTATCTCATTAGTGTGAAAAAGTATTTGACAAATCATTTTCAAACTTTGTAGACAGATTGAAAACAGAGATTAAGATTTTTTTTGTAGTGGTGGTGTGTATGGGGGCTAGAGATTGTAGAGGTTGGGTGCATTGGATGTGTAGGGATTAAACTGGGAGTGGTGACAGGGCCATTCACCACTATGCCATTGTCATTCTAACAACATCTAGTTCATTAACGTTGTTTAGGACTTTCAGTTTCCCTTGTGTACTTTGGGAATATATAGGCAACCCGTGGAAGGCTTCTGCATTGGCTGGATTCACATTTGGCCATTTTTATTGCTTATCCATTTCTTACACCATTTTCATATGCAATCTCATGTGGAATTTCCAGATGGCAAAAATGACAATGTTTTGCTGTGTGGGTGTACATAACTGCTGGTAAAGCTGGTGCACACACTGCAATTCTTTCTCTTTTAGTCCTGCAGATGGCATTGTTGTTCATTTAATGTACTTGAGCATCATAGCACATTTATTATTATTATTGTTGTTATTATTATTATCCAAGCAACGCTCACTTGGACCCATTTAGGTTTAATTGCCATGCTGAAGGGTACAATTTCAGAGGTGTTGTTTAGATTTTGGACAGTCTTGAAAATATTAAGCCCATTTTTCTATTTTACCTTTTTTAACTAATTTGTCAATTAGTTACAGTAATAATTTTTTGCCTGCCCAGTCCACAGTGCAGTGATTTGTATAAATCCGAAAATGATTTTAGCATCACTGAAAGTCTGTTGTTTTTTTTCTTAAGAATATGTTTATGTGTGATTAATAATAAATTCTTTAAAATGGTCTCTTGAGTACAGTTTGAACTTTCACAGGGACAGACTGAGACTGCCACTGATGGCCCCTCAGCCTTGAACAATTAATTAAGCAAAAATTGCATTATTCCCAATTGTAGTAATGCAATCTCACTTTTATATGTGTTACTCGGAAGCAGCTGAACAGGCATATGCGTGAGTATTAAACAGGTCTATGGTAAAGTACACAGAGGATTAAAGAAGCCATATTTAGCTTTGCTCTCTACTGATAATAAATATAAAGCTTATAAATAATTTTATAATGGTGTACGAGTGTGCTCTGCAATGGGTTGGCACCACATCCTAGGTTGCTCCATGCCTTATGTCCTAGGCTTCAGACCTCCTACAACCTTGAAGAGGACACGCAGTTACAAAAACTGGATGGATGAATGTTTCCAGGGACCTTAGCTTTTTGTCTTTATTTGACTTTTTGAAGTACCTTTTTCCCCATATCTTAGATCGAAAACATAGGTAATATATACTACAATATTTCAGAAGTACACCCCAAATACCCAGGTTGAAGTCAGTATTGCTGGTCTGCTGCCAGCTAAGGCTGTGCGAGAAGGCAAAATACAGTGGAAACCGCGTATAATGATCATTTCTGTCTGTGTGAAATTGATCATTATAACTGATTTTTTCTTCTTTATGCCTCAGGCAGAATACCATCTAATTGACATTAGTATATTTATTACATGAAGTTAAGGTAATAAAATGGACAATGTTGCTATTAATTTTAATGACAATTTCAAAATACAGTACAGCTGTTTCAAACGTTTTTCAAATTACAGTATCGTACAAATAAATTACTGAACTGTGTATAATTCAAATACGTTACAATACAGTACAGTACTGTACAAAAATATTCAATTCAATTCAGAAGAGAGGGCCGCTGCGTTTGAAGCTGAACAGAGAAGCAAAAAGACGGTTTCAGCTCCGATGGAAGAATGACAATCCATCTCCATTCACAGGAGATCAGCATGTTTAGAGGCTCAGTGCCAGTAGTTTATAGTGCTCTATGCCTGTTCGTGCCCAGAATGCTGTGCCAGTTTTGATAATGATCCTTTCCTGATTTTGATCCCCTTTGAGCATTTCCTGCAAAGCTGAAATGGTACAGACTGATTGGTCCTTATGAATGTTGGAACTGTGTGATTTAGTCGCACATTAATGTATTGCGCTCTTTGCTCATGAAGTTATTTATTTTACAAGCTGGCACAGAGGTTCCTCTGCTCCAATATTTCTTCCCATAGCCCATATGCATCACTCCTCAGGCAGGTCAGACAGATGATTGTAGCTGGCACTAGGCACGGGAATTTTATCAGGTGTACAAAACTGCTCCCCTTCTGGGGATTATTTAAGCCCTCTAACCCTCTAACTGCTGCCATTATATTGCTCACTAGTGTCTTCCTTTAATTAAAAAAAAAAATTGCCCCTTTATAGTAATTGAGTGTTTTTGCGAATAACTATTTCTTGGCTGATAAGATTATTTTGGATTTTTTTAAAATCAGTTAACAAATATTGTCATGTTATATCCCTTAGAATTTTGTGCTGCATTAACACAGGCAGTTTGAATAGTTTTTGTTGCCTTTCAGTAGTACCAGAAGTTCTCAAATGAAAAGCTTGTTGATGTGTTTCAGCCATGGGCTTTTGCAGTCTCAGTATTCACCGCTACGCCAATGTTCAGTGTGTCATGATTGATTGTCTGGCTACATTGAAAAAGCCGATCATGGTAAAGAGACAGGCATATATTCTCAAGGTTTATACACTTATTGGTAGTGGAATTAAGTTCTTTTTGAAAATCTGTGGTAGGAATTCCTCTGAAAGTCTAATACAAATGCAACCTAGGACCAAAAAAAAGCATAATTACACTGTGTATTATATAGAGACAGTAGCTATAGTGAAGCTACTAAAACATCATCTTCACCTGAGTCTTGTCAGTATATTTAATAAAACATGTATTATTAAAAAAATAATCTTGTTTTCTTCCTTGACAGCACCCTGATACTTGGGCAGCTGGAAATCGAATTACTTCTTTGCTTTTCTTCAGAGGACTCCACACTGAGACAGGATGACATCTGGCTGCTTGACGGAGATGAGTCTATCTCTCAGGAAAATGAAATTCTCCCACGCATGCCCAGACCGAACCACCTCGACATTCTTAGGATTACGCCCCCAGAAGATGACATCACTGGTGACACACCCTACTACCCCAACCGGGAGTTCACTGTAAGTGATAATCAATCTACCTGGTATACATGTCAAGATGAGTTTCTGCATGGACTGCTGGATTTGGTGGGTGTTTAGGGAGCGTGATTTTGGTTCTGCTGGGTAATTTTCTTTCATAAAGCGTACTAACTTGGCACATTCTGTACCCTGAAAGTGACACTGATATAATACAGGACTGCATGATTATGGACCTCAAACAGCCAGTGTGAAGGTCCTTTTTCTTTATTCATCAAGACCAAAGCATGGGGAATGCATCTGCTTTGTTACTGCAGCTGGGCCGCATAAATCCGACGGGCCCACAGATGGTGCTGATTCACTAACTAGACTGAGTTTGGCAAAGAGCAGCATGGATGTTTCCTAGTCTTAAGGGGTGCTATAGGAAGGCATTTTCTAAGCTTTAAATCCCAGCAGGTGCATGCAAAAGCAAATGAGGGAGGATCTAAAATCAGCACAAAAAGCATGGCAAATATCTTGAGTTCTGTCTTTACCCATCATCTACTCACAAGTGTTTTATCAGTTCCTAACGTAGCACTGCCTTCGTTATTTTTTTCTGGTTCACAGTGTATGTGAACATGCCATTGCCACTTTTCTAAACAGCGTTTCTGCCATATAAGGAGTGGGTGAAGAAACATGAGTGCTGTCTTCTTCTCAGGTGTTGCTGGCAAAATATTTACACCTCTCACACCTTCAGTAACATCCTTCTGGGATTTTGTGTAGTATTATAATATTAGACTGGTGATCCTTGCATGGAAAGCAAAGCAGAGCATGTTTCAAAAGGTTTTGTCAGGGTGGGCACCAGATTAGACATCACAAGAGCTGCCTGTCTAAAAATTGGCATGTTACTGAATACAGTTCCAGAGAATGACAACTGTAAACACACACATACAGTCTCATGGATATTGTTTGGGTGTGGAGCACAGTCAAATGTCCTTCTGGTCAAACTGCATTTAATCCTCTTCCCTCCCTGGGATGACATGACCTATTGTCACAGAAAATGCCTTGGATATCATGAGATTTTTAGCAGAAATATTGTTGTGTAAGTCTGCCAGGTGCTGTTGTTACTGCGTTCAGTGTCTGGGGCTGCCAGCTTGCTTGGCACACAATGGATGACACTTGCATCTTGAATAAATAGTCATGATGGAATCATTAAAATAATTGGATTACTGCTTTAGATTGTATGAGTGCGGTTGGTCTGCATTATGTTAATATTATTGGTCTGGGCCACGTTAAAGTTGTTAGTCTGGGTTAGGAAATTGTAATTTTGTTTAAACTGTAGTTTTGGCTACATATGTATGCTTTGTGACTTATACATGCTGTTTAAGTGCCACAGGCCCTGAGCTGTGCCCTGATTTCAGAATGTGGGGCCCAGTTTAAGCAGCTTTCCTCTCTCTGGCTCTACCCCATTGTCCCCAGAAGCCTCTTGCATTTGTTCCTCTGATGATCACAACTGTGACCCATTAAACAGTGTTGGTTATGCAATAGGGGCACATGTACTCAAGGCCCTCTGCCTGTGGATTTCTTTTAATCCCTTCGTACCATAGAGAAATTCTGCAGCCTGGTTTATTGTGCCATCGACTGTCCATTCATCCATGTCTCATCTTTTATTGTTAATTTAAAATTATGACATTGATTGTGCAGAATATGTAATGTATAATAGATAACATTGGCAATAACTGCAGCGGTTTATTTCAGCTGGTGAGGAAAAAAATGCTACTAAATTCAATAATATGACAAGATATTGATTCAAAAGATGTGAGTTGCTGTTTAATGTGATATTTCACATAAGCAAAGTTAGTGTCTGCTTACAAGTTTAGACGCGACATCCGAAGCGTGAGCTGCCTGGCTTAAAGTTGTTTGAACAATCCCGAAGGCTAAATACCTTCAGCTTCCTATGCATATCCTTAAGCATATTTTATGGCTTTAAATGTAAATGTTTTTTTTTCAAAGCTGCTTTGAGGCATGTGAGCCTGACATTTACTGCTGCCTCTCCCAAATGGAAAGGTTGCTTTTCATATTTATTTTAGTCTCTATGTCGCCACTTGTGCCCAGTTTCATTGTACGTCTTGTCACTAATCAGTGATCTGCATCTGTTCAGCCTCCATAATTTTCTCATCTGTGAACAAGAGAACTTCACAATATCCAAGGGCCCGTCTGCCTCACTCGGCACTACGGTACATTAGCAGCACCCATGGCAAGGGAGAGTCTCGTGGCTGGCCTTGCTTATGCTTCCTGTCCCTCATCAAGATCTACACACAACAAGATTTCATCATCCTATTTTCCTGAGACGCCCTTGGCCGCCTTCTCCTGCTTAACACTTTCATTTCCTATCACGTCCTACATGCTGCTGTTATCCACATTACTTCTTCCAATACCATCCATGTCCTTGATATCCTGCTATTCTTGCTCTTTAAACTTGGAGGTTTCAGGTGTGCACAGCTATTCCTTTGCATCACACTTCTGCGATGTCTTTCCCATCTCAATGAACTTGATATATTTGTTTTTAACTGCACTTTACGGTGTAATGAAAAGTATATTTAAAGTGTACATTTGCTATATTGTTAATGATGAAATATATTTTTAAATGAGCCTACTTTGGTAAACTTAGTATAATTGAATGAACTTTTTTGAATGAATATTTTTCATAGAGTTTATTCAGGAATACTTTTGTAGCTGGCTACAGTAATATTTGCTTTGCTTAGAACTGATAATCCAATGTTTAATAATGTAGCCATAGATTCAGAGTGATCACTCTTATTTAGGGTATAATATACATATTCATATCATTTCAGTAATAATCTTTTTACATGTATTTTGTTAAGTGTTGAATTTAAAAATGGTGTTGTTAGATGTTTTTGTTTCTTACTCAGGAACTTTACAAAACAAGATTTCCTTGAATATTATTCAGCTATGTGTGCCGTATCTAATGCCAATAAAGTAAAAGTATGCCCAAAAATTGTAAGCTTTATATCCATTAGGAAATATTCACTTTTATTTTAGTCACCTTTTTAACGCTTCGGCATGATGAATTATTGATATAATGCAAAAAACTTTAGAATTTAGGTTTTGGTGGTATGACATTTGCAGAGTAATTATGGCCTGCCCAGCCAACTAATTGTTGTAGATTATGCCTGTGGTGTAACAGCGCCACTCGGAACTGTCCCTGGCAGTGTGTCTGACCTGAGGATTAGTGGCCTGTGCTCCTGCTGTCTGTACTAAGTACTAGGAAGCAGCGAGAGAGTGCCCTACCTGTACCAAAGGTCTAGAGGAGGTGGAAAGGATGGAGGGGCGGGGCGAGTAACCAGACACCTTAGCAGCTGCTGGAGATCACACTCAAGCAGGGAGGTTGGGGGTGGGCAGGGCAAGGGGCGGGACGCACCGGTGAGCCACATTCCTTTGCAAAACTTGACGGCTTTTTCACACAAGAGAGAGCGGAGCAGCGAGGGGAAAAGCAGGTTGCCCTTGACTTGATTTTGCGTGGCAGGACTGAGGGAGAGCTGGAACGTTCTAGGCGTCTCTGTCTGACTCAGGCTGGCAGCTGGAAAACATTGTTGCTTTGGAACGATTTTTTTTTCTCTGCCTGCCGCAAGCTTTTCCTTAAGAAGCCCTTCTTCCTGGTTTCCCTTGGAGAATATTTTGTAGTACTTCACTCTCTGCTCCCATTTGTGAAAACTGAAGGGTTTTACTGTGCTACATTGTTTAAAACTCGTGCAAAAAAGTTTTTGAAGGATTTTTTTAATAAGAAAATGCTTTTAGAAGACATTGTTTTTATGAACAGCAGCTTAAAACACCTTGCGAAAAGGATTACAGGAAGCTATGGTTTGTTCCAGAAGCTCATCTGGGCCAAGCAGGCTTTTGAGGATCCAAATTGACAAAAGGGCTTTTGTTTGCTGAAAACGAAATTGGATCGGAGCAGGTTGGAGACCTGAAGGTGTAGTGATGAGCGCTTTGTCAAGTGTCCTGAATATGGACTCTGAGCTGGATAAACTTTTCTCTCTGGACTCTAAATTTGAAAGAGGAATGTACAAAGGAGACATATAAAAGTATTATTAATGAACAGTAATTTATACAAATCTGATATTTGGTAAGATGATTCAGTTTGATGAATTGGGACCTTAAACAGATAGATTGCGATGAATAACATAAACGGCAACCCAGATACTGATGATAAGTATCCCCCGAACTCGTTCTTCAATAAAATCTCGACTATGTTCACTCGGATTGGGGCAGAGAGATCCGAAGTGCGGGAGCCAGACAGGGAGGAGGCGGTCCTGACTTCGTTCCGGACATTTGCCGATAGCCATGACCCCAACTCTGCAGGAATTCTTGAGGCAGAAGGTCTGTTAGGTGTGACTTCAACATACCACAATGGTAATGAAAGTGCTTCTGTGATAGAGGAGAACAGGGACTCACATCAAATTAGAAGAGGGTCAGCCGATACAGATCTGGTCCAGGTAACCATGGTGGAAACCTACAGTGATACAGAGACCGAAGAGGAAGAAGCAGAGGACTCTGACCTTTGGTTTAGAAGCCATGTACTCTCCAAGGAGCCACATGATGTTGAGCAGCGGGTACCCATCTTCAGACTGCACAGTGCTCAGGAGACACCCATCAAAGACATCGATCCAGCTGCAAACAAACAAGTTTCTATGGAATTTTTCCCCAGCACACTTGAAAAGGCTGACAAAGAGGATGCAACTTCACATGGTGTTCCCAGCTTCTTTCATTCCCTTGCTAGAAACAGCCTGTCAGACACACCAATGCCCTTATTCAAGGCCTCTCTGGATAGCTCTGAAGGGTTACATTTAATGGACAGTCCCCCAAGTATGCAGCAGTATGACCATTCTGAGCCTGGACCACCCAACCCAGCTGAGATAGCTGATATTGGGGAACTCCCAGAACAGCCCGGACTCTTTCCCACTGGAGATGTTGCACCAGTCTCCCCCAGTACCATGAGGCAGCCTGATGTTGACCCTAAAGAGAATCCTTTAGTTACAGACTCAATTGAGGTACCTGACCAGGAAGATACCCCTTCTGAAAGCCAGACTACCACCATTCCCTCTCTGCTCAGGAGTCAAAGTGGTGTGTCTGATAGCAAGAGGAAACCAGAGGTCTCACCCCATGAATCTCTCTCTGGGGCCATGCAGCTTCCTTCCAGTACCCCTGGGGAGAAGCCCTTCCAGCTCCCCGCCCTCTTCAGTGGGTTACGGGTACTGAAGAAAGGAGCAGTGGGGGAGGAGAGGGAGACAGTGGCCGAAATCAAACAAAGAGACACAGACTTGGCACTACTCGAGCTAAAGAAGCCGGTCAACAAAGCCCGGTTTTTCACTGAGCCACTGCAGAGCAAGAAGCCCAGAGCTGTGCTTGAATTCAAGAGCAACTTTTTGGAGCAGCTGACCCAGCGCCTCACCCTGGACAGCGGCAAAACTGAGGGAAAGGAGCCTGCGATTGAGCCATTGGCTGACCAAGTGCCCCACCCGAGAGAAGAGGGGACAGAGGGGAATCTGCACACAGCCACCTCAACGGAGGATGCTGACAAAGTCCTGGAAACACCGTTTGACACATTTAAAGCATTTTTTACCCCAAAACCACCTAGAAAGGATTCTTTAGAGGCTGCGGACCTGGAAGCTGTGAAGAGGAAAATCAAAAATGAGAAAGAGGTTCTGAAAGCAATATTTGAGAGATCTTTTTCCAAATCAGCTGATAATAAAGACTTAACAGATGGAAAAGTATGTCATTGCAAGCAACTTTCTGCAACTTACTCTCATCTTTTCAGCTTAATGCAACTGTGTGTTCTGTACAATTTTATTGCTAAGATAGCTGACAAACTAATGTAAATGCATCATCAATTTTGTAGAAATATAGGATTAAAAGTAGTGTTTCATATTAGTAACATAACTCCTCTGATTTTCCATTTTAATATAAAAAAATTCTGGTGCAAAAAACAACCTGACAGCTGTCTGAATGTTGCACTCCAACCATATGAAGTGCCATGTTAAGATGCTTTAGTGGACCTTAATTACATTTTCTTGCTGATTTACTTTAGAGTGGTAAATAGCTTAAGAATAATTGCAATTAAAAGTTATGCACATGTTTGTGTCCAGTTCTCTTGTTTAGCGACATCAATGTTTTTTTATACAAGAACTTCACTCTTAACCTTGAATCTCTCCAATGTTGCATATAATGCTGATGTTTTGCTACAGACTGTGACCTGTTAATTTGTTGTTTGTCCTGCAGTCTGAGGCTACCTCACCAGCCGATAGTGAGGACCGCACACCGGGGAGGCTACAGGCTATCTGGCCCCCCCCCAAGCCCAAGGATGAGGTGGAGAAAGTGGGCCTCAAGTATACAGAAGCAGGTGAGGCCCATCTCTAAACCAGTTCTTACACTGGAATTCTTGGTGCACTCTCTGATCTGTCTGAGCTTCTCATTTAAAACAAGGATAAATGTGGCCTTATCCAAAACATTTAACATCAGCATTTTAATCTAATTTTGAAGTGACTGTCAGTGTTGGGGCATCCAGAGAATGAGGCCTCGTCTAGATCCAGGAAGGAACATGCAGGACATTGATGGGCATTGAAGCTGTTCTTGCAGGGGTTGCCCTGTAGCTTCTAGGAGGATTGACCACTCCAGGTCCAGCTCCAGACACAAGCACACCAGCAGCAACAATCCTGAAAAAGGACGCATTTAATTATACCTCTTTGGCTTTTACCTTTTAGCCCATAGAGATTTTCAGATCTGAAACACGTCTGTCTGGTTTGACTGGTTTTAGTTTGCCATTCTAAGCTGTACAGTGTCATTATGGTGAATCCTGGCTGAAAGGCTCAGATATGAGTTCGTGGGAGCTTTGCACAGTGACCCATCAACCTGCAGGTGAATGCGGGTTTGGGTTTGCATGTAGGCACAAATTGATGTGTCAGCACTGTGCTCATCAGAATCTTTTACTTTTTCCCCTTTCAATTCTCTTAACAGGAACTAACTTGGGCCAACAGATAACCAGCTGCTGACATTCTTATTATGGGTGTGGCTACACACTTTAGTCACTGAGTCAAGTACAAGTTGTTTACCAGGAAACACTAATGTTTTTGTTCAGAGATACTAAATTATTTAGGTATGTCATTGTTTATCTATGTCACAGTGCAAGTGTTGCCAAATGCCTGTTGCTTAACACTTATGTTATGTTTTGTCTATTACATTCAAATATGAATGTATTCATGTAACATTGTTTGTAATGCAGCTCAGAATCTAATTAGACTTTGTAGAAACTAGCTCTTCTGCTGAACTGTCGCTAATTTAACATTTTATATACCATTAGAGTCCTACCTACCTGAACTGGCTAACCTCTGGCTAACATGTTTGTGAATCGTGGGAAGCTGTCACATCAAAGTCATCTTTATTGTCATTGTGTGCATGCACAACAAAATGAAACTGTGTGCTGCTTGTGTCCCACAGTGTACGCAGAATGGAGAAATATAACTGAAACTCTAAACAAACCCAGTGAAGGCGGGTGGGTGTGGGAGGGTTATCTGTTGCATCCACAGAGCACATCAGGCAGTGGACTCTCTTAGCTGCAAGCGCTAGGTCTGCAGAAAGTTGCTTACCGAGGCAGGTTATTGAACTTCAGCCATACTGTCATACTTCCCCATTAAATATGCTGCCAGAGACAAGCATTGCTGCAGTGTGTGACGTGATTAATTTCTAATCTTAATTACAAAGAGATGATCAGTTTATTGCCATAGAATCGATACACCACTCTCCGTAATGGCATCTAACTATAATTCCCCCTAAGGATGTGCCCCATCCTTAGCTGACCCTGCACTTAAATCATCTGGATAATGTAAGTAATCAGCCCAGTAGTGTTAAAGGAATGTTAATCAGGGTAAACTGGCTGCTAGGAAACCGGGTAGCAAGTCACAGTTTTTAGGGTGTTTGTGTTGGGGAGGTGGTGTGAGGTTCTAACATTATTTATTTATGATGCTCTAGTTGTAAATACAAGGTTACTAATGTAACTGCATTTAAGAACCATTGTGTCATGCGATCATTGGACACAAGAGGAGCAAAAATTGTTGTACCTTTGGATAGATTGTTTAGAAAAAGACTTGTGTGAATTATGTTTGTATACATATGGACAAATTGTTTGAATACCAAGTCTGGTGCAGGTGTTAGAAATTACTGTGCAGCAGCAGTTAAATCCAGCCACAAAAATGATCTGGGATTGGTAAAATATATGTGTCACTTCTGATTAGGGCATCTTATATTGATACAAAAAAGGACCCCTTCAAAGGTTGCAGTCACATGTTCACTTTTTCATTATCTAGTACTATCTATGCAAAGAAGCAATATCCAGACTCTTATTCAGACAGATGCATAAAGAGTTTTGCAACAACACTGCCACCCAGTGGATTTTTTAATTGGTTTACAGTTGTCACAAAATCTATGAACGTTGTTCTAACATTTTGTGTGTTGTTATAATACATTTGGAAATGGTAGGGTGATTATTATATGAATACCTGTTGACTCCACATAAAGTTGTCTTCAGATATTTCAGATTCAGGTGTGTTTTTCTGTCCATAGAGCACCAGGCTGCCCTTCTTCAACTGAAGAGAGAATGCAAAGAGGAAGTGGAGAAACTGCACGTGAGTTCAATGTTGAATTTAATAATGCTCAAGGAAAGTTTGCTGTGGTCATTTTGATGGGAAATTGAAGATGTGTGAGACAGTGGACAGTGTGCTTATAATTCCTCCTGTAGTAATTTTCATATCCTCATTTCTCACCTTATACTTTATTGGTTATTCCATTACTACTGAATTGCTCCTGGCAAAGAAGCTGTCAAAATGACAAGATGACTGCCTGCAGACATGAAAAATCTCTGGAAGGAAGGAAAAAGTCAGTCTCTGTTTTCCAACAGGACCTGAAACAAGCACATGTCATAGATAATTGTGGGGCAGATCCTCTTGCATTGTGATACAAGAAAGAAAATGACCTTGTATTCTAAAACAGTGGGCAGCGCAAGACAGGCGTAGCGACACATTACCAAAACAAATTGTATTCTTTGAACTGAGTGGTAGGTACTGCAATCATTTTAATGGGAAAGTTGAACTTGCCTCACTGCCTTTGATGTAACAGAGAGAGCATGAATTAGCCTTGCAGTTATTTTCAACCACACTAGATGTCACTAATGATGAGGTGAAAAATTCCCTTCGAGCTCCCATCTGCTGAGCCAGTTGCTGATGGGAGATACTTACGTCAGTGCTCTATTTTAAGCAGAATGTAGAAGCTTTGGTTTAATAGTGCAGAAAATGGCTAGCTAGTAGCATAGACAAATGCAGGCAGGCTGTGCACAAACAGATATATACTCATATTGATATTATACACAGGTGGCACGGTTCTTGATCGTGTATTTGTTTAGATGAATATTATTTTATCTTATGTTACGTCTAGATTTTAGCTTCTCTTTCTATGCATTGCCTGGTACACAGTCCATGTTGTTTGATTTTACATTAGACAGTACCCATCCAGACACCTGAGCTCTCCTTCCCTTATTGTAATCATGTTGATTGTGAAAGAAGGAGGTCGTAGTGATGTAACAGCTTCCAGATGGAAATTCTTAACTTCCTCAAAGTTACTTGAGTGAAATGAGATCGGTCCTTAGTATGTGGGATTTCGTAGCTATTACCTAGCTGAATGTATCCAAAGATTTTATTCTTATATTGTTGTGGCTAGAGCTGTCTCTTCCATGGTTTGAAGGCTTACATTATTTTTGTAATATATTGCTTGGAATATCCCTGGTACTTACTGAGAGGCTGCAAGTAATATAAGCTTGTATTCATGCCTTTGTGGATAGCTGTAATGCACTGTTTGTCCAATAGAATCATTGATTCCAAGAATAAGAGGTAACGTTTCCCGGGAGAAGTGCAAAATATATTTGATTTGAGTCCTGCCTTGGAAATTAGCACTGAGTTTATCATCCTATAAATGGTACAGAAAAACATTGTCTCCCGGTTATTTATGCGAGAACTGAGGTTACAGTGTAAGCAGTAGAGTATTGTTATTTTATTTTAATGCTGCTTTCTTGTTTTGCGTAACTGTAAAGTTCTACAGTGTAACTGTAGTAAATAACTGAGTATTCAAAACATGTTGGGCATTCCCATTTTCTGCTTTAATAATTAGCTTTTCAGAATCGTAAAAAATAGAATCTACATTTGGGATTTTGCCTGTGTTGACCTTACGGGTTTAACAAAGGGCATTCATTTTCAGATGAACTTCAGACATTGCCGACAGACAATTTGTTGGCCCCCAGGGACATCAAAGATTGCGTTACTTCAGTGCTGGTGTTTTCCGGCTTATTTTGCTTGCGTGCTTCATTGAGTCACTTTCAGAAATCAAACATGATATTGACATTCATAAACATAAACCGAAACACTGGGAAAGGACTGGAACGTGCCAAACGTAGCTTTGTGCCGACCGCACGCTAACGAGCAACATGTGTCATTTCTATTGCTAAATTGTTTCCTTCCAGCCCAGTCTGCTGTTCAGTCTGACTGCAAGCACATTTTGCACGCATACTCAAAAAACCTCATCATTTCAAATACGACTGCGTTATTTTCATGTTCCAAACATTTAATAAACATTTGGCTTGTAAGTCTTTGTTTGTGTTGTTTGGTTTACCTTACTTTTGTTTCATAAAAAGGCTGTGCCATTGAAAGGAATGTACCACAGTGCTTAAATGGTGAAATCATTTTTGTCAGTTTTATGCTAGAGGAAAAGTGCTTGTCTCATTCTAGCAGTGTTGACAGTGTGGAATTCTGCATGAACTTCTACTGATTCTGTGAATTTCATTAGGTGTTTTTCAATACGCTTACTTGACTGTACTCGTGTACCCATTTTTCGTCATCTTCCATTGCTGAAGACCAGTTACAACACTAAAAACTGAAGTACAGAGGACAGTAAAAATCCAGGGAACTTATTTTTCCCCACCTCAAATATCAAGGATGCACCGGTTACATCCTTGCTAAATGAGAACAACCTCATGATTCATTGTGTCCCAAGTTTGTTCTTGGGAGGCAAGTAAGCAAGACCGCTTTTGCCAAGACCACACGTATCTTTGCATTTTTAGTACTGAGAAACACCTACTGTGTAGATCTGCATGCACATAATTATTTATCTTGACAGTTGCCTTGCTGCAGCGACTAATGCAGATTTCCCTTTCCATAATTCAGGCCGATTTCCAGCTCAAGATCTTCGAGTTGCGCGGGGAGCATGCCGCCTCCTTGTCCAAGCTGGAGGCAGCTATTGCGAAAATGCGGCAAGAGAGGGGCTGCGAGCCAGGCCAGGAGCGCATTCTGACACGTGAGGCCTGTGTCTCCACAGAGGATGACCTGCCTAAGAATTACCGGAATGTGTGCGTCCAGACAGACCGTGAGACTTTCATCAAAACACCCGAGGGTGACAGTGGCCAGGTCACCCAGGCTACAGGCCAGAACATGCCAAAAAAGCTTAACCTCGAGTCCATCAACCAGAGCCTTGTGAGTAGGGCAGAGTCAGACTCTGGGAATATCCCACCCCCTCCACCTCCACCCCTGCCGGGCCAATCAGGGCCACCTCCCCCACCACCTCCTCCCCCACCACCTCCTCCGCCATTACATGGTACTGCTGGTTCTCTGCAGCCACCCCCGCCACCAGGGCCAGGGCCCCCACCTCCCCCTCCTCTTCCTGGGGCAGCACCCCCTCTACCTCCTCCACTGCCCGGAGCTGGGCCCCCTCCCCCACCTCCTTTGCCTGGGGCTGGGCCTCCTCCTCCTCCTCCACCTATGTCTGGAGGAGGTCTCCCACCACCGCCCCCTGGACTGTCTGCCTTCAACCTTGCAGCGGAGAAAGCCCCGCGTAAGCCAGCTGTGGAGCCCACCTGTCCCATGAAGCCCTTGTACTGGACCCGGATCCAAATCCAAGACAACAAGTATGTACCCACCTTCCAAGAATGGCACTACAGATTTGGCTAAGATGTCGACCAGGCTATGACGGGCAAGTGGCCTTGGGGGGCAGGCCTATCATGTGCAATCATTATGGTCCTCTAGGGATTAAGGGAGAAAGCAGGGGACTCAGGCTGGCAGCCAATAGCTCATCCAGTGGTTTCATGTTTGTCATTAATTTTCCAGATGAAGCACAAGTCAACATGCGAAATTGTGTAACTCAGACATATTGTGTTGTTAAACTCCTGTGGTCCTCTGACCAAACTTCTATGGGAAACTACAGGAGAGCATTGAACACCTTAAACAGTGCCGGGCATATGTGCTAATCTGCCTTTTATGAGCTGTGTGAAAATATATATACAGTTGACTTTCTGTAAAGGACTTGTACTTTACACTTTACGAGTGAGCTGTTCATGGCAAATGTGAATTACATTAAAACTTGGCTCACACACATACATATACTGAACACACTGTAAAAGTCCATTTTTTTTTGTAAATGTGTTTAATGGTATAAAGAGAATCGTTTGCTGCGGTTCCATGGGAGCCAGCCTGAGGTCCACATAATACTGCAAAGTGGTTCCTCTGTCATAGGTTTTTAGATGATATTCAGAAGTATGATGGCATCCTTATTTGCTTCAGTAGAACAATTCTGGTCAGTTTAAGACCATTTCAGCTGCTAAAATTTGCAGATAGCTGGGTTGTTAACTTGGTTGATTGGTATCATAAACTTTTTCAGTGGCATTCGACCTGTGACTCATTATTAAGTCACTTATGGTCTTTGGGTCAAATTGCCTGTCCCACTTTTATAATACAGGCTGTTTTCTGTAATTAATATTTATGATGGCTTTCGTGATAATGGTGATTGTGCCTTTGTACTTCAGAAGGAACACCAAGTCACATTACACAGGGCAGGACATGGGAATAGTAAGTAACTGGTATGGGAAGAAGAGCTGAGTGAAGGAAATGTAGCCACCAAATCAGAAGCACATTTGAACAGCTGTGTCTTGTTTTATTGGATGTGATGAGAGCTGGTGTACAAGCAGGGAAAATGGCTTTGGGTGCAATTCTGAGAATCTGAGAACAGCTCACTCTAAGCTGAAAAAATGGTCAGATGTGAAATATTAAGGAATAATGAGAAATGTCATATCTCAAAGTAAACCACTGGTCTGAAAATTGCTTTGCAAAATGTAAAATGGACGATGGACATTGTACAGAATCAAAAGTATATCAGATCCCTTATCTGCCCACCGAGGAGAGAAACATGCCATTTGGGACTATATTAGAAAGTACACAGAACAGTCATACTGAGGCAACAGCATACTGTTGAATATTACAAAAAAAAAATTATGGTGCTGTAACATAGTTCTAAATACCATCAAGGGGTGGGCAGAGCAGTCATCTTGAAAAATGACGTCCGTGCAGGAAATTGGGTTTCACAAGGATGCGTAAAATAATCCCTCATGGGCCACTCCTTAAGTCACCACTGTGACCCCTAATGCACCTGATCACAAAGAACTAGCCAAGGCCAGCCTTGATTCTGCCTGATCTAGGTCACGTCTAAATGGCACTCTACTTTCATTAGCGAGAACTGTAAGGGTGTATCACTTATCATTGCTTGGAGTCTCTGCATTCCCTGGACTGTATTTTTTATATGAAGAGGAATGGAAAACAAAGGTAGGGAGTTGAGACTAACCTCTGTGAGACTCCTGTTCAGACCATCTGACTCCCTGTGTTTGTTTCTGAAGTTACTCGGCAACCAAAGAAACCAAATACTCCACTTCTTCTCAGAAGCTTGTTTCAAATGCTTTTAAAAAATGAAATAAGTCACCTCTGAAATCTACCAACTCATGAATTCTCAGATTGAATCTTAAGCAATAAATTGCTCATTTTAAGTGGGTATTTCTGGTCTTCGTTTTCTTAGTGTGAATCTGCACTCAGGAAAATGTCAACTGAGGCTCAAAAATGGAAATAAACAGTGAACAGCTTGAGTAAACATTGCATAAACCGCAACAAGGTTGTTTATCTCTCATGGGGTTTAGCTTGGCCTGAGATCACACTGTTGTTTTCAGTAAGGGCAGTAAGGCACTGTTATCCATATGGATAACTTTTTAAGGAAAGTTATGAGGTGAAGCGTATCACACATTTGTAAAGGCTGTCTCCAAGTTTGAGTTTGAGTTTGAGTTTTATTCAAAGGATCCCCATTAGCTACAGCCATGCTGCAGCTATTCTTCCTGGGGTCCTGAAAAAAAAAAAAATCATTAAACATACAACAAATAATTAAAAAAGATAAATACATATACACATATACACCCACATATACACATGTATATACACAAATCAACGTACAAATATACCCTCATACGGGCATGAAATATACACATATAAAAACGCATTTATACACATACACCCATAAATAATCCCCCAAAAATATACCTACACATTGCAAATACACACATCCTCACACATATATAAATGAATATAAGCAGTCAGATATATTATTTTGATAGATGCTTTTTTACATATACTTTAAACTTATTTACATTGTTAGTAAGTATGATATGCTTTGGCAATTTATTCCATTCCTTCATACCTCTGAACATAACAGTGTTTTTTATGGCATTTGTTCTTGCTATGGGTAGGGTGAAGTTGCCTTTAGTTGCATGTCTGGTACTGTACTGATGATTGTCTACACTAAAAGAAAGATGTTTAAACAAAACAGAAGGCAATTTTGAGATGAAAATGTTTCTTATGAAGATTAACAGTGAATACAACAGTCTGTCTTCAACCAACAACCAATTAAGATCTTTGTGCATTAATATAATATTTCTCCTATAGCTGCACCTAAGTGCTACACGAGCAGCTCTATTCTGTATAAGTTGTAATTTATTCATATATTCACCAGTAGCATTTGCCCAAACTGCAGGGCAATAGTCGAGGTATATCAATAGTAGTGCTTTCATAGCATAATTCATAATATTTGAAGTTAAAAAATATGCATGTCTTTTCATAATAGATATACCTCTTCCCATTTTTGCAATAATATTACTAATATGTATTTTCCACGATAATCTAGAGTCAACTATTACACCCAGCAGTTTGGTCTCATGCACCTGTTTAATATTTACGTTATTAATTTGAATATTAATTACAGGATTTTGATTAATGTTATAGTTTGAACCTAAAATCATGCAGTTTGTTTTTACTGGGTTTAATGCCAATTTATTTAATTTAATCCAATCTACTACATATTGTAATTCTAAATTTAAAACAGATTCTAATTCCATTTGTGTACTTGCTGATGTATATATAGTTGAATCATCAGCATACATGACAATGTTAGCCTTATGTAAAATGTACGGTAAATCATTCGTAAAAATATTAAATAATAGTGGACCCAGACAACTGCCTTGGGGGACTCCACATGTAGTATTTCTGATACCTGAGAAGCTGCCATTAAAAAACACTGTCTGTGTTCTGTTAGACAGATAACTGTACATCCATGTAATTGCTGACTGCTCAAAACCATAACAAGATAACTTTGCTAATAACAGTTCGTGATCTATGATGTCAAAGGCAGCAGAAAAATCTAAAAATACAGCACCAATAATATTTTTCTTTTCAATCTCTTTAAGCCAGTCATCAGACATATGAGTCAGTGCAGTGGCAGTAGAGTGACTTTTTCTATATGCATGCTGAAACTCTGTTAATAAATCGTTTATATAAAAATAGCTATTAATTTGATCATATACTATAGATTCCATTATTTTAGATAATACAGGTAATATACTTATCGGACGACTGTTGGGACCAGAAAAAGGCAGTTTTTTATCTTTGGGTAGAGGAATTATTTTAGCCTGCTTCCATGCATGTGGATAGGTACAGCAAATAAAACTAAGGTTAATGATATGGGTTAAAACAGGGGCAATAGAGTCAGCAGCTAGTTTAAGAAGCCTGCTGTCAAGACCGTCAACACCCGGTGGTTTGTTTTTACAGGATTTTAAAAGATTCTTTACTTGATCTACATTCACACTTTCTAATTTGAACCTTGAATCCTTATTTTTCATCAGTTCATTTCTTATTAATAGGTGAGATATGTCATTACTTAGATTAGGCATATTTTCTCTTAGTTTGTCTACTTTTCTTATAAAATAATCATTAAGATAATTTGCAATATCTATTGGCTTAGTTATAAATTTATCCCCTGTTTCCAGAAAAGATGGAATTATTTTATTTTTCTTACCAGTCAATTGATTTAAAACATTCCATAACTTCCTACTATCATTACCTATGTTTTTAACATGATTATCAAAATAGATTTTCTTCTTCTTTTTATTAAGTTTAGTAACAGAATTTCTCATTTTACGATATAGGTCCCAGTCATATTTATTTCCTGTTGTAACTGCTGTTCTTTTCATTTGACCTCTTCTTTTCATAGAATTTTTCAGTTCATCATCCAACCAAGATGTGACGTTGTTCCTGACAGTAAACTTCTTTAAAGGCGCATGTTTCTCAATCAATGACAAGAATAAATTGTTAAATTTAAAGAGGGCAATTTCTAGGTTACTAGTTGCCAACACATCAGACCAGCATATAGCTTGAACATCTTCAATAAACTTGTCATTTTTAAACAATTTATAAGATCTTTTAAATAGGACTGCAGTTCCAGATCCACTCAACTTGGTTGTTAACACAGAAATGATCAGATTATGATCACTGCAACCAGTAGGAATAGACAGTACCTTTTTACACAGTTCAGGACGGTTTGTGAAAATATGATCTATACAGGTAGATGTTCTGGAGCCATCGCACTTAAAACATATTCTTGTAGGTTTATTTATAAGTTGGGTAAGTCCACATGCATTTGCGGTAATTAACAGTTTTTTTTTTCAAGTGGCAGTCTTTAGAAAACCAGTCAATGTTTAAGTCACCCATAAAATAAATATCCTGACTTACATTAGTATTTATATCCAACATTTTACAAATAGTATCTAGATATTCACAATTGGCACTTGGTGACCGGTAACAGCAGCACAATAGTATCGACTTTCGGTGAGGTAGATGCATTTGCAACCATAATATTTCGATATTAAAACTCATTAAATCAGTTCTTATTTTTACTGGCAAATGGTTCTGAATATAAAAAGCTACTCCCCCACCAAAACCATTTCTATCATTTCTGTATATGTTGTAACCTTCAATAAATAGTTCTGTGTCAAAGTCTCCAAGTGCTTAAATCAAGGCCAGGCTGAACCCCAATGTTCCTCTCTCCCTTCAGCAACAATACCCTCTGGGGTTCTCTGCAAGAGCCAGACATCCTCAACACGAAGGAGTTTGAGGACTTGTTCTCCAAAGCCACCCTGCAGGCAAAGAGGAAGCCCTTATCCGACACTTATGAGGAAAAAGCCAAAGCTAAGAAGGTGGGTCTATAAAATCTTGCCAGTAGCCACCAATATAGTAACTCTGATCTGGTCTGGTTTTTCAGCAGACCTCTTTTCTCCAAAGACCAAGGCAATGAGTTAGAATTATGATACTCGCATGTATGGAGATTTTAGCATTGAAGCCTGGGGAGGGGTCATACATAGGCATCTCATTTTCATTAATGGAATGAGTTGGTGAGCCACTCGCTATTGAGCTTTGGAGCTAGTTGCTTGACTGTTCCTAGAGCTTTTTGGTGCTATCTGAAATGTCCAAGCAGAACAAAAGAGCACAGGATGGATGTTACAGTGCAGAAACAAACCACCTGGCCTTGGGCTTTTGTTAGTCTATCTTATCTTCATAGTCTGCTTTGTTTTGGCAGCAATTTTACAGCTGCCACCAGAGGGCGAATTGGGCTTGTTCTGGTAAGCACTGCAAGAATTGGTGTAGCACAAAAACTCTATAGCATACCTTTACCCTTCGGTGTGAAGGAAAGCATGTTTCCATTTGACCTCACCGTTTCAGTCTTGGCCATTAAGTGGACAGGTATTCCAAGCAGAAAGGCTTCAGGATCCCATAACTAATAAAAGAGTCGGAGGATAATGTTGTTGCTTTGTGGTTTTACTCTTCTGCTTTTGCTTTTATTGTGCCATTTTGATGTGGCAGATTTTCTCCTCCATTTTTTCTTCTAAAGCAGCCAACTGTCTTGTCGCCATCATTATAAGCAACTGCAGATGTAATGCATCTGATTTATTATCGGTTGGTTCACAAGTGTACATAAAATTCTGAGCTGTGAGTTTTATTGTTTGATTTAATCTTTTTTCAGCTAATGGCTGTAGCAATTACGTGTTAGGAGGATCTTGTTTTGGCATCAAGAGTAAATAATGAACTGTATTTGGATAACAATGGGTTCCAGGCAGCTTCTTTTGGACGTAGCTGTGTGAGACAACCAGTTCATTATGCTCTATTTTTGGGTGTAATGTCTACCTAAACATTGCTCATCTTCTGTTTGGTCAGGATTTAGATTGCCTTCCATCTCCCAGTAGACCCACCTCTAAATTCTGGTCAGGGAATGGCAAAAGGGCAGGTGACGCATTGCCTTCTTCTACCCGGCCTGTCAGCATCTTTGTCCCATGCTTACAGTTTGGAGCCTAGTTTACAAGTATTTCAGCCTTAAATGGAATCAGACTCATAGAAGGTACAATGTGCGCCAGCTCTCTGTCTGCATGCGGATCCTTTCACCCTTTCCTGCTTTCCGTAGCAGCCTCATCGCTGTTGTGTGTGGTGCCTTTTTGATAGCCAAGGGAACTGAGGATCAGAGAGGCATTATATATTACACCTCAGGAGAAGCCCCACAAGACCCAGGGCCACAGTGCGCATACAAGCCAGTGACCGCTTATAAACTAAGCCACACAAAGCCTAGGAATAAATTTCTGTTTTATGGTTTCTTGTTAGCTGTTGGTAATAGTGCTGTATCTATTTACTTTCGTGACCTTTACTGAAAAAATATTTTTAAGAAAGCCTGGATTTCATATACATGTTTTTTCTAATTTGGCTAAGATCTGTAATATAACAAGAGATCATTTGGTTCTTTGAATTGGAACATAGGTCTGAATAACAAAGAAGGGTGTTGGAGTGGGAAAGTTATATCTGTAATTAGACACCTGTAAATGTGATTGAGAGGACGTTTTAGAACAATGACAGTGTGAATAGGAAAATACTGTTCGTGAGATTCGGTCCTCTTTTCTATGAGAAATAAGCTGATTTGCTGTCTGTTATGTCAACTTCTACCATATATTTCAGACATTCAAAGCCACAATACTTCCTTACTGAAGAAGTGCATCATCAAGGCTTGTCTGAGTAACTTCCCACTAACAGAGATCTGGCATTTTGTCTGTGCGACAGAGGTCTTTTGCAGTGGCTTGTTACCATGGTGCAATCAGAGTCGTTCATTGGCACATCAGCACATTTTCTGTGGAGATCCATGCAATTCAGAAGTATCCGTTGGCTCATCTACCGCCTCCCAATCCATCTGCACCCTGGATCAATCTTGCAGGGCTCCAGGTTGGCCCGTGTCTCTGCAACATGTCTGGTCACTCCAGGCAGGTCCATAAAACCCTGCCGGCCTGACACCTGATACAGCCCAGGTAGCCCCAGACATCCATACCTTCAGCCTTTTCCACAGCCCTCGGTCTGCAGCATTGGCTGGGCCTGGAATCCTCATTTTTCCCACAGCACTGACTTTCAGCCAAGTTCAGTTGTGGATTGTGCGGCTCTCGCATCATGAATGATGCATGCGTGTGAATGTGTGCTTCATCATTGTACCCACAAGAAACTTTGATTTCAGTGAAACAAAAGCAGAAATATGGTGCTTCCCTTGACAGGACTACCAGAATACAATCAGACGCTACAAATGTACGTTCTTGTGGTTAACCAGAGAAATGTTGTACTTTAAAATGGAAAGGAATACTTTATGCCGGCTGGGGTGTGCTGACGGGCAGTGGGAACCATGTGTTTTTAGTCAGGAAGGACAAGGTCTTTGCTTCAGGTCTCACGGTAATTCACCAGCGAAAGCGCATGGGGAAGAGGTTTATCAAAGTCTGTTTCAACTGGGAAATTCAACATGGAGAACATTTTTTTCCAGCAAGTCCCCCCACCTTCTGCCCATTTCTCTATTTTCCATAACTGTTTATCTTGCGACGGTTATGCTCAAATGGAGATACTGGAGCTTGAGCATGCCTAAGCCCATCCAGAATGAGACTACAGCACACAGACACTCATAAGAGTGCTCTCACATAATCACGTACTCTGGGCTGTTGTCAGTCACACTTTCACCTAAACACATGTCTTTTGGGTTGTGGAAGACGGCTAGAGAGCTTGGCGGAAACCCTCACAAATGTGTAGATATGGAAAATAAACCTACAGTTGTGTTCATCTTACCTCCTTCATATAGATGGATGGGATTTTGTGGCAGCAGAGAGAAGAGGCAAACCAACACCTGGGAGTTGTATAAAATAAAGCACAGCTCTATATCAGCCTTATGGGTTGCGTAGGTGGACCAAAGCTGACAGTCAAGCTACAAGACTGAGCACTTTGCTGGTGCTGGGGCCACTGAACGCTGCTCTGTTTGGGCCAAGCATAGCTGGCCTCACATCGATTGCGGAGGATACATTCCCGTAAATGCAGAGTGGGGGGGGGTTATTTGGCTCTCCAACTTTTGGCAAACCAGCGCATTTGCAAAAGCCAGCTAAACAAAACTGCGTTGTTTACATTATCATCCTTTATCTGTGGAGCTTGTCCTCCAAGGTATGAGGTCCTACGTACGGTTGCTGCTGGTCATGTGGTTGGAAAGCTCAGAACTTCTGACTGATGGGGAGCAGGGTGACTGTGGGGGTGGGGGCTAAGGGGTGATATTCCGCTAGCCATTTCTCCTCCTCACACCTCTACAGTCCCTCAGCTCCAGACTGGGCACAGACACACGGTCAATTGAGGGAGAGACGTCTTTCCTTACTTTGCACTGTCTGCCCCCCCAGGAAGTCTGACAAGCCAATTTTTCTGCCACTGCCATCAATACTGGTCAGGCACTCTCAGCTCGCAGATCAATCTCAAGTGAAATCACCAAGTGAAGAAAAGCATGTTTTCCCCATAGAGAATAGAGAATCTTATCTTGTGTCATTTGGACTCTGCCATTTAGTGCATGAAGAGAAATATATGGCAAACTTTTCTACTGTGGAAATTTGCTACTTTCTTATGTCTCTTCTAGAGGAGTGCCAGGACCATCCCCAGTCCTTCACCATGTTATGCAGTCCAAGTAGGAGTGGTACCAAGGCAGGAAGGGTACTAATTTATGTCATGTACACAAGCTACACTGTGACTTACCCCAAAAGCTGTACGTTGAAGTAATGAAGCTTCATAACCCACAATCATTAACATCACTATATACTTTCAGTCGCTGTGTGGTTTTGGTCTTAATTTACGCAGAATTTTTATATGCGAACTTGGAGCTGTCTATTAATACCCATGCTGCCTGTTAATGACATATGAATGGCTAGTGAATACCAAGCTGACAGATTTTTGCACATAGGATTTAGTAAGGTAAGGGAATGCAAACGTAATGGAAAATTGCAGGGAATTTTGTGGAAAGAAGTTAATGAACTGGACTAGTTTTTTATGGTTTGAGTCACAAACAAAGGTCACTTTTTGGTTTTTTGAGCATTCCTTATCCTTGTTCTGCAGCACCATTTTACTGCAACCATCAGACTCTCTGTAATTGTTACACTTTGCAGTGTTTTTGTATGTTTTCATAGCTCATTTTAAAAGAACCATATTTAAGTGGGATTGAGTGGTGGCTCTGAGGCTAGAGATCTGTGCTAGTAATTGGAAGGTTGCTGGTTCAAATGCTATGAATGCCTGGAGTGATTCTACTCTGTTGGGCCTTTGAGCAAGGCCCTTAACCTGCAATTGCTTTGTCCTGGGTATGATGTTAATCTACATCTGGCCCAATAAGGAGGTCCTCCAGCTTACAGGGAATATCTTGGAGGTCATATTTTTTATTTAGTGATTAATCATTGTTGACACACCGCAGCACACAGTGCACAACAACGAAATGTGTGCTCTGCATTTAACCCATATGGGACAATGTGACATCGCAGGGGCCAGCTAATGCAGTGCCCGCGGAGCAGTGTTTGGGGGCGGTATCTTGCTCAGGGTGCTTTGCCGGTCGGTTCAATTACAAGTGTACTTCGTTAACCATTAAGCCCAAAAGTTAGTAGTTAGTGACAGGATTGGCACTCCAGCCACCAGAAACTACCTCACACTGGTTCATTCAGACTTGTGTGGTGCTGAGGTATCACCTGTCAGTGGCCATGGCTGTACTCAGGTATTCGTACCTGAGGTAGTTTCTGTGGTGGGTGCGGCAATGCACTGTAATCAGTACATGCTCCTTACCTCCTCTGTCTACTTTAAGTGGATCAGAAAGTCAGCCAAGAGAAAGAGAACTTAGTTGTCATTGAATTCACGTTGTCCATCACCTTTCAAAAAACTTGGTTCACTTTCAGGTGCACTTCAGGTCTAATGTGGTTCATTCCACATTCACACTCAGTTCTTTTGTACGCCGAACTGAGCATGAGAGTCATTTCTTTCTCAGTAAAATGGTTGTGCCTGTGTTGGCAACGCGTGATTTCTGTTAGTTTTGAAATATTTAAACAGAGACAAATACCACAAAGCAAAAATCAGACATTATCATGCAACAAAAAACATGTCTGCGTAGACTGGGACGGTCATGGAGGAGAAAACATATGCTCCAGCAATGTCAAGTAACATCTGGTTTACGTTTGATGCTACTGACAAACCTTGTGTCATTCTCACTTGAAACATACAGTCGGTATCAAGGTAAAGGTGGACTTCCATCAGATTTTACAAAATTAATTTTAACTATTAAAGACTGCTGTAGAATAATGTGTGTCATAATAATGTGTTGACAGTTGTGACATCAGCACTGTATGGTATCCCATATTGGCCAAAAAGTATAGACAAGAGCAAAGTGACCTGGGTGCACTTTCTGTTCAGATATCATGAGCAAACGAACCTGCTAAGTGGACTCGAAACGAACCAAACTCAAACGTACCAGCTCTTGAGGGGGGTCTGAGCTCGCTATGAGCATTCACACATGGCCCACATTGCAGAGGAAACGCACCAAGTCCACTTAAATTGCCTGAATCGTGCCAAGTCTGAAAATACATTTAAACTTGTTTCTTCAAAGTTTCCTGTGTTATTGTTAAAGTTATGGCTTGACCTTCACCCTTGCAATGATGAGACGGCAATGCAACAAATGTCCACTGGAGGGGGCTGTTAACATTTTGTCCAAAAAAGAATTACAAGCAGAAACTACAGTTAAAAAAAAAAAGAAGCGGACAAGTTAGGTAGCCAAAGAAACTGCAAGTTATGGTGTCTTTTACTAGATAGCCATTGAAAGGTTTGGTTTGTGCAATTTTCTGTCTGTGAAGGAATGTAGAAAAACACCTCATTGGGTCCCAGAGTGAGAGCTGTTGATGAAAGGTGTTGTGGAATGACTCTTGCGTTCACATTTCTCCTCCCATGTCTGAGGACACCGGGATCACTGGTGATGCTGGTAATGGCGGTCGAAGCAGCATGCTTTCTTGCCTCCTGTAATGCAATACTCACTTCTAAGGCTTCCCTCCCACTTTCCCACTGGACGCCTCAGTAGCCGAATCACAGTAATAACAGGGACTGCTACCTAATGAAGAAACTGAAACATTAACTTTTAAAGCAGGGCTTTACCTTGCCAAAAACTGTTTCTAGCTTTATGGGTAATCCAGTCGTTAGTAATTGTGACCATCTGTAGACACAAGTAAAAATCCCGTGAATTTATAGTTTGTTATAAAACCCTGGCCTGCTCGTCCAGACTGAAAAGATGTCCTTTTATGGTTTGATTTTTTTTTTCTTTTACTTTCCGGCTGCCTAATATTTTTATTATATCATATTTTGGAGAAATGCAAAGTTTTGCACAGGTATTGAGTTTTGCTTGCCATTCCCCAGGGACTAGCACATAAAGCAAAATCATTCAATAAGGCTGACCTCTTGCATGAACGTCTCCACTGCTGTCCAGTCTCCGCTCGTCTGGCCATGCAGGATGACCGTGAAGAATCCCAGCGGTGCTTGGGTTTGCCATTGGGCAGGGGGTCAATTCATAGGTCACAAGAAGATGTTCAAATTACACTCCACCGGGGGCCCTCAATTACAACCCCCCCCCCAAACACCCACCAGCAGGCACTCCATAGTGGATGGTCTGCCAGGTCTGTCAGGGGATGTGGGGGGGCATGAGGCTGTCCTCTTTAACCTCGCTGGAGGCAGGCTGCTCTACCCTTCTGTGGAGGTCCCTGGGTCAAGGCATGCAAGGGGGTGCATAGCAATGTATCCTAATACAGAACTTCACACATTTATGTGCTTATGATTTCCGCTGTTTTGCTCTGTTGGAGTGTTGCCTGAAACATGGCTGCTGTTTATTTTTCCCCAAAAAAACATGAATCCATGACTTTTGTTGGTAACCATGTTGACAGTCTCTGAGAAACCTACACATGGAACGTAATTATTTCTAAAAATAAAAGTTTCTCTGTGAGACGTTGCTGCTGGAAATATAGTACATTTAGCATTCAAATTGGTTCTTACATACTAAACTTTACTAAAGCAAAACTTAAAAATGAAGTTTTTTTTTTATACAAACCTTTAAATCGGTATATTAAAGTTAAGTGGTTTGCTTAAATTTGTTTTTGCACATTTTTAATGGATAAAAGTTCGGCGATTTTACTCCCAAGTAAAGCTTTTTGAATTTAAGGAGATGGGTATATATGCCCAAAGTTCTAAAAATTCCAGCTGTTCCATCCAAGCTTTGATGGTTTTATTTAAATGTAATCGTCCCAATTATTTATGGCAAGCAGTGGCCAGTGCCACTCAAACTCCAAATATTCTTGGCTTTCATATACTATAGAGCTTGCTGAGAGTGAAATAAACTTTTTATCCTTGTTAGATTGTCAAGCTGTTGGATGGAAAGCGCTCCCAGGCTGTGGGAATCCTTATTTCAAGTCTTCACCTGGAAATGAAGGACATACAGCAAGGTAAGGTCTGCCTTGGTAGGTCAGCCTGCCCCCCTCATCCTCGTATTAGCTTCATAGTCACTGTTGTTTTACTTGTTAATCCTTTTCGTTCACTGAGGCTCAGGGTTAGTTGATATTTGAAGTGATCCACTAGTTGCTGTGCAGTGAGCATGTCTGTCAGCTCTTCCCCTTCTTTCTGTGACTGGAAGACAGTTCTTTCTGAATTGTTCTGGCCTGCTTGATTGAAACTACACCAGCTATTATCCATTTCATTTCATTGGCTTGTGCACTGCAAAGACTGGCCAAATACAAAGAGGTTTTTCTCAGTCTCTTGAGGCTTTGAACTTCTTTAAACAATACATGCAGAATATTTGTGCAAGAGGAAAGAATCTCTGCATAAACCTTTTTAATTTGAAATAGTGAGTTCTTTGCTTTTGAGTGTATCTTTCAGTAAAGTGTTTTTTTTTCTTTTTTGTACTTGTATGTGTGGGTTTAAAGTCCACTAGGGGGCGCATGATGCAGAAGGCAATTGACCAAGTGGAAAAATTGGTGGGACGGCACATGGGTGCCTGGCAGTCTGGGAGCCGCCACCACTGCCGCCATGGGCCCCCTTTGCCTAATGGGAGCGACACCCTGCTAATGATCTGACTGCATATAAATCCCCTTTGGCAGCTAGCGGGGACCACGCCGCCACATAAAACACACCCAACACAAGCCCAGCAGCACGTTGGGCCAAGCTGCGGGTGTTGATTTCCCACAACCCCCCCCCCCCCCAAACTACAATTGGTGCTGAAAAAAAAAATGCCAAAAAGCGCCAACTGTCACCCTGCATGTGTTAACTTCCTTCTGCTGTAATGGGAAGGTGTAGATGAAATGGACAGTCTGACTGTGACTGCTCAGAAGATGCCACTAATGATTACTTTAACCCACCTTTATGATGGGAAATTAAAAGGACATGAGATCTACGATGTCATCACCGCCACTCACAAGCTGCGATTTGGGTGGGTGTTGTTGAGGAAAGAAGAGCGCCATTACTGTTCCTCTTCTAGGGGGGTTGGAGGCTATGCATGACTGAAAGGGTAAGAGGCAAGATTGCATTTTCCATTTTATTTCAACATGGCAAACAGCCAGTTTGGGCTCAGGTCTGTTCCAGATGCATACTTCTGAGCTTGAATCGTACCATGCTAAGCCTTCATATACAGCTTGTTTGTCCCTGTCTCTAATTTAAAAACAGGGAAACCAATGCAAGTGGATTTTGGACTTAGTGAGTGCGTAAAATCTGTATTCTCAGCATGCCCCGTGCATACAGGCCAATACAATATCTCCAGCAGCTAATGGAAACAGAGACTACCTTAGCTTCCCCAGCTTACTCTAAGCAATGGCTGTGCCTCAGTTCTGGGATGGGAGTCAGTTCTCGGCCTCCCTCTGACAAACAACACCACACTTTCATTGTTATTGTAACTGCCAGAGCTTAGTTTGCATGAACTAGTGTTGGCGGACGCAGGGTGGAGTGGCCAGGCAAGCCATGAGCAGACCGCAGAGAACCCCACCCCCAGAGATCATTATTGCAAACTGCGGTGGTTCCTGCTGCAGGTCTAGGGGTTAAGCAGTTACAGGCTCTCTCCTATGACCCGTGGCCAAGAGGCTTAGTGCCCTGCATGTCGATTAGCAGGGAGACACCTTGTGCGGCTTCACTTCTAAACCTTGTAGAGCAGCGGACACACCATCCATGTTGTATGACAGGATCAGTCATTGAGGTTTTTGTATTATTTACATTTTTAAATTGCTAAGATATGGAAGTCAAGAAAGGCCCTGAAATTTCACATTTTTTATACCATTTTCTTGTGATAATGGAATGCATTTCTTGAGATCTCAAGAAATGAACATTGTTTTCTCATGATAAAGGAAAAATTACACGGATAAACGTATAGCCTAGGTATAATACTGGCACAACGTGTTCTTTCAGTTTGAAATGGGAATAGAGCTGGAATATATTGATCGGCACGTCACATTTTTTGTTTAATCAAGGCTTAACGCAGGCCGAAATAGCCTTGCTTTAGAAAATTATGAATATTAGTGTTAGTCATCTACGAAGAAGGTTAGCTTAATAGGTGTCTAAGTATAATTGAGCCTGATTCAGTAGTTGATTTGTATCATTTTATTTAGAGTCTCCTCCGGTATTCCTATGTCTTGCAAGGAAGTAATGGTGCAACTTAAGAAATAAAGCACATAGTCTTCACTGCCACAGGATTCCATCCAGCCATCCTCCATACCCACTCATCCTCTGCAGGGTCACAGAGGTCCGGAGCCTATCCCAGAAGCTACAAGCACAAGGCAGGGATCACCCAGGATGGGGCACCAACCCATCACAGTGCACACACACATTCACACCTTTGGCAAATTAACAACTGCAGGAGAACACACACACTCCACACACATCCGGCTGCAGCAGAGCCTCGAACCCTGGTCCCAGAGGTGTGATGCAGTAGTGCTAACCTTAGGCATTTATTTGTATTTGCTGTGGTGATTTGAACACTGCGTGTGCCTGGCAAGATATGGAGATATACCTCAAATGCCTCATTCCTCCACGCTGCAGTGTAGGACAGTGTTTCTCAAAACAGTCTTAGGGACATCCAGACAGGACTGGCTTGAGAAACACTAATGTGTTATAAAACCTGTTGACTCTTTGGCTGTCACTAGCATGGTACAGGAAATACCATGACTGTATGCATTTATCCTCTTTTACTTTGCAGGGTAAAAGTTCTGCACGGTTTCCAAATGCAGGCTGCAGTTAATTGGGATAGCATACTTGCCCGCATTCCCTTTTATAAGAGAATGCCTCTAATAAACACATTTACTGTTCCAGCTGTTCTGACTGTGGACCACACTGTGGTGGACCTGGAGACCATTGAGGCCTTGTATGAAAATGTAAGTATAGCAGAGCACTTAATCCATCAGGTCAAGAGACAGAAGAGAGCTTCAGTTTATTGTGTCAGGGTGTATTAATATTAGCCTGCTCTATGGCTATGGTGGCTCATGCATTAAGACACATTTTTGTGTTATTGTCACCCCCGCCCCATCCTTGACATCCCCTCGCTGCTGGTAGCCTGCTTCTCAGGGAAATTGTCCGTCCTTTTTTTTTTCTTACTACAATGTTTTTTTTCTTCTTGATGTCTCCCTCTCACCAAACTCCCCCACTGCAGCGAGCACAGAGCGATGAGCTGGAGAAGATCAAGAAGCACCATGAGACCTCTGGTGAGGAGGCGGCCAAGCTGCTCGACAAACCTGAACAGTAAGCAGCTCTGCGGCTGGAGACAGGGCACCTCAGACCCTGACTGCAGCAACACACAAAATCAAGGCCTAATTCTAGCCTGTTTAAGCTAGATATTCTGTACAAAGGAGGGTTAACTTTTCAGCAGAGTTCACTGCTTTCCTGACGCAGAGCTCTCCATTAATCATGAGCTTCTCCATTCGTCAGTGAAATGCCTTAGTGTGATGCTGTATATAAACAGCGCTTAGCAGGGCTTACCAGGCTTATTTTCCCCTTGCATGTTTACGCTGTCAGTAGCAAGCCAAACACCTCCGCTCTGGCTCTGACGTCAGCTTCCTGTTTGTTCCACCTTCCTGGAATGCTTACTGTCTTACAGTTCAGTCCGCTCCATGTCAAGGGGTGGGACTTCACAAAATTTAAAAGGTCCATCAATGGCCACAGTTAGTGCAAAGGTGCATTGTGAAAGTTTCTCACCGGTGCCTGCCTGTCTCCTCACAGCGTATTATTTTGATTGGTTCCATACTGGCCCTTTGCAATAAAGGCAGCTCAGCTAGCCGCCCGCTCGTGGTGGAGCTGCCATGTTTGAATTAGCTGTCACAGAGAATGAGTCATATCCCCTTACTCTCTAACTACATCAACAGACTAATCACTGAGGATATTACTCCTTTTCTCAAACATGCATGTGTTTATGTGAACTTTGCTAAGTTGGTTGGATGATCAAGGAGTGATGAAGCACTTTTTAAAATTATTATTATTACCATTATACCCAGACACTGCCCAAGACCCTTCACAATATCAGAACAGGATGTCTTGTTTGATTCCATTCTTTTGTCCAAATATGTAGTGTTTAAGTAAAATTGGGTCACTTCAAATACATCTATGTTTTCTAATTGAGTGATAACTGGAGTTGCTGAGAGATCCAGAACATTCTGTGATCTTCTGTATTTTCCCTCTTCTGCAGGTTCCTGTACGAGCTGTCCCTGATTCCTGACTTCTCTGGCCGAGCCCACTGCATCATATTCCAGTCTGTCTTCTTTGATGCTATATCTGCTGTCCACCGCAAAGTGGAGATAGTCTCCCACGTGTGCAAGGCAAGACACCGGCCATGATCCCACCACCTGCCCTTTTACCCCTTGTAGCTTTTAGCTGATCCGCGTCTCATTGCCAGTAGCTAGTACCCCTCTCCCAGAGGGTTGTGTGTGTGGCGTTGACCTGCTGACTTTCAGGGCCTGTGATTTGTATCAAGGAACTTGAGATACGACAGAGGAGAGCGCAAGTCATTCTCCTCTCCTGGTTCTCAAAATAGCAAGCTGGCGACCTCGGCCTTTTCCATTTTAAACAATGCATCGCTCACAGTCGCTGCTGTCTGGTAATGTGTGTATTTGGGGGGTCTGGGCAAGGGGGGAGTATGAGTGGGAGAACGAGTAGAAAATGCTGAGCAAAAAAGCTGGTTTGTGCTCTGATACAGAGCAGAGGCCTAAAGCATGAGGTGACAGCATGACTTGTGGATTCATGGTTACAATCCGACCAATGCGCTGGCTGTGCTCAGTTGGTATAAGGCTTGTGAGATGTTCATGTGCTTCAGGGCCTACTGGAGCAAGACAGCGTGAAAGAGATTATGGGCTTGGTGCTAGCCTTTGGGAACTACATGAACGGGGGCAACCGCACCAGAGGCCAGGCAGATGGGTTTGGTCTAGAGATCCTGCCCAAACTGAAGGACGTCAAAAGCCGGGTAAGGCTTCATTAGCACACCTTGCAGTTTGTTCAGTGGCCTTCCACCATGCCTACTGCTCTGCTGTTATTAGGTGTGTTTTTCTGTGTTCCAGGACAACCGTATCAATTTGGTGGATTACGTGGTCTCCTACTATCTACGCAACTTCGATGAGGTGAGATCACTGATGATCCCTAACAGCCCTCTGTCGCTTAACAGCTGTCTGGTCGAGGAACTGAGGATTTTGCTTATGGTGGTTAAGTAAGGATAAGCTGTGCAAACTCACGGTAAGCAGTTTTGGATAACACTAAGGTGATGTTTGATGGGTCCTCTTTTTTTGATTCCCAGCATGTCGGGACAGAGAAGAGCATTTTCCCACTGCCCGAGCCCCAGGACCTCTTTCTCGCTGCCCAAGTCAAGATTGATGACCTCACGAAAGACATCAGGAAGCTAAAGAAAGATCTGTCGGGTGAGACAATTTATACATTGATCATTAGCATCTGTAATCCCTGAGCAAATTTTTCTGTTCTTCTTAAAGAAAGCAAAAGCACCTAATTTTATTTGAACAATAGTAGTAAGAAGCCATTTACTCCTCCAATGCTTCCCACCACACAGCCCTGCATTGATCGCAGTCTGCTGATGGCGTTACAGATCTATCAGCACGCATATTTCTTTTTCCAGCAAAGAGGGATCCACCTTAGGAGGGTGATTGTGTTTTGAAATGCGAAATGTAACCCGAAGTAAAATACTAACATTTTCAACATGCTTAACTCAATATTAATGTTCATCCCCCGTAGGACCTCAGCATGGTAGTCCCCCCCCTCCTGAACCCAAATTCTAGGTATTGAGGAGTGGGGGAGGGATCAGATTTGAGTCCCTCTGACCACACCCCCCCTTCCTCGTGCCTGTGATTATTTAAATCAGCTAATAACACGCCATATGAAAGCAATTACCGTTTCTGGTCGTCGTAACCCCCCCCCCCCCCCCGATCGTTGTTAAATCCTGGTCCTTGCTGACCTGCTGGAGAAATACAAAGAGCCCACAAAAAGAGTCCCAGGCCCACCTTGAGCTGTCAGTCATTTATTAGGCTAAACAGGAGCCTCAGAGACAATAAATGTGAAATAAGGGTCTGATCATTTGATCTGTGCAATGAAGGTTCAAGAGTCTGGGCAGGGTGTCCTCGGGGTATTGGCACGGCGCTACAGCAAATTCCCAGCCTTTTGTAGGTTCCTTTTTGAGCGTGGCTTAGTGAGCATTATCATTACCAGCAGCCGCTGTAACAAAGTAGTGTACTTCATTAAAGACACACCATTAACAGATTCATTAGAATGGCAGTTTTAGTTGTTTTCATGAAGAAGATAATTATGGCATGGCTTAATTGTCTTCCATGTTTGAAATAGCTCTGCTTGGTGGTTCCTACATCTGCATGACACTAGAGACCCCAAAGCAATGCCTCTACTAAGCCACAAAGCCAAAAAGCTTCCTAATTGAAGTAAACTGGTTCTGGGTCAGTTATGTGTGCTCATGATGTCATCCACGCAATGTCACTGCTTTGATTTGAGCATCATAGATGCTTCACCCGTCCACTGGAGAACCTTCCCTAGGGCTCCAGCCTAATGGTGCAGCACCCTCTATGCCAGGCTGATTTATCGGCAGGAGGGATGGATGGTGGTGGCGGGAGGGGGTCAGCGCCGGGAGCACCGAGATCTGGGCTCTCAGTGGCTGTTTGTTCAGTGCAGTCACACGGGAGCAGGATGGCCCCGGCCTGCCCACCAGACCCCACAGCCCTCATGCACTCGTTTGTACAGAAACACGATCCCTCCCCCTTTTTGTGTTTGATCTGGCCCCCACCCCACCAGTGCCCTGACAGGACGGAGACCAGGCCCCAGTTGTATGCCTGTCAGGGAGCTGCCCGCTACAGGTCTGTGCTTTTCAGAGCACCATAGCCCTGCTATAACCTTGGCAGTCTGTCCTGGCAATGTGCTGTCTGTTACATACACGAAGTGGGACATTAAACTGGTGTTGTTATTTTGCGGTAGAAATTCCATCTTGATATTGAAAGACAAGTCGGTGGCATTTGTCATTGTGTCAGTGCAAGCTGTCAGTACGAACGGGGTCTGCAAACATGCAACATGGGGCAATGCAGCTGGGGGAGCGCATGGTCCTGACCCTAAACCTCACAGGAAGTAGAGGAAATGTTAGAGGGCTATCTTACCAGGTGCTACTCCTGCTGGGAACTGGCATAGCCAATAACATGTTACGCCTTGGAACTTGACAGTATTACAGTGCAGTAACAGTGTAATTGCAATGTAATAGCAATGCAATTGTCTGGCAAAGTAATTCTCCCCATGGGGTGGACTGATAACCACATCCCCGTGACCAGGATGTGCCCCCCGAGGAGAAGCTGAATGTTAAAATGAGTGAAGTGGCCGCTAATTGCAGCAGACAATGAGGCGCGGACATTCAGGGACAAAACAGTGTCACATAAAAACCAGCAGTCAGAACTTGTTTGCTGCTGAAGGGAATTTTATTGTTTCACAAATAGCCCATGTGAGACTGAGCGTTTATCACTAGCAAATCAGGCAGTATCCCTATGTCAGTGACCTTTAAAGTCAGGTCCAGGCACAGCCATTATGCCGAAACAGTGTATGTAGTGTGTCCAGTGTGAACACTCAGTATACAAGGAGGTGCTTAAGATGTAAACGCATAGAGGTGTTATGGACTGTTATATGGGGTTTATATAGGGGAAAACATAGTGCTAGGACTCATATTTACAATTTATGCAGGGTAAATATGGTGTTTATGAAGAGTTTATGAACTCTGGACTAGAATTTGAATAGGACAAAACACAAGGTGGTGTGATTGTTATGACAAGATGCGAGTCGAAGGACATGTAGACCAGCATTTGGCAAACAAAAGGGGGTTTATTAACACAGGGCCAGGAACAGACAAGACAGGGAACGACAGGACCAACAGGGTACATGGGACAGATACCACACAAGACCAGAGGGGCAGAGCCGCCAGACAGGACAGGACTGTACAGGACACATGGCACAACAATGGGCATGGAGTAGGCAGGGGCTGGACCAGAGCACAAGAGGACCAAAGGACCAGAGGACACAGGCTAAGACAAAACCAAGGTAGGACAGAGAACTGGAATAGGGATCAAGATGTGACTAGAGGGAACAAAAAATGTTCTAGAACTGTCCTATACCCTGGGGAACTGGGCAGCAACCCTGGGATGTGGAGCCTCCTGAACCTCTTCAGCGACAAAGTGGGGTTCATCCAGATCACGAAGCCTCAGAGGGCCAGTGTGTGCTGGAGGACGCCGAGGGGCCACCAGGGCAGGAGCAGGAGGGTGCTGAAGGAACAGCAGTGCAGGAGCAGGAGGGCACAGAGGGAATTATTCCCCAGGCCATAGTAGGGGATTTGCTAGGGAGGACAGCATTGGACAAGTAAGAATCTGGGTGACTGGCACGGATAGTATAGCTCCATCTCCCCCATCAGGAGATGGAGATTCAGCCACCCCCCCCCCCCCCCTTCGGGGCCCCAACCAACATCGCTGATCGCAGTGGGACTTAGGACTGTTATGGTATAGAATTCAGCCCGGTGAGAGCCCATGGAGCAGGACTTAGGGCAAGGCCCAGAGGGTCCCATTCTAAGTCCTCTGTTAGAGTATCTTATGGGTCAACCTAACCTGGCCTGGCGATGACCAGTAAGTCAGGCATCAGCCTGGCAATGACCAGGCTGTGAGGTGGGCACTGGGAAGACTGCAGGAGACGACCAGGCAGGCGCCAATGGGACAGCAGAAGATGAGCATTGATGGGATGGTAGGAGATGATGAGATGGAAGCCAAAGGGACAGCAGGAGGCAATAAGGTGGGAGCCAACGGGACAGCCATGGGCACAGCCAGCTTCCTTCGCTTCTTCCTCTTGTGGCAGGAAACAGTGGGCGGAGCTGTGGTTGGATATGGGAAGCCGACAGGGTGAGGAGCTACAGCTTTACGTGGCGGAGAGGCAGCGGCTTCCCCTGGGCAGGGCTCTGATTACCCTGGGTCAGGCAAGACAGGAGGCACAGGCACAGCCAGCTTCTTCCACTTTCCTTCAGCCAGAACCGGGAGCTGCGCCAAGCTGTGTAGAACTGGCAGGCTCAGCTATGGTGAGCTGCCGAGAACCAGCAAGCTTAGCTGCAGCTGACAGAATGGCTTCACATCAAGAGGAAGCAGCAAGCTGAACGGCTACATGCCGCTAGAAAGCAGTGAGCTGAACAACTTGACGCCATGAGAAAAGGCTCCCTGGGATTGCCAATAGGTCTGTGGAGTCTAGTCATTCCATCGCAAGATGTAAGACTTAAAGGCCAGAGTTTAGTGAAAAATAGGGGGTTATATAACTGAACAGGAGCAGGGAAACAATCAAGACTGTGAGGAATCAAAAAAAGAAGGCGAGTACGGGGAATGACAGGGGCAGACAGGAGAGGCAACATCAAGCTGACATGACGGGCGGGATGTAAGAAATGGACACATGTGGCAACAGTCATTCAAGTGGAATTTCAGATTGTGTTCTGGCAGAATCTGTGTATGATGCACCGTAGCCTAAATTAAAGCCAGTTTATTGCCCTAATTCTGTAATATTCTTACAACATGGGTCGGGGTTTACGATATTTTATATCTTGATACTTTGATTTTCATTCAGTCTCACACATTGTCATTCACAGCTTTTGACATATTGGAACAATTGAAGGCTTTCCACCTGGTCTTTGTTGTACCAGCTCAAGAGCAACTAATGATTTAATGCTGCAGTTTGTATCACATGCTAAGTGCCAGTTAAATAAAACAAGATGACAACTGAGCATATCCTGCTCTAGTTAGTTTACACATCCAAAGCAAATCATAAGCATCGTGGTCATTTTTAGAACACAATGAGTTAAACTGGTGACATGACTGCAAAGATTAAGGATAGACTGGAATGGGATTAAGGTCTAGGATCTCCTCTCCTTTCAGGAAAAAGGGCAGGAAAGCTGATGCATTCACTGATCCTTAACTGTGACATATATACTGCCCCGCTCAGCCGCAATGCCCACAGAACATACCTTTTCACTCACTTTCAGCATCCTCCTCCCCAACTTCTTCCTCTATCACAGTCACACCCCACCTCCAGTTTCAGACCCACCCCCCTCCCCCCCCCCACATATGGCTCCACAAACTTCTGCTCCTGAGTCAGATGTTCCAGAGATCAGATCAACCCAAGGGCAAATGTACCAGCCTACGTCTGTCAGATAGACGTCTACAAACGTACTTGCATCTTACGTCAACGCGCTTCTGTAACTTGGTAACAAAAATCACCCACATTTACAAGTGTTCACGGCTCTATTTTAACCGGGTCTCATTCTCTTAATGGCATAATCTCTTGAATGTCATGGAGTTATAACATGCATCGATCTGTCGTCACCTCATTTTCAGTATTCTGCAGTGGAGACGGTGTAAACAGCTGCATGATGGGAACGTTTTTACTGACAGGTGAATTACAGCCGTGAGAGACTTACCTTTGTGCGGCAGCTGCCTGGCTGGACTCCGGTGGGGGAATACTGGGAATTTATGATGGGGGGTAGTGGTCGGGGGGGGGGGGGCGCATAGAGCCTGGCAGGCCACAGAGGTTGTATATAATTGTGGATTATCTTTAGAATTCCTATTCTCTGCTTTGATGGAGACAATCCACAGCATGGCATAAATAACATCAGCCTGCCAGGCCATCCGAGAAGTTTGACCTCTGGAACGCTGCAGAGTGGAAACAGGCAAAAAGGAAATGTAGAGGAACATGTAGTGTGTATGCCTGTGCGTATGTTTTTGTTCATGTGGCCTGGTGTTATCATTTTTTATAGGAGAAACACATATGTTTTAGTTGCCTGAAATGTTCAGCACTATTCAAGCAGCATATACCTGTCAGTTCGGCTCCAGAGGAAGCCAGGGAAGCATCAGCAGTCCTGACAAGGTGATATTAAAGAAAGTAGTGTGTTCCGGACGTGCCTTATTTCTTTTCTCTGAAGCCTGGGATTAACAATGGAGGTAGAGTTTTTCTTAGTTACTAATGGTAACCAAGCTGTGTGCTTGTCTCCACTTTATTCACTGTGGTGGATAATCTGGGCATTTTGTCAATGCCCCATCACAATTGCATTGCATAAGCAGGTGGAAGATGGATGGATAAATAGATGTATGGATACTGGTCCCTTAGTTAAGACGACATTCAGAGTAATATATTCATTGATACTGGAAACAGATGGTTTGTTGGGTTTATATGCACTCTGGTCACTCAAAAATAATTATTTCCATAGGTAGTGCTTAAAAACTTTGCTGCCTTGAAAACTAGTGCAGGCAATATAAAACACATGATGTAGACTGTTTGCTTAATGAAAAGCCTGTCCACTATACAGTTGGCCAAAATTTCCTACAGATAAAACCTCTATATAATGTGTCATAATTATAATTCCCCTTTTATTTTCCGGTAGCTCATAGCTATGGCTCCTGTTTCTGCGGTGCGCTGCAGTATTTAAGGATCCTTGTTTACATCAGATTGATGGCTCAGGCTCGCCACCGCCTGGAACAGAGGCCTGCTCATCTTTGTTTTTACCCCAAATGCGTCCCTGTGATGCAATCATTCTGGCGTGCCAGCCTGGCCGGTTTGCGCGCACCCCCAACAACGGGCTGTCTGTCCCCCCACTCATGAGACTTCCTGGAGTCTCTCTAATGCTCCCCTGGCGCCTTTGAGATTTGATTATGATCCTGCCCATCTGATTTTCTGAGCATCTTTTAACTCTTTGCAAAGTGCACCACAGGTAGAGGCAGCGGGCCAAGAGGTCGTACCTGTGCCGTCCACATAATCTTCCACCAGGCGGAAGGGCTTTATCTCATTCCGGACGCCAGTGAGTTACAAGGCTTTGCGATATTTTGTATCAATAGTGTATCAGCACTGCATCAACACTGCACTGGAGATGCTGCACCAGAGGGTATTCAGCAAAGTGTGGGGGCTGTTGTTGACTTATATAATTGTTTTCTTTTGTCAGTGAATGGGACGTCCTGTGTGCGTTACATTGTCCTTCTTCATTCTGCCATTGGCGAACTGAGTTTATCAGTCATTTGCTGCTGCTGTTGTGGTTTTAGTGTCTGGGGGGAAATCACTTACACTCATCATCCTGAACAGTCAAATAACCTTCGGGATCTAGGGGGAAAATTGGACATAACAGGCACCATTTTTAAATCAGTGAAACTCGGCCCTAATAATTTCACCTGTGCTTGAATTGGGTGTTTGCCCATCTCTTGCTCTTCCCGAGCGGGGCATTGTGTGAACAGGGCCCAGCACCCCACAGTGTCTTCCTCCACAGTTTATACAAAGTCCCCAGTGAAAACAGTATTCTTTGTAATCTTATCTGGGCTGATGCTGATCAGCCGTGGTCGTGGAGCTCCGACCCTCATGGGGGCATATTATGGCTGTGGCAGGAGACTGATCCCCTGTGATCTCCTGATTGCACGGCAGGCGAGTGGGGGGAGGGCGGCATGTTAGATGAATAGGACCGCTGGGGGGTGGGTGGGGGTAAAGACAAAGTTGAGGAACAGTGGCCCGGCCATTGAGCCTGTATCTGCTGACATCTTCATAGTGCAGCGATACTGGAGGGTAAACAGAAAGATAGCCTCTGACTCTATTGGAGGCACGTCTATGTTTCTAGGATTATCTTTGCACTCAGCTAGAGGGTGGCAAACAAACATTAATGAGCTGGAAGCCGTGCATTTTGTACTGCATTGTCCATCATGGATCTACAAAGCAGACAAAAGCCTTGAAGTGTCACTTGGTAAACTCACATCAAGGCCTAATAGTTCACAAGAATCTCACTGGTTAGCTTGTGAACCCAGCATGCAGAACCATGGGCTTTTTCCACTGGCTGTGAGGCCTTGGGCCTCTCTGATCTTCATTGAGGGGAAGCTTTCCTTCAGACTGCATGCCCACCGGTAAAGTGATACAGATCTGTGAGCGCGGGGGGGGGCTCGATTAACTCTAGCTGGCCAATTAGAGAGCACCATGGATTTATTTAGCATAATGGGATTAGCCTGACCATAGGGAAGCTCCTTAGAACAGGAGTGGGGCCCGTAAACAGTGGTGGAGGAGTAATTGCACTGCGTTTCCGCAGCAATGCCTTCAAAAGAAGCCAGCCCCCTTTTATCCCCACCAACCCCATTCTGTGGCCTACACAGGGACAATGTCCCAAATCTAGGGAATTTTTACATAGGGTTACTGTTGTTTTTTTTTAGCTTCCTTTTTGTGGTCTTCCCTGTCTAGACCACAGTTTGCTTCGTTCGAGGGGAGCCGCCACCAAATTGCTGCCTTGCTGTTCATCGCTCCTTTTAATATGTGGACTAGTAATGGGGAGTAGGGGGGCAGCCTGTGGAGAGTGTGGAGCCTGAGCTCCGCATTTGCCCTGGACGACTTGCCTTGCGGTTTCGGGTGAGCGTGCGTGTCACTGTCTGGACCGCAGGCAAAAACTCTTCCTGTGCCTTGGGGGCAGCACTGGTGAAAGGTGGCCATTCGCACCTGCAGGGGGGGGTGGGGGGTGGAGACGGTATGGGGGGCTGCTGTGTGACATGGCCAGAACCCGGCTACCAGGCATTCAGCAGAATAATCAGCAACAGCCTTAGTCAATGGCAAAAGGCCAGAGTCACCACACTCTAAGGCCAAAGGCTGTTTATTTTTAGTATTCACACAACAGTGGTGAGGAACTTTTGCAGGGTCATAATAGGACAGGCAGTCCCATTGTATTCTAAATGTGGCCTTATACTTCAAATGGAATCAATGTCATTTTTAGCAATACGATGTCGAATGACGTGTTATCATCGCGGTGATCACCATGTCAGCACATGGCCCATGCGGTGTCTCAGAGACAAACTGTTTTGTTTGTTCTGATCCAGCCAACGGTCCACGATTGGTTGACATAAATGTGATGCCAACGGGTTCATCAGCAGGACTAATTATACAGTTACTGATGTGTTTTTGTGTATTTATGTTGTAATTAGTAAATGTTGTAACCGAGTAATGTTTGCTGTGGAATGTGTGTGTTTCATTAGCGTGTAATTGTGAGTGTCATGCAAATCATTGGCTTCCCTGTCTTTGTTGGTATTAATAGTGGCTGTTAATCAACAGATAAATTTCCATTTTAAATGAGCTGTCATCTCCTTTATTAAAATGACTTACCAGAGTATGTTTATTTGCATTCTCTATTTGCTGTTCCTTTTCGATTTGTCCGGATTCGGTTTAAAGTATACAGCAACCTTAAGAGGCTGACACATAACCTCTGTCTCCTCCTGAGTGAAGGGCATGCTGACTCAGGGATTGGGCTAGTATGTCCTAGGTAGGTTTGAATCCAGTCAAACCTCAGTACTTCTTCCGTTCCTGTGGGTTTCATTTAGGTACTTTGGTGTCTTTCCATGTGATAAGCATGTGGTTTGCCTAACTGGTGACTCTACATTTGCCGTAGTTTGTGATTGTGTGTTGTGTGTTGTGTGTGTGGGTCATGTATATATTACATTGTTGGGCACTATGTACGTAGGACTGTGGGAGGTCACTGAATGGAAGACACAGGAGAAGCCCTTAAAGTCCTTACTCTTTGGGATTAAGAGGTGACTGGGTGGGACACCACAGGTCTTCATCATGCATCCCATTCTGTCCATCCCCTTGTGCAATATAAATATCTATAGCAGAGGTGGTGAGAGTCAAGAGGTCCCTCAAGTAAAACATTTCACACTTAAAAAGCCTATTAAAACCCATGAACCACTCCTCAGTCAACAACTTTTAAGCTCCTGTCTTAAAAGCTCCCAAGGTTATAGCTCTCACTGTAAAAAAGGTTGCCGACCCCTGCCAGAACCAGTGTCCACTTTTAACATGGCTCCATCTCAATCATTATTGAAGTTAAATTCTGTAATCATACTTTATTTTGCTTCAGGTTCAGTCAAGGTCAGACTTTTATTTGAATGTGATGATGCAGATTTTTGCTGTGCACCCCTAGGAATCTGTAACTTGTCCCTGTTCTGCTCCCCCAGCCTGCGAAAAGGACATTCAGAGGGTGTGCGCTAACTCCAAACCAGAGCACCTCCAGCCATTCAAAGACAAGATGGAGTCTTTTGTCTTGAAAGGTGAGTAAAACAAACAGGAGAAAATACCCCCCATCCTCAAACTACCCTCCCCCTGACTTACAGCTGCTGGTGTTGATGTTTGTTTGATCCAATGCACAAGCAAGCACCATGAACTGGTGGGACGACATGTCGCCTGATCCCAGGACACGATGCCTGTTTGATCCCCCGCAAGTCGATGCACAAAGCCAGGGACCAGCGGCTGGGCTGATTGTGTGTTTAGATATGTTTAGACTCACGGGCCCCAGCGGGTTGCTCTCTGATTGCAACGGCTGCTCTCAGAAATTAGCGTTCCCAAATGTGTAATATTACTCGCAAGGGCCAGCACAACTGTGGCCCCTCGTTAGAGAGATTCTCTGGAACCAATTCATGGCAAACCCCCACTGCTGTATATTTACAGAGACCAATATTCTCGAGGCAGGAAAGTAATGAAAGTAATAATGATTTTTCTTTTTTGTCATTGTCTTGTAAACTGCACTCTGTTTCCACACATTAACTAAGTCTTTCATCTGCATTGTTTTCAGTCAACACAGATGAAACGGTTACCAAGCACCTCGCAAATGATAAAGGGAATAGGCGCTTAGCATGCACTTGGCATGCAGAAGGAGCGTGAAACCGGAATTCCGATCATTAGCAATTTACGCCCTTCTGTTTTGCATTTGATTTGGTGCTGCACTGCCATTCTGTCATGTGGGGGAAGAAACCGGGTGTCCAGGGGGGCAAGGCTCAGGAGATTAGATTTCACTTAATGTGCCGCTTGACTTGTCATCCAACAAGGCTGGTAGGGTACCCACTAGCTGAAGAGTTGTGAAAATGAGCTCCACATCCAGGACTTGGTTCCATTCAGTGACAGTACAGTTATTTAGACTACTTTTAATACTTTACTATTTTACTTCTCTTGTGAAAGCAGACATACATACCTACTGTAATGTCTGAATTTCACTTAGAGCACCAGAACACCCAGAGCCAGTCCGGTCCACATCTCAGGTTGGGGACCACAACAGCTGGACGTGTCATTCCACACTGACCCCCCCCATCCTGTGCCTTCTGCGATTACTCTGCCATCCTCTGATAAAGCACGCCGATTCCTGTTGCCATGGATAATATCTCAGCCTGTCCCCTTGTTGAGCTTGATAATCGTCTTTGGTCTTTTATGCTCTAAAGAGATGGATCCCAGTTAGACTCAGGTGGCAGACAGTGTGAGATGGGAATCAGGGAGATGTTGGCACCAACTGCAGTCATGTGGCGAGACAGAGGGATAGTCCTGAGAGGGAGAAGAAACCTGCGCTGTATGTCCTGGCTCAGTATGTGGAGCTTTTATGGGAAGCACCTTTTAATTTGATATGAAGAGAAACTGCTTCCCGCACATTGCCTCAGTATGAAAGAGGCACTCGTGTTCAGTGATGGCAGCAGATCAGCATCCCAGAGGACCAGAATGTTCCGTGATTGTCGTCACAGATTTGGGCATATTGTAGCAGACGGCTGCTTGCATTCCCTAATGCTGATAAGCAGCAAGCAGTGCATTGTGGGAAGGACGGGTGGACATGGAATTTGCCTGGAAATGGTTGCGAAAAGCATTTTATGCTTAAGTATTGCTATAAATTAATTATCAGTATCCCCAGGCTCCATTGGTGTGGGACAGGAGGTATTTTAAGGTTGCATGAATGGTAATTCTCAAAATTTTCAAATCAAACAAAAATATCGGCTGGATGAGATAACCAGCCCAAGAGATGTAGTATAGTATTTATTTCTGCTTGGGTTCACTACAACATGTCAGAACAGGCTTGGGGGTCAGGAGCCATGCCGTTCTTTTAGTCACCATGTCACTCACTACTTGTTACATGGGTGGCAAAATCCGTCCATTCATCATCCCAACTCCTTGCTGGAGCAAGCATATGGCCCAAGGCTGCTGTTCACCCTAGACAGCAATAAATAATCTTTCCACTGATTACTAATATTTTGTCAAAAAAACACTGCCTTTGACATCAAAAATCATTTAAAGAACAATCAATCATCTTCTTGTTGCCAAATATTAGTCATTTTTTTTTCTTTTCTTTTTCTAGTCACTTTGCCCTCTGCGATTTTGTCCCTGTAATCCTTTGTGGGGGCATGCAAAGCTCTTACATCTTTATTTTGGTTACTAGTTTGCTTCTTGGTTTCTCTCTTGTGCATGCCAAATCTGCTCAGAAGTACTCCATGGTGTTTTTCTCACGAACACTCCCCCAAGTCCCTTTAGCACCATAGTACACAGTGTTTCAATCAAGTTTCGGGATTATCACTTTGTGTCCTATAATGAGCAGCTCATGTAATGGAGGCGAGTCGTTTAGCTTTTCTGCTTCAATAACAAACATGGGGGTTTATGGAAATTGTGGGATTCTCCTTTTGTGGCCGTCAGCTCATTTAGTTGTGGTAGGCTGTGTACGCCGGGTTGTAGTAATGCTACTGCTGCAGGTTGATTTTGTTATACCGGAAATATAGTGAAAGCAAATGGGTCTATGATTTCAGTTATGAATATGTGTGGATTGATGCTAGAAAGGAAGGCAGCCTTGCTGGTGGGGGGGGGAGGCTCGGGGTCATAGTCTCATGATCTCAAGAGAGTTTTATGTGTATGTTTCATGTTTTTTCTCAGTAGTCACCTAGACCATGAGCGGCATTTTTTTTCCTTCATTATGAAGGAAACGCCGCAAAAACTACTTCTGTAGTAATCAAGTTACAGTCTGAGAAATTGTTCATATGTATAAAATATATGCCAGTGCCCGGCCGTGCGCCCTTAAGAACATGCAGAAAAACATTGGATATAACGGATTTTCGCTTATAACGGACAAACAATTTGGTCCCTAGGGCCACTTTTAGCTCCGCCTACAAGGCGCGTGGCGTGCCGGTGATATCCAGCACAGATACGTAATCGGGATTATTAATAGTCACGCATTTGGTCAAGTAAAGTTGGATTACTACATGTGCAATATAATAATCTATACCACAATTGTGTCTGTTGGGACGTGGCATGAGTAAATGGTGTCCTGTAGTTGTGTTCTGGGCATACAGCAACTCTGGATATAACGGACTTTGGATATAACGGACTCCCCAGGTCCCTTGAAGTCCGCTATAACTGGATTTTACTGTAGTCATGCCACAGCCTTTTTTTGGTAAATCCCCCAGTGGTTGTTGTGCCTCTTCAGGCAAAAAAACCTAAAATAGGAAGGTTTGCTGAAGACATCCTGCAGACTGCCTCAGCTGTGGCAAAGACAACACCTGCATGTAATCTCACCCGCCACTCAGCGAGGATGCCCGCGGCCGGAGGTGGGAGATTGGCCCACTGCGTGTTGTCAAGAGCAGGCCAATGGCATACATAGACTCCTGGAAGCAGTGTCTCCGGGAATCTCGTAGGTGAGCAGAGCTGCACATTTTGGGCTGTGGTGCCACTGCTTTCATCTTGGAGAGTGTTTGTGACGCACAAAACCGTTAACATCACGCAAGCAGATTCGCATCTTCGGACGCAGGAGAGGAAATTACACACATTACTTGTGGTGGGCCTGAAAATACGGTAAAACAATAGCCTCCTTCTATAAAACATGCAAATGAGGTGGGAAGATTGCATCCATATGGTTTAGGTACAGATTGAAAAATGAGGGTGGAGGGGGAGAGAAAAAAAACAATGCAAGCTTCCCCGATGTATGTGGCAGCTGGAGGGAGCTGAAAGAGAGTGTGTACTGGTGCTGTGTTTGTCTCAGGGCCGCCCAGCTCCACTGGAGCTCTGCCACTTCATTGTTCCAGTTTGTTTATTCACCTTTAATGGCTCACGTCTGAGTTCACGCACAATATCACAGTCTCTGCAGGGTCGTGAAACCGCCCCAGACACATTTTGGACATAAACCTTCTGCCCAGGATGCTCAGGAACCAATTCTAAACAAAGTGCCTGCCACGGTCTCTTTTTGCTTTATGGTGACGCTGCTCTTTATAATCCTGTTTTTTTTTTTTTTTTTTTTTTTTGAGGGTGGGGGGGGGGGGTAGCAAAAACCACAATTTCCAACATTTTGTAATTGTTCTTTTGAACAATTTGCAAAGACCTCAAGGACTCGATCTACAAATAAAGGACTCTGAGGTTTCCTTTAAGTGTGGTGACGTGAGGTCAGTGCTGCTGCATGCTGGAACAGCCGATGGAGCCTCCACTGGAGGATGAGTTGTGTACTAATATTGTACGATTACTGCTACGAAGTTCTACTGTCAGCCTCACAAACACCGAAATGTCTCTTCACATGCAGTGAGTAAGTGAGATGTGGGTCCAATCAGCCAAGCCTGTCAAATAGCTTAATATTTATTGGTGACCCAGAGTGTACTAAGGACCTTGGGGCTAGGGGTCCATGTCTCTTTCCCCTGTGCGGCCCTGTGCAGGATACAAACACGGCTCTTTACCTAGCCTCCCTCATAAATTATTGCATGGTACTGTGTATCTGTGTGTAAGATAGGCCCGTCTCTCTCCCAACTGCGGCTTTCTGGGTCTGCGCACTTCGGCCATGCTTGTGGAGCGGTGACCCATAACTCATGCATGAGCAGTTTTACAATCCTGCCAACACTGACAGGTCCCAGTGGCCAGCCAAGTGGATCTCCTGCACAGCAGGGCACGCAGGTGAACTCAGACGACCTGGGCACTGGTTCTTAAAGCAGCCTGTGATCTGACAAGGTTTTACATCTCAACAAAGTCATTGATCCATTTTCCTGTGATGCATTGCCCTGCTTTAACCACACCCCTTCTTCTTTAAAAGGGTCCTCCTTTTTTATTTCCCTTGCCCTCTCTTCCCATACTCATTCTTGCTATTTTCTTTTAGATCTCTCTATCACTGGCTGGCTCACTTGCTTAAACACCGAAAGTAATGCAGAAGGCCTTGATTGGTTCAGAGGTTCATTGTTTTGTACAATGTCAGATTTCTTGGACCGGATGATGAACAGCAATTACAGTAAATTCACAAACGATAAGAATTCAAATAGCAGTCATGCCCCTGCAAATATTTTTATTCCATTTTGATTCTGGATTCTCTGTTTTTCAACATGAGAGTTGTGGCTTTATTTATGCTGCTCTGGCAAGGTTAAACAAGCATCCCGTAACACGCAGCCGCTTTCACCACGTGGGCCGCCGCAAGAGCAGTCAACAGATCTCTGTTCCTTGTTTTTCTTCGCCCCTCCGTCCTTTTTTTCTTGCGTTTGATGTTTCAGACAAACATTTGGGTTTCACGGCAAAGTGATGTGGCGACGGGGGTTTCTAAAACACCCAGCAGACAGGGATTAAAAAAAAGGAAACTAATTTGAAACAAACTTCCGCTTCGGATCCACGGCATCAATGCCTCTTGTTTTCCTTTGGCCCTACAAGTATATTCACTCCGTCCGGCCTGGGCAGCACGTAGGGCTGAACCCTCAATGGTGGCACTGTCACTTCTCCACTTGTAACCACACCGCGATGTGGCCTGTCTGAGTTCCAGAGTCGACGGACATCCCCTTTTGAGTGACTGCTTTCCCACAAACCGGCACGACTCCTTCGTGGCTGCACCAGTCGACGCTGTGTTCTGGGAGCAAGGAGGGACATGTGGTTTCACTTAACACTCCCTGTAATTTATAATTTCTCCCCACGGTGACTAATATGGCGAGGGCGGGCGAGCCGGTGGAAGTCACGTTCCGCGGCATTCCGTGACGTGCATTCTTCCATTCCTGTGGCGGGAACGGCCGGCGACAGTTGCTGCTTCAAAGACGGCGCCTGGACGGCTCTGCTGATTCTAACACGTTGCGTCTAATCGTCTCCCCAACAAGGCCCCCAACATTGCCTTCCCATGTCTGTCTGTGGACGGGGTTTTCCTCATAAGTACTGTAGACTGTTTAATCTCCACATTTATTTGTGGGTCAAGTGCCTCCCCTGTGTTATCGTTCCTGTGATTTCCCACCATCTCTGTTTTTTCTTTGTCACATCCCCCCGGAATGTGCTGATGTTTAGCCATGATAATGTATTACACATTAAAACACAACAAGGTTAGAGTGTTTGTATTTCCCTGTGACAAAGGGCTGTAATGTTTAAACTTATAAAGATTAACAGGCAGAGGATGGGCTCGCGAAGCAGAAATGTGATAGCTGGCCTCCGAAAAACTGCCTTTTAACATCTTGCACATGGTCGCTCTTATTTATGGTTTGAGAGACGTGTTCTGAAATCCTTCTGGCGTGAGGGGTATCTGTGGGCAAATTATAAAATGGAGCGTGGGAAGAGTTGTGGATTGACTAGCAGTCAACACGCGGTGCCTGTCAGTGAAATGGCTTTTAAACAGAAGACTGTGTTAAGGCTTAACAGAAATAGCATGCTCTGAGTAGCACTAAATAGGCATGTTACTAGTTCATAATGTATCAGTAGCTGGGCCGTGCACCAGTTTGTAATTAACATCAAATTTCTGTCTTTTACTATCTGACTTGTAGGTGAAAAAAGTGGTTTGGTAAAGCGTGTCAATGTTTTAAAGCCCTAATTTATTGTCTGTCTCAGCATGCGCGTCCCATAACTTTCTAGTTAGCCACTGCTGGTTTCATGTTTACAGAGGGAGTGCTGGGAGGAGAAGCCCATACCTCCTCTGCTGGTGCCGGGCCCTTGAGCGGCAGTGCCACCTTTGCACGGGGGTGGATGGGGGGATTGGGGGGGGGGATACCTCAGGAGTACCTCAGGCGCCACTAAACTTCAGCCGTGGTAAACGCCATTGGTCACAGCCTTCCCCTCCAGCTTTGTGCCCCCCCTCCCCGCCCCATTCATTAGGGTTACCTCTGACAAATCAGCCTACTTATCCAAACACATGCAAAAAAAAGGAGGAGTGTTTTTTGGGGGGTAAGCTAGGTTAAGCTTACCCTCTCCCCATAGACCCCCAAACCTGCCTTTGAACAATTTTTTGGAGACTTCCCCCTCCTAAATCTTCAATTGGTAAAGGTCCCCCCATCATTGTAAAAAGGATGAATCTGGAAAAATGCAATAAATCTGAGATCACAGGCACTCTCTGGCCCTAGATAAATTCTTGCACCTCGGCCTGGCCTGCTGCTCACATCTGCCTTGCATTTAGGCCCTTTAACATGGCAAGGCTCCACAGGAGCCTGGAGGTCCCGGACCTGCTCCTTTCCCCGCAGCGCTTGCCTAGTCCCCAGTGACTACATGCTTCTGCTCCTCAGCCATCGATGTGCCATGATCTGCATACCCAGCCTGATTCCTGTCATCCTTGTGTCCTCCCATCCCCATAACCGGTGGTACTCCCTGAGGCCAAAGGACTGAATGACTGGGCCCAGGGTGCAAGCATACATACCCCATGCTTGCGTGCTGGTAAACGTAAAGCTAGCCAGCCACAGCCACCTGATTAGTTGAATATTCAGGGGGTATCTGCTTCACAAGGAAATTCCTAGGCCTGACAAGTCCCAGAACAACTCTTAGCATTCTGTCACCTTTTGATGCCACCCTTTGGAACTGGTAGTACAACCCTCCTGTCGACCACCCACGCTGGAGGGGACAGGAATCACACAGCCTGTAGACCACACACCACTCAACCACCTGTGTAAAATCTCTCAAAATCACAGTTTGTAATAATGAATTTCTTTGTGTTGGCAGCGCAAGCAGACTATGCCGCAGAAGACAAGCGTCTCCAACTTGCAGAGAAAAGGTACTTCGCCACTGCTCCCTGTTTTTGTTTTACAAGGTGCGGCAGAAGAGAATTCATGACTGGGACTTGGGGATATGAACAGCATGGGATGCCATTAACAGAGACATGCCCTCTATCTGCCCCCTTCTATAAGCAGCAGATTTGCTGAGGTCTCTATCCCACGCCTCCTTCACGCCTTGAGGGCTTCCTGAATGGTACTTGGTGGCATGGGAAGAGGATTGTGGCTGAGTGTAATTGATACGAGTCCACATCACGCGGGGCCATCGTGGGCTATTTCACACTTTGCCCAGATAAGAACCACCTTGAAGCAGGCATCAGATAAGCAGAATGTCAGCAATTTGTATAGCTGCCTATGGCAATTAGAGCTCACTGATAAGGATCCAAGCGATAAGCAGGGGGCCTGGGCGAGGGCTTCCCCGGCACAGCGTCGATGTCCAGACCGCTAATGCGAGGCCCTTCATCATCTACTAAAAACCTGCACTGCAGCGCAGCACCATGCTGATTAATCCAGAGCAGGAAGCTGGAAAGGTGCCTAGGAATGTGGACAGAGATGGCTCACACACATGGAGCTGCCCAGCTCGAGCACTGCCACAGAGCCTGTCTCCATCCTTATCTTCCCGTGTTTGGTACCGCGAAGTCCAGGAACAGCTACGGGAAAAAACGAGCCTCGACAAATTTATGGGGGATGCGCGAACTGGCAGCTGTTTAACCACTGTCAGGCTGCAGCTCTATCTGGAAAATTTCATATCGGAAAAATAAGCCAGAGAGGACAAACAAAGCAAATTGATTATTGTTCCTTGTTTAGATAGAACCTGGAGTTGCTTTCTTTAAATCATAACCATCTCAATTTGAAAATAAATCACAGACAGCACATAAAAGGACAAACCAAAATAAAGCGCTAGGCATTAGAAACGGAGAAAGTATAAACAATTAGCAGCGTGCCTCGTTTTTTGGACAATGAAGTTTTTAGCAAACACTTCCAAATGTTCCTGCACGTCACACTCATGCACACGCTCCTGACTGCGTTTCCGAGGCTTTTGACGCTCCCATCATCTACGGATTCCTTAGTGGCGTCCCACTCGCGGCTTCGACACGTAGCCCCGACACCATGCTAATGAAGGTGCTGGCTTGGCGTATTGATCAAAAGGACACGGCGGCTTTGTTTCAGGGCTTTTTAATGACATTCGGCTTTTATTCTGTCACAGGCGGCACCGTTTAAAGGAGCTTTCTCATGCTCCCAGCGCACACCTCGTTAAAGTGACACTCTGGTGATGTATACGGGCCTCCATGTGTTACTGGGACCCTGGCAAGTCCTTCATGTGCTGCCTCAAAAGCCACCCCCAGAGTTGCACCATGATGCCCACACCTTATAGGTATAGAACCACTGCACTGTGAGTGTACAGTGGCCACCACTGCACCAACACAGACCCAGCTGCAGTGCTGTTAGGGTTTCTCAGGCCTGTTCTTCCATGAGCTGTTTTCATTTGCATTGTTCTTCCACATGTTTTGCTGTAGTAGTCAGCTGCTGGTTAAGTACCCAATATAGTGCTGAGAGTCCACCTGAACCCAGCAATCCTTTGGTGAAACACACAGACGTTAGCCACAATACTACCTACTGGAATGTGTCTTCCTCAAGCAGTGTTACCAGCCGCCAGTGAGAATCAAAACTGTAGCCCCTCAGTACCAGGAATACTTAAAAGCTTCATCTGGCTAGAAATTGAAACATGTCCATTAGGTCCAGATGAAAGAGATGCCTGTTCATACAGAACTCAGCAGTGCTCTCCCAGAGAACCACAGCTGAGCTTCCAAATTCAGGGCTTCAGCTAGACTGTAGTTGCATGATTCTCCCATGGCTCACCCCAGCACTTAAGGAAACCTCCAGAAACACTGGGTTCTCTTGACTGTTTATGTCAATTTTGTACTGGAATGAAAGAGGAACACAAAGGGCTCTGGATACAATTCTTACATTCCAGCTTATTACCACTAGTATCTCTAAAGGTATAAGGAGACAAATGATGACTATGCCCAATGGTTGCAACAGCCTTTTCCTGATAACAGCAACTTTTGTCATGCTAATAACTATATTCGCTGTGCATGTTTCACCAGTGAGGGATTTCATGACCACCGTGAATGACTACTGACATTTATTTTGCCCTATAGCATTAGCATTGCCATGAAACCTCAATGTCTGTTCCCAGACCACAGTCCTGTGAGCTGCGGGAATGCTGTAAGACCCAAACATATTGTGTCTGAAGATGTTATGCTACCACATTAATGTATGAGTTATGTGGCCTGCTTTGCATGCATCAAAGAGGAACTTCTCTCCCAAATATACAATCCTAATTTGTTAAACTTAAAATTTTCCTGTTGGGAAAATACTTTGCCATTTAATGCCTTGTTAAGTTTTGGCTTATTTATGTGACTTGCCTTCATATTTAATGCAGGTGTACACTAGCAGGGCAGCAAAGAGAGGAAGAGGTTATTTCAAGAGAATGAGTTTGTTTTTCCTGTTGTTTTAAGAGAATGACCATCTACAGGAGCAAAGAGACCGAGAAGTCGGTGACAGTTGTGTGTATCTGTATGCAAGTGTGAGCCTGTCAGTGAGTGAAGGGTTTGTCACACAAGGGGTCACCGGAGAATCCTCTGTCTGCACAGCCGTTGATGTATTGATGAGACATCTTCGGTATCGTAAAAAAAATCTGCAGCAATTATGTCATGAGAGTCCGACAGTAGAGATTCTGATTGCAGGTTTGGGGCAGGGGTTGAGGGCAATGCTGAACCCCACAAAGGCTTTTTGTGATTTGTGTCCATTCTGAAACATGACCCTGAGTCATAAAGAATTAATTACAAAAAAACATATAATTAATCACAACGGATCGTGCAGAACCTACAAAGCCTGAAGAATTAAGGTCAATTTAGTAAATCAACCCCCATCCCACTGCACTTCAGTTCTTGGTTTCCGCTTGGGTTTCAAGCAGAAGGACAGATGATATACTGCACTGTCTTTGTGAGCATTTGAAGCAGTGGGGCCACGTTGAAGGACACCTCGGAAATGGAGGGGGCTCCACACTTAGGCAATTTCTGCCGAGCACATTTCCAGCCCAGCCTAGCGTGGCTTCTATTATCATTGATGGAGCCACTCACCATCTGGAGGTCAAAGGCTTGTTTGCCAGTCCGTGTGCATCCTTTGACTCAAGTCCGCCCTATATCAAGCTATGACAACCACTGCAAAAAGACTTTAATGTCTAGGGAGAGCATTGACTTCAGACACTGAAAAGCATGTTTGTAGCTGTGGGGAAAAGTTCAGTTCTAGGTATAAGTCAGTCTGTGGTAGCAGTATCTTGAAATACCTGTGGAAGTTTAACCTTGAGTGATCTGGCCAATCTGTTTCTGTGGCTATAAATGTTACTTTCAGTTATGTAAAACCTTTTCACTTTTGAAACATCAGTTAAACAAAGACAAATTTCATTCATGACCAGCTGGGTTATGTGTAAAACTTTGAATTGACAATGAAAGGCCTGGCAGATGGTGGCAGTTTCATTGTTGGGAGGGGGTTACTGGTTAACCACAAAACCCCCTGCATCATTAGAGGGTTTTCAGAGATCATGGATTCGTTGTTACACAGAAACCAGACAAAATCTCTCTAGCAGGGGACCGGGTTAAATTTAGCTGACAAAGTCAGCACCACATTTTCATTAATCTGATTTTTGTCTGTTTTCATTAACAAGCTATTTATAAAATTTGTTTTTAAGGACAATAATTCCAAAATGTTTTGTTTAGGAATACAGATTATTTTTAAATGCACTACACTTACATACAGTTGGTCTAAAGGCAACACAATCAGTATTCAAACAATGGAAGCAAGCTAACCAACAGCCATGTGAAGAACATCTCCATGGTTCTCCTCATTGCCTTCTCATGCAGGATAGCCTCAACACATTTATAAACATGGATGAGTTCATTGGGGCAGTTCGACTCTTCAGCAACCTAGTCTGTGCTAAGGTTCAAAGGAAACTTGTCCATTTCATGTGTCTGTTTGTGTGCATATTCTGGACAAAGTCTGAGGTAAGGAAACATCTCTCAGGTATTAGCATGCCAGACACGTGCACTGATCGTAATGCCTCGTCTATCAATGTCAGATATGGTGTTATTCCCCCTACACTGGAAACGTATCCAGCAATATCTGCCTGACTCGCTCAAGCTCTGCATAGAGAGCCAGGCTGGAGTGAGAGCCCCCCCCCCCCACCAAAGCAGTCCCTACTTGGATCTCTCCCCAGTATGTTTCCTTTCCTGCCAAGAGTGGTCAGTGTGATCATCAGAGCATCTGCTGTAAACGACCCATTGGCCCAACAGGAAACCAGCTCATCATTTCCTCCATGCAGCTTCCAGGAGATGGTGGCCTTCTTCGGCTTGAAACCCAAGTCTGGGGAGAAGGAGGTGGCACCCAACTACATCTTTATGCTTTGGTACGAGTTCTGCAATGACTTCAAGAACACATGGAAGAGGGAGAGCAAAAACATCTCCAAGGAAAGGTGAGTGGAAGTCAAACCGTGTTTGTTAGACGATTCAGCTCGAAACCTGGACTAGTTATGGTTTTCCAACAAAACATTCTTACCTGAGAGCGTTTTTTCTCCAACAGCAAGGTATGGTGAGGTATGTCTTAGCATTTTGTCAAAACTTGCCATAAATTAAGCCTGGTTAAATATGAAAAGATTGTAGATGTACGTGGATACATTTATACTGCCATTGAAGAATTGGATGTTGTGTTGACGAGGCTGGGTGGACCTTCACACTTCTGATAAATGGTACCTTGTTTAGGGGTCTCTGAGGCTCTGAGACATCCCAGTTAATGCAGAACAGATTGTCGTTCTCATTCTCGGGTTTCTGCACCACGCAGAAGCCCTCTAAATGAGGCGTTATGAATTCTGCAGACAATGAGGACAAATAAAAGCGCTTGCGTTTGCCAGTTATTAAAGCACGAGGGGCATCAAAGGAAAAGCAGGCAGGTCCAGCCCTTGGCTCAGGCCTGCCTTAAAGCCTGGGGCTGGATTTACGATGCCTGTTCTGACCCGGGGGCGTCCAGCCGAGGGATGTCAGACATGGACAGCACCTCTCCACGCAGCCCCTGCCTTTATTAGCAAGGGGACAGGAGCCCATTAAACAGAGGGTGCTTCAGTAGGCCTTTTAAAGATTGTCATGATCTGAAGAATCCAGTGACTGGGGGGGTTCTGTACTGTTGGTTTACAGATAAGCCACTCTGTAAATCTCTCTCCACATCTCTGCCGCCTGGTGTGGCGGGGGGGTAGGCAGGGGGGTGGGGGGTGGTAAATAATTACCACCATATCAGACCTCATTCATTCTTGCAATTAATTTTATATTGAAAATTAATGTCAAACGGTATTTTTCACTTAGCCAAATGCTGGTTTGGTGATAGTGAATCTGGTGATAATTTTTAACTGAGTGTTGCTGAAGTCAAATGAAAGCAAGATTTCCTCGCCTATATTCTTCTTCCTTGTCATTTTAATTTGTGCCTACAAATCACATTTACTACCTGCACTGCCAGACTGGAAGTAATAAATTGTGTATATTAAAATGGGAAAAATATTAATGTATGATTTTTTATAATCTATTTTACCTGCCGAATGTAATCTACAGGTTACCTGTTTGTAATTGTAAAAGACTACCTGGTTCATTTTTTACAAACAGGATACAACTGATTTGTAAAAATTGAAAAAAAAAAATGTGCAAATGTCAAATGTGCAATTTTTTTCTTAAGTAATATTAAATTGAACTGAATTAAATAAATTGGGCTTTGAAAAGTGCAACATACTATACAAGGGGAAACCAGACACATTTAAAAAGTTTATAGGTTATTTCAGCGACACTCGTGGGGGAGATAAAGAGTAGAGGGATCAGACCAAGGCACTGGTAGTTAACTGTTTCTGCTGCATCTGTCTGGCGTATGGAAGGTGGCGAAATTTATTTTTTTCTGGGGAGTGCAAGGCTAATCCTTGGGTTTTGAGACACAAATAGGTGAGCCTGTTATACGTGTGGCTTTTTCTCATTGAGCTTTTGTGACTGATGAACCAAAATACTGTGCCAGCTCGAAAGGACCCAGGGCATCCATCGAAGCCGGACAGCCGGTCCACACTGGCTGTGTGTGACTTTTGGGAAAATAGACAAATCACTGCCTCTGTAAAAAGCTTGTGTTCAAGGCACAAAGTTTTCATCAAAAGCTCTCCGGAATGCTTTGAAAGCACGGGGTTAATAAATCATTTCTTACTCAGTGAATACTTTACAGGTTGGAGTGTTCACATTAGACTGTGGAAATCAAAATAAAACTTCTGCAGTATTTTAGGGAATCCAGGAGTCACTATAAAAAATATTGATATAAATGTAATTGATATCAGGACTAATCTATTTTATTGTTATTTCTACTCTGTAAGCATTTTTTGTTTTTTTTATGTAAAATAGCAATATCTAAGTGATAGGACTGGTATAGTATCTCTGAAGAGAGTCTGGAGAAGGTGTTAAGCAGAGTCTGTGCAGGGTTAATGGTGTTAAAAAGCATCCGATGATCCTTGAGGTTTTTACTTTTAATTATTTATTAGGCCCAATTTCATTCACATTTCATCCCACTGCCCCATTTCATCCACAGCTGAAGGTGCTTAGGTACAATTAACTTTATTCTAAATACTATTTGTGGACCCATAAAAATCTAGAGTGTATTTGTATATTTGTTTTATTTTTTGAAAATACTCTTTATTATCTCATAAATTTCCTATACATATTTTGTGCCCCATAAACTGCACAGAGGTCAGTAGACAGTGATTGTGTCACCCAAGTTTGTTTATTGCAATTAGAAGTATTCCAAAGGAAACGTGTGAGGTGGCAGGAAGCAGCCGTGATGCGATGTGCTGTTACCCAAGGGCTTGTGTCACCAGCTAGACACTCAACCAGGTAGAAAGGGGAGTTTGGCTGCTGGCCTCTGCAAAGCTGCACTGATGGAAAGAAGCGAATGGCAGATCATTCGGCTCATTGCTAGCAGGTGGCTTGCTCACTAAGAGTGTCCCCTGAATGTACACTATGGCTGATGCAAGAAAGATGAGCTCGAGGCTCAGCTCTAGTGATCCCTCCTCCCTGGGGGTTGTGTGTTCTGCTCACAGTCCCATCTCTACTCTACTCTTCACTTAATGTAGATTGAGTAGAGTGAACACACCACACGGACTCTGTAGATACACTCATTTTCCGTCCACGTTGAAATACCAGGCAGCTCTATGTCTCCGCATTTTGGAAAAGCCCTTGCCCAAGCCTTCGCTCAGGTCAGGTAGCCTGTTCATTTGCACTAAGTGCTTACCTTCCCATCGCTCTCTGTGGTTTCAGCATGTTTACATTTTTTTGGCTTGACTGAGCATTGACATGTTGTCTGCCAGTCCTGTATGAGTGAGAATGTGTCCTGTATATGTCTCTGGTCCTGGCAGGACTCACACACAGGCAGGGAATATTCATTAAGCATAGAACACAACCTGGTGCCCCCAGCCCACCTTCCAGTCACAGTCTCACTTCTTGAAGTGAGTGTTATCATTCCTGGGAGGGTTGCCAAGAGCCATCTCTTTTCCATGGCCATCTCAACTGTTGGTTTTGGTCATGGTTGTCTTTCTCCCTTCCAGGATTAAAGAGGCTCAGGACACGGTGGACAGGATGACAGCAGAAAAGAGGGTAGAGACCAAGAAGCTCAACCCCAAAAGCCTGGTAAGAGTTCATCACTCCATCACCCCTGTCTTCTGTCTCTCGGCTTTAAGTGGCCTGCTGCTGCCCAAGCATTTTAGCAAACAGGACTAGGGTGACTCTCTGTTTGTTCACCATAGTCACTTACCAGATGTTTCTGTTTTAAGCTGAGCTGCTGAGGGCTGCTTGAACTTAGCTCATTATTTATTTGAGTTTTTATTGATGCAATGTAGACTGTATTCACCCAGAAGTCCTACAGCAGGGCTTCTTCTGTCTCATACTGTCCACGTTCTTAACCACTTGGCTCTGGTAACAGACCAAAGTCTATAAGAAGATAATTCAGAAATGATTACCTTTGTTATTTGTATATGTTTAGTGTTTTATAATATATTTAATAATAATGATATTCTACATTTATAATATAATAATATAATAAATTTGTTTTGGTAATACTGGCATTATTCTTAAATCTTGTGGTAGCTGTAGTACTTTTATGTTATTTTTATTATTATTATATATATTTATTTTGTTATTGTTCTTTTTAATTATCCATTTTTCAATTATATTCCTCTTGATTTAGACTCTAACAAGAGCAATAAAGACCCAGACACTGTTTATATGTTTGTCACAGATTAAATATGTGCTGTGTGGTCAGTGAGATTTGACATCTGTCAGTTGTATTTGGGTTTATTCCTGTTTTATAGCCTGGTGAAAGCTATAAATGCTGATTAGTTCATATTCCGGTAATGAAGGCACTAAACATGCACACTTTAGAACAGATATATTTTAGACATACAGTTTTTTTTCTTAAATACAAAATCCATATTTGTGCTTGATCCAAACCCATATCCCATAGAAAATACCATAGAAGCTAAGTGAAGTCCTGCTTGAGATTAGGTAACAATCTGTTATTTCTTTGAAAATAGAAACCCAAGTGATTTACATTGTGCCTTTTTTTACTTCTTTATGTTATAAATGTGACACATTTTTACATAACGGAGCTGCCCTTTGGTTTTCTATCAGGGTTACACATCTGTACTGTATGCAGTGAATGACAGTCATCTGACAATGAGAGAGCAGGTTACAGTACCCTGCTGTAGTGAACATTGAGTTCAGTCTAAGATAAACAGAGTGTACACATCGCCGTAGCGTCTGCCCCCATGACGGCAGTCAGCCCATCCTAGAAGGAATGTTGGAATGCCTATTTCAGACATAAGCGGTGATATCTGCTAGATATCCTGATTCAAACATAAACTTTTTATAATTTTTCTGCACCCCGAAACATGCACTATTTACAGTACATACAGGCATGTTTTGTGATAAACTTTTAAATAATGATTTTTTTGGTAGTTCGTCATTCATGCCGGTTGACAAGCCGTGAGCCCCCAAACATGCTCATGCCTGATATGTCTCCATGTTCCGCATGCTGGTTCTATAGCTCGTGCCGCTTTTGCACTGTCCAAGTTTAACTCTATGAGTTGTGCGTCTTTGACGTTTCATCATGCAATCCAATTGAGATATTTAGTTCTGTGCCCAATTGGACCATAGCTGAGTGACATCATTTGTTCTTACAGAAAGAGCGACTTCGCCAGAAGGAAGCCAACTTGTCCTCCAGCTGAGGGATTGGAAGATGGGGGGGCAGGGTGTCATTTGCGAAAGCCCTGTCTGCCAGCCACCAACCACTCTACCCAGGCATCAGACCTACCCACATTGCTGCAATTTCCTCCATCACCCGTTCCCCCTTGATGCTATAACAAGGTGGCACAGAGGAGCACCTGTGCCCACTACCCTGCTGAGGTTGGTTATGGGCTGTATGCTGCTTTCTCCACAGTCTTTGTCAACAGGAAGTTGACTGACTGCTACTATTTGTGGACTTCTAATGGTGTAAAGTATACTAACTCTGAAATTTAAATAGTATTGCACCTCTGAGCTTGACAGTGAATTCTCAGTGAGACTCACTGCCTTGTAGTGCTTTCACTGCTGCCTGGGGAACATTCAGCTGAGACTGCTGAGGTGCCGGAACCCGCTATCCATGGACAGACATTTTCAGAGACTGGCATCCTGGTAAAACTCCATTGCATCAGGAGTTGCAAATGTGTTTCATACAAAGGTGAAAATACTTGTACTCTGTCATCACAGTGATCTCCAAGCAGGATTCCCACAAATCGTCGAAGGAAGACGCCAGAAACACTTAAACAGTGCAAATCTTTTCCATTGCAGGAAACACTGGAGTCAACAGAGTTGAATTTATAGTAAATTCAACAATACAGTAAATGCAGTAATACAATAAATTTACAGTAAATAATTCTCCCCTGTAAATGGGAAGATGTTTTTGTGAAAATATAGGAAAGGTGTAAGCTGATCAGTGTATGCCTGCATGTTTTCCAAACTTCTCCACAGTGACCCCTTTTGGACAAGTGTAAGAATGTCCAGGGATTGCAGCTGGGGCTCAGATACTCAGGTGACTAGAGCATTCAGTAGGTTAGTGAGCTTTACTAAACAAGGTTGTTACAGAAAATGCTTAACTGTTTGCTGTGGGATCCTCAATCCCAAATCGATAGTTGGTTGCTCTACTGAACTGATCTTCAAAATGTAGGAATATAGCTGTGATATGGAATAGTGAACCATGATATTAAGATATTAAGCACTGCAATAGCATTATGTACTGTGCCATAATCTTCCAGTTAACCTTGTGGTACTGGTTAAGGCATATTGCACTTTTAAACTCTGTTTCAATTCCTATGCAACCATTTTTATTTTCCTCGCAGTACCTGAAAACATGCATTACAGTGTGTTGTTGCATTGTTTGAAAAATACATGTTCCCTATTTTATTTGTGGAAATAACAAAAATATAAAAATATATTCAATGAAGATATGAAGACATATACGTATAGCGCATATGTGTGTGTGTGTGCATATATATATATATATATATATATATATATATATATATATATGCGTCTTGATGAAAGTTCTCTGAACTTTATGTTTATGTTGTTTTAGCCCCTCTGACTGACAGATGCTCTGTTAGGGTTAGTTCTCTGTATCGGTTAAATTGAAAACAAATTTTTAATTCCAATTCATTAAGCATCGATTTACCTCTAAATAAATGACCTCAAATATCTAGGCCTGATGTATACCCTAGAGTATGTATGCTTTTGAAGTATAACGTTTAATTAACTAGTTTTTCGTTTTGAAGCTTTATATTTTTCATATTGCAGAAGTGTTGCACATGTTTAACACGCTATGGTCTAGTATTAGCTTTGACGGGTGGCCCTCACGGGTACAATCAAAAATGACGTAACCTTTACAGTGGGTAAAATTTAGTTTGTCCATATAACTGTATGATAAAAGTTTTAGGATTCTAAAACTTAATTTGCATTTATTTCACCTGTGTTCTTTTCTTTATTTGTGAAATTTATAATGGACATTTCTTTGATGTGTAAATTAGCGACAGGTGCCCCGGCGCACTGACTCGAAATATCTAAGATATGGATGTGTTCTTGACAGACTATAGATAAATTATCTGAAACAGTTATTTTTTCGTTTTTAATTGAATTAAACATATGCTACTGTTTTCGCATCAAATATGTGGCCTTCTTTGGCGTGAAGAAAACGACAGCTTTGATACGTTATCGATACTTTAAATGAAACTGCACTTGGCCAACTCTGATGTATCGGTAATGTTGATGACTGTAAAAAACGCACCGCCGTGTGTGCTGTCTGTATCTGTTGATAGCATCTAAGATTCATAATGCTGCGGGTTAAAGAAAAAAATGGAAGGGGGTAGGGTCTGGGACTTGGGCAGGTTGATGAAGGGCTTTATAAAAGCACAGTAGTATGTAGAAAAATAAAACAGCAAATCAGTGAACCCGGACTGATCTAAACTGATGTGGTTCGAACGTGCTGCTATGCGTGTGTTCTCGAGCACGCATAAATATTTTAAAACGGATTACACAGTTTTCAAATAACTGTTAATGGACTTTTTGGAAGAGTCCAAGTAAGTATAATTCAGTCATTTGAGTAACGTTTAATATACAGCCAAGCACCACCTAGTTACGAAAAATACGATATTACTTTACACGGAAACACTAGTGATAAATCAAATAAACACGTTTTCAACGTAGCTGACCTGGCTGGGGAAATCTGACGCGAGTAAAGACCCCATGCTGTATGTTTGCGAAGGCGGGTGAACTGCTGAGCTGTTTTTCTTTGTCACATTAGCCCAAAGACAGTTCTTGTCTGTTTAGTAAATACCAGATACGTCTAATAATCGATTGCAAAACATGGGAAAGACAGTTTACACGTATTTAGGCAATGAAGGTGTGCTTTGTCGGTCTCTAAGTTTCTTTGCATGTAACTTAAATTACTTCCACAGTTTTGTTGTAGATTATTTAAATTAATTTTAATCTGATTTTTCAAAACATTTTAGCGTAGCATTAGCATTTTTCGCATTAACTTGCCAGTTTTTTTTAAACAGTCGTTAGAAAAATGTTCACATAAATTTGCTTGCATATGTTGTTCAATAAGGCCACATTTGTTAAATTACATGGTTGCATATCCTTATAAATTGTTTGCCATCATTTAAATAAAGAGGGGAGACTGTGGGTTTGCAGCGCTTTCTGTGGGTAGACATTCATCTTTAAAATTACGTGGTGGACATCGGAAATTTGCGGAATACAGATTACGAGTTCAAAAGTTAATAATTTTCCTATAGACAGCCGGTTTTCGTCCGGCTCGCCTAAAGGGTTACGTTCTGAAATGTGCAGGATAGAGACTTGTGCCTTTGACGGGTTTCTTGGGCTAACAGGAGACCGGTAGTTAACGTGGATAGCATATTTTCAAGAGTTTATTGAAAAGGCTGTTGTGCCTGACATATAATCTCTTTTCTTTTGGTCTTCACTCATAAATTATATCGCTTTACTACGGAATGTGTCCAAGTGTCTAAGAAACGTATAAAAGCCCAGCAAGAGGCTAGCTCCGACCTGGAAGAAAGTTGCCCATCACTGGAGAGGATGTGTTTATTTGGTGTTTCAGGTTAACTTGATGCATAAAATACTCTGCATGAAAGCAGAGTAAAATGTTGCGATTTAGAAATTATATACGACCCATTTAACCTCGCCGTGGCTTGTGTGCACGAGATTTCCAGCGCAGGGTTTTAATATGTAGGATTGAAGCAAGCGATTAGTAACCGCCTCAAAACTACGGCTCCACTACGGTTGTTGTTTTCCAAAACATTTAATTTGCTCTCGGAAAAGCAGTAATCCTGCTGCAATTTAAGTAACAGTAATTATATGAAATGAAATTACATTTAGGATAACAGGTGTTACCTTGCACTACTATATACGACCACTTAACAGTTTTCAAGGAGTCAGGCCTCTAAGAGATTATCGTTATTACACAGTTATGTACATTTGACGTTGTACAATTGTTTAATACTTCTGGGAGGGGCAAATTACATTTCGACAAACAGCTTTTTCTTCCCTAAATTACATGAACTGACATAAACAGTGCAGACCAAGAGAGATTCACTAGAGTCCAAGTAACATTCATATTATTGATACAAACTTGTCATAATTACATTAAATATTATCATTTCTCTTTCTCATTCCACATAGTGGAAACTATTTGGTGCTCAGTCAATATTTAAACTCCCACAAAATGCATAATAGACTACTCAGGTGGAAATGGTTATAGGCTATACAGCATACCCGCCTTGATGGTGTCCAGACGGTTGTTGTTGCTGTCCATAAATGCTTTTTTTAAATACTGAATACGACTAGATCTCCTCCATCGGATTTCAGGCTTACTGTGTTCAAAAGAGCAGGCCAAGTTCTGCAATCTTTTAGCGGATGGCTCATACAAGGTGAATATGGCAATAGGTCAAACAGCGGTTTGCAGTGCGAAAATTAAACAACTTTTGCTATGCCTACTGAACTGTCGGTAATGTCAGTGAATGGCGCTGTGAAAGAAACGTGTATTGTGTGGCTTTGATTGGTGGCTGCGTGTGTGACTAAAAATCGGTTTTTGATTTCCTTGCTAATAATGCACTGACTTCACACCAAATGACATTTACGTCGTGGTATTTCCCTCTTTCCTTTGTGGGTGTGACGGTTTGCCGCAATTCTGCTGGTGGGAAACGAATCCCTTTAATTGCCGTGCGGTGATGCGCCATAGGCGAGCATTTCCCTTCGTAGATAAAACGGAAACAAATCGAAGAAATACCATTAGGACACGGATCTAGTCCAGGTCAATCGAAATACATCGGCACTGCTTTACGCGCTGAACGCGTCTCTTTTTGGTGGGGGGTTGTTGGTCCGGACAGTTCAGAGTGAAAGTCATGGTGGTAAACCTTTTAGGCTTGCAGAAGGAGCAAGATTGGAAGGCGCCTTCTTCTCTGCGAACGTGCCTGGGTATGTAAAAGGAGTTGCATTGCCCATAGCAGAACCTGTTAATGATAGTGCGACTGACGCACCCTTCCTCGTGGATAGTCTGCTTTAGCGGCTGGGTCTTGCACCAGTCCCGTTTCAGGTAGCGACGCTCGGTGACATGCAAGGCTTCTTGGCTTGACTCCAAAACTTCCTCTGCAGGCACGGCAGACCCCCTTCCTCTGCCCCGGGACCCGGGACCCGGTTGCGGTGGCTGCGGCTGATGCTCCGATTCGTTGGGGTTGTTTTTTTCTGGATGAGGGATGGCGCCCTGTGATCCACGATTCCCCTTGCCGTCTGCCTGGCAGGAAAGCAGCCCCGTAACGAATGCCAAAGCACAGAACGCGCGCGCAGTTCTGTTCATCCTGGGGGGAAAGAAAATAACGATGACCGTAACACGTGATCTTATATGAAAAACATTTTTCATCAAGGAATGCGTTCCATTACGCATCAAATTTAGTCACCCATTCGTTTCTTATACGCTACTGTTTATCATATTCCGCAAAACAATACTTGGAAATAGGAATGTCATGAATATTAAACCTTTAACCAAGAAGAAGCGGGTTCCATTAAAATGACAGCCCGAACGCCACTTTGATTATCATTTAGGCAGTTCTCTCCTGTTTTCAGTCCACAGGTTTTGAACACGTTTCTGTTGAAATGGGACGTAAGTGTTTCTTGTTTTGCAAAATTGATTTTTTTTTCTCCCGAATGCCGACTCATGTCCCTTTGTTAAGCCGTAAATGAGTCACGGTACCGCACACTATATAAACAATTGCTTTTTTCTGTGTTTCTAAAGGACACATCTGTGCAGTAATGAAGCATTGCAACCCAAAACATATTTTACACCCACTAAAGAAAGGAGTCTTACTATACAGAGAATAAAATACATTTGCAATCGGAAAACGCTATCTAACCGGTTCAGAGTGAACGGTGAACTTCAGTCTTTATTCATCAGACAAGATTGTCTACATGAAGCATTGCTATTTGTCATAGCTAGTAGCCCAAAAATAAATTCTCTAGGAGCTCGTATGTTTTGAGTTACTTTGTGGAAAACCAACAACTTGTGGCAAACCAACAACTTTGTTTAACAGGAGAGCAACTGACTAAGCTCTGATTTTGGACATCGCCTTGATTTTAAAAGCATGAATAACTATTATTACTGTGCATACAAATAAACGTGATTGACACCTGCTTCATAAGCTAAAGCTTACTTTGTAATAGACTTTGTTTTTACCCACACCTATTTGGAGTTTATGTGTAAATGCCCACTTAATGACGATAAAGCATACAAGGTACTCACCTGTCAATGAATTGATCAGAGAGAAATCAAATGTACGTAGGAAGTCGTTCTTTATTGAAAGAATCCTCAGGCAGGAATGGGCTAAACGCGTTGACTGTAGTGGAGCGGGGGCGCAGGCTGCTGAGAGATTGCAGTTACTAACGATTCCATAGAAAGAGAGACTGGATTTTGGTACAAATTGCAACAGCGCCGGACTGTCTCCTTTTAAAATGTCTGCCAGCTGAGATGTGCACAACAGCTCCCTTCACGTTATTGGCTAGGCACGATGAGAGGAAAAATCAAACTATCCGCCCCTCAACACTTCCCCGAACTCACTTGAGGGAAACAGTCCATCGACTTTACTTTTTTTTTTGAGTCCATTGGGCAGGGTATGGGTGCTGGGGGGAATTGTAATCCAAGTGATACAGTACCACCACATTAAATTAACCTTATTTTGCCTTAGTACGAGTCTTTTGAAGGATTTTTCATATTTTTAAAATGTATTTTTTATTTATTATCTTTCTTTTAATTATACGCTTAATTTAATTTTAAAACCGATTTGATATTGGTTTAACTAGACTGGCTGCCAGTCTTTTATATCCACCAAAGCTTTGCTCTAGCATCGTTTCCTTTATTTCGTTTATACGAATAAAATAAAGAAATGTGGCCACATATTGTTTGCACAACACTAATATTACTTTTATGCTATTTTAAGTGTTGTGTAATACACAAATATACATTTTTACGGGTATAAATATAATATGAGGAGCAGAATTCCTTGTCGAAAATTTGATAAACCGCTTTATTATTTAAAATTTTATTTACATGTATATTTTTATTTTAATGATAATAGTTGGTAACGTTCATTCGTGTCCGTATGAGCTTCCTCTGGATACTTTGCTTACCTCTCAAAGTAATTAAAAAAAAACACAAGTTGCTGAATCTAACTGTTTCTAATATCCAGTGATTATTTGCGAGCGCGTGTCTTGCATGCTAGGGACGGACATGCCATTCATGGTGATCCCATGACTTGTGTCGTGTTCTCAGTCGGAGGGGCATAGATACCCAGGCAGATTCAAGGGGTTCAGCACTGTCATAGGGGCCCCTGAATAAGAAAAGGTTATATGTGAAATTAGGCGGGAGGGCGGCAGGTGACATTTTGAGAGGGGGACAAGAATTTCAAGATATGCTCCTGGGTATGGAAAACGGATTGATGGATGTTGAAGGACGGAGGAATGATGCCATACATACGTGAATTATTATTTTATTTAATGTGCATACAATATTTATTCGTGTTGGGCAGCGTGTGACTTAGTGGGCTATAGCTCTGTGCTTATGCACAGAAAGTCGCCGGTTCGAGCGCTGCTTCTGCAATCAAAGCCCTTCATTCTTAGCTCCCTGGGCACTGTAACGGGTGGCTGCGCTTCGTAGCCAGCTTACTCGTGCGCTGCTAATAATAAGGCAATATAATAATCGATATTTTATTGAAATTCTCTTTACGTTTCCCCAAGCTCTCACCTACAGAGCGCAAAGAGAATTTCAATAAAGTATCAATTATTATTAGTAGAATTATTTCATTACCTTACTGTTATTATTATTATTATTATTATTATTATTATTACGATTAGCAGTTTTTTTAATGGCTGACGGTTGGTATAAGACATCTGGCACAGTAATAAACCGCTTTCCTATTTATCTCTTTACTCTCTGCTCTAGACAATTAATTTATAATAGTAATAATAATGCTTTAAACCTGCATTAATACGGGAAAATATACTTTGAGTGGGACTGTGACATTGCATAAGTAACCAGTTACAGATTGTATAGTTTAACTGGACCGAGTAACATAAAACATAGAAATTACACTTGATAATTCCATATGTATCAAGATCCCCGGTGAAAAAACACCTGATCTGTCTTGTCAAAAGCAATATAAGAATCATTTACATCTCTCAGAACCGCAAGTGCAGTTTCAAACCGAAATTTATTTCCCAAATTTTATTTCAAGTGCTTTATCTTTATCTTGTGTGAGGCATTGGCGTCATAGATTCTTTTGGTTTATTATTTAATATGCGTTTTAGAAGCGTTATGGTCCCTGTTTGAACTGATGCTGAAATAGTGTGCGCAACAGTTTTAAAATCTTATATTATTAGTAATAATAATACATAAATGTGATGCATCTAATTATGCAGTACTCAGATAGTATGTTATATTAACTGTAATCCATTTAACGTAACTGATTCGGACGTCATATCATGTCAAATATCTGAAAATAATAAAATTGGTAGGAATTAATATTTTTTACGGTATCTTATGGCATAAGAACATATACATTTTGACGGTATTTGTTTTAATGTCAAGCATTGCGGCCATATAAATAACTCTACATGTAAAATGTCGAAATTTCCTGGGTATTTCTAGAATGGGACTGTCAGGTACCATAACGAGAATAAACACGATCATAACACGATGTTTGTTTCACTTTCGGGTATTCGGCCGTGTTGGGTACTGTCGTTTCACGTTTCTTTTAGGATTCGTCTTTATTTTGATTAATATTAACTATAACAACATTTAATGTTCGCAATAATTCTCCTTCCCGTTGTTCTCCTCTATTAATTAATAAACGGGTTGGTAAAGAGAAACAGAGGAACGGGTATGGTATTGGTAATCGGATCATGTTTTCAATGAACCCCATCTTTGCCATTTTCCCTCTTACCTCGCCCCTCAAGACCCAGCAGTATTCGAAATGTTCCCATGTGTTAAACATATGGCGCGTGGTGTATTCCCTAGGCTGAGATAGTCGCCTCTAACGTTACTGCAAATACTGCCAAAGCTCTGCCATCGACAAGTTACCGTCGGCTTTCTCCCCACACTGCGTAATGCACAAACAGAAGACGCCAAAAACAGACCGCAATGCACAGCATGACATGTATTTTTCCATTGTATTCACCATAAGCCACGATGTACACAAATACATATGATGAGGTACTTGGAATGCGATTACGTGGATAGTAAGCCTTACAAAGTACAGGTCACGGCTATTTTCAGCCATAGACACTAAGATGGCATCAGCGTTTGAGGAAAAAAAGCTTGATATCACAGCACTCTTATTAGTCATGAGGTCAAATGAATCAGGTATTTTCAAAAGAAAATAAAATCCAGGAACCATCGACAGTACATTCTAAACAGCATCTCACCACTTGCAAGTCCAAAATTATGATAATAACAATAATAATAATAATTTAAATTAGGGTACTTACAGGCAATTAAAATTAGTATAAATCTAAGTCACAATTAAGTTGTAATTATACTGATACTTCTGGCTAACACACTGTTTCCAATCAAATTGAATTGAGTCATCAAATAATGCCTTATAACCATCATCTAACCATTACAAGGGTAGTGTGAGGTCTGGGAGTTCAGCTGAGCTCCCTGCTTCACATTTTCTCTGGACTGGTGACAGTCGGTTCCACCTCATCCTCCGGGAAATGGGGCACAGATTTCTTGGCCACCACATTGTCCAGCCTCTGTCCCATCAAGAAGGGATTGACACTCTGGAACAAATGCAAAGCAATAGGATCAACAACCTCATCAGTTCTGATGATCTTTTTTTTTTTGTGGGAGGGAAGGGTGGGTTATACGGCACCAGGATCCCTAAACCAAAATGACCACTTTCTGAGTTTGCCTCTTTTAAACATATGATTTGATGTTTGTTTGTAATTGTAATCCCACACCTGTGTCTACATACCTGTATATATCTATACAAAAAAATCCCTTTCTGCATACAAGGGGGCAGCACATAGCTGGGACAGGGATTGCGTTTACGGCTGCTGGTTTTAAATGTTAGCACACGCATCCACATAAAAGCGGACTGCTTTGGGGAGCATGGTTAGCACCTTCAGCCGGTTATTACTGGGAGGAGGCTGGTCTTACTTCTAGGAAGGGGAGACAACAAAGGCAACAGTACCCTCTTTCTTCTCTTTGGTCCACCCTTGAATTTCTCAAACAAGAGCTCCTTGTTCTGAAAGAGATGAACAACAAGTGCTATTACAAAAGATATGCATTTAAATTAATATTAGAAAATCTGATATGTCACTTGACCTATTGGGAAAACAAAACGCATGTCTGACAATCGTATTTACCAACATCTGCAAGCTGCCCCTCTCTCATATTCCATGCAGGAAATTGCTTTACATGGTAAATCAGCAGATTGTTTTGCATGCTTTTATTGCAGCCTGCTTTTGTTTATGTATGTATGTATTTTTTAAAAACAGCTGCCAACTGTTGCTAGTTTTTCATCAAAGATGAACAGAAAACACCACCAGATCGAGAAAAATAAGGTGCCCGAAAAAAAGCAGGTGAGTCCAGAGACCAGCATGGTACGCGTGATGATACATCTGGATTGTGATGATAGAAAAGGGAGGAGAAGCAATTCAACATTTGATGCACAGCTAGTGCCACACCCTAGTGGACAGAGCAAGCTACTACATGTTACATGCATTAATAGGGGTCTCGTGATGACTATCATTAATACCCATCTCCTCCCGTGATAAGAACACAGTCATTCTGATATAGGTAAGTCCAAGGAAGGACACAAAGCCCCTGTCCCCAAACACTCACCCACTTGGCCAGCTGCGGGTATGGGTGCGCCGAATCAAACAAGTGTTGGCGCTGCTGGAACTCCCTGTTAAACTTGGCCGTGTTGGGAAAGTTCTCCAGGCAACCGTCTGACTCTGGGGACAACCCATCATAGCACAGACTGAACAGCATGACAAAAGCCAAAACACTGTCCTTTTGCAATGATGGCACGCAGAGTCCAGTGCCTTCGCATGTTAATTCTGTGGGGGGTCCAAATTCAGTGGGTCACTGCCCATTATAGTCATCTTTTGCAGTGACAAGTAAAATCTTGAGCTCATTAGATTAATTATTTTAGAATAATATTATTTTGTTGCTTAATTTCTTTTTATCTAAAACAATCAATAGTCTTATGCTCATAGCTGTATCCTTTACTCAGGTGAAGCCCCAGTTTCAGGGTCCAAGTTCTTCCAGGTCTTTGCAACCTTTGTAACACATTACTGTAGCCAAGCTATAAACAGCAGGGGAACAGAGAAAGGGAAACGCTACCAAAAGCTTCTCCTTCATACATCTCAGTGAGCGAGTGAGCCTGGCAGGTGGTGTAGGACTGAGCTCTGAGTGGACTGCAAGGGAGAAGATCACAACGGGGTGCACTTCTCCGATTTGTTCTGGCTGGGCTAAAAGTGGCAGAACTTGGGCTGCATGCCAAGCATCTTCCCTGACCCAAAATGACTTATTGACGTGTATGAAAAATTAATGTGGGGGGGGCCTTACAGGGTCCTCCTGAAAGGCACAGAAGCTCACCGGCTGGGAAACAAGCTAACTTTACTTTCTTGCAAATACGTAATTATAAACATAAATGAAAGGAGGGACAGAGGGACCAAGGGACTTCTGCAAAACTGACTACACATGTTAACTTTCGCCCCCACACACAGTCCTTCTTCTAGGCAACACTGGAGAGGAAGCAGATTCATCTAGGGACTTGTCGCATCCAGCCCCCACCCCACAACCTGCCCGACAGAACTTATATTTAAAGTAACCTGCTGGTGCTTAAAAAGGGTGTATTTCTTCAGTTCAAAATGAAGGCCAAATTCAGAGGGGCGCTTTGTACAAGGACGCGCTGTGCTGGAGGTAAACACACCGCCGTGTGTGATGCCTTATCGATCTCCTGTTGGTGTGCCTATGCAGCTTCACAAAAGGCCACTCACGAACTTCTGACTTTCAGGAAGGAGCCTTGAGGCCTATTCAGGCCTCGCAGGGCCTGTCCAAAGCGAGGAAGAGAGCTCTCCGCCAGTTAAAGATAACAGCGGCAGTCACACAGCTCGCCTGTGGCCATTCTCTAAGGGAAGGCATGCCACGCAATGACATTTTAATGATGCCATTTAATGGCCATCGGAGACCATCCTCTTGCACAGGCATTAAGAGGAGACCTAAACATTTCAGGAAATATCACTCAAATAATGAAGCGGTAGGAACAAAAACAGGGAGATTAATGAAAGAATCAATGTTTTGGGGTGGTGTGATGTGGTGGTGCAGTGGTCAGCATTGTTGCTTCACACCTTTGGGGCCCGTGTTCGAGTCTCCACCTGGGTTACGTGTGTGGAGTTTGCATATTCTCCCCATGTCATCATGTGGTTTCCCCCCACAGTCCAAAGACATGCTCAGGCTAATTGGAGTTACTAAATTGCCCGTAGGAGTGAGTGTGATGGGCTGCCCCCCTGTCCTGGGTTGTTCCCATAGGCTCCGGAGTCCCTGCGACCCAGACAAATAAGTGGTTTGGAAAATGAATGGATGGATGGATGGACTTAACACATGTGTTTAATTATTTACCACTTAATGAAGTAACTACATCAGCAGGAAAAGATAACCTGCACAATACAAACCATAGGCGAACCAACTATGTTAAAGGCGTGACAAACAGAGATTCATCATTTTTGTAGCATACAGAACTTAAAAGCAGGAGGAAGCTTCCCAGGACTAGAATGTGTTTTTCAATACCAGGTTATCACATTTAGACACGCAGACCTACCAGTCTTGCCCAAAGGACAAGGATTTGGAGGGTCCGGATAGCCCTCATCCTCACTGAAGTCCTTAGGGACATTGTCCCCGGTTAGCTCTGCAACTATGTTGGGAATGTTTCCATAAGGTCCCAAGTGCTGGAGCCCCTCATGAGCACCACCTAATGGAGAACAGGGTTACTAGGATTTCTAGGGATTTTTTTAATGGAAAATGAAAGCATTTCGATATTCAGACATTTTCATAATATGCTGAAATTGAACATAAGTTACCAAAGCCAAGGTTATGAAAGAATTCAGGGATAATAGCTTAAAAAGCTTTTTGATCTAACTATCCATTCAAAGTGTATTCTCTGTCTTGTGAAAATGTGCAAGGTGACTCGGTTGCAAGTGGTTTGGGAGTTCCTAGATCTCAACCTAATACAAAGAAAAAGTAGAAAATATCAGGCCGTTTAAAGGCCAATGTACAACTTGTGTTCAAGTTCAAGCAGGAAAATATTATAAACTAGGCTTATACTTTTTTGGGCAAAATAAATACATTCTTCCAGAGTATAAACTAACCTTAGACTCATTAATAATTTGTAATTTGTTGCCACTGGTGTGTGCTAGTACATAAACTGCTATTGAATTTAACGAAAGCCTATGGCTTCTCAAGCCTTAAAAAACACCAAAGGACCGGTACCTGTACCAAAAACAATACCATTAATAAGCCTCGGATTTTAGGTAGTGACTTTATTTTCCTCTGGCGCTCTCTTGTGGAATATCATAGTTACTGCAGTAATTCTGAGGCCATTCATTAACAGAAGGTTGTCCATTTAAGACTTAATTACTGAGCTAAATGTGCAGTTAGTTATTTTTCCCTGAAGCCAACACAACAGAAGAGTGCAATTCATTTGCAAAATGAAATGATTGTGGTATGTCTTCTCGCTGTGTACGGGATTAGCTATAGGAATGCTTGAAGTGTCATTGTTCAGCATGACAATCTGCGACGTTGACTCTGTCTTTAGCCAGTGCTTGCAGTGTCTGTTCTCATGCTACAGATCTAGACGGTACTCCACACCATAAGGTAACACAGCCAGTGCACTGTGAATGACCTCATCCTGCCATCACCAATGCAGGTCACGTGACCTGACTGCAGTCACAGACACTGGCGACCCCTAGCTGCCAGACACTGAAAATGGGACCTTTCCCAAATTGGCCTATTTGGTTACTGCGCATTTCTGATCTCCTCAATGCAGCCTTGTCAGTGAAACCATGCTGCAGATGCAAATGGCAGTTTTGTCACCTTGCCAGTCTGTCCCAAGCTGCCTTGAGCCAAGCACCATCATAGGGATTTAGTCAGTGAAGAGGGGGTATTGGGTTCAAAGAGTTACCTTAGCTTGTACCCCCCTCCCCCTCACCAAGGAAAATCCACACAAGGATTACAGGGGTCAGAACGCAACAGTGTAAGACAATCTGAAAGAATTCTCTGTATATTATTATGTTTTATATTGCTGTATTTTCTTATGAAAAGGCCATTTAAAACAGCAGGCTTTCCAACGAAAGGTCAACATTAAAAGGGTCTGACTGTTGCGTAACTAATCCTTTAGAGAAGCAAACAGATGGACTTTTACGCAATTATGATCTGGGGAGCCAGTGTGTGGCATTGCTTATTATCCATTAGCTGGTGGCATTCCATTCCAGATCATAGTTAAAACATTTTTTATTATTTTCCACAAACCTTTATTTCTTTTATGAGGCTCTATAACATGACTTTGCCTGTACTGGATGTGACCTACATTCGTTCTTTCTCAGTGTAGGGTGGTTCAGTGGCTAGCAGTGTTGCTTGACACTACCAGGTTTAAGGATTCAATTCACACCTCCATTGTGAGAATGGAATTTGCAGGTTTAGAAGATTATTTGGTTCTTTATAAAATAAAAAAACAAACAATTTATGCTCTTTTTTTATAGTACATAACGCAAATGGTGACCACCTTGGATGCTTTGTGGTCCAACGATGTTAGTGGCCTGGTGAGCAGGATATTCCACCCTGGGACGTGCGATACCCAGCTCCTCGATAATGCCGTGCAGCAGACGCTGGAGATCAGCCTCCGATACCTGGTCCACCGCACGGGTGCTGCGGCCGGAAGTGAACGCAGCGCAGCACAACAGCGCGCCCAGTACAGCTGTGTGCACCGGCCTGGCAGAGGAACCCATCGCTGCCTTAGCCTGTAAATCATTAATTAGTTTCGTTCACAATACAGATTTCACCGAGTAAGGATTTATTACCCATTTATTTATAGATTTAGCGCCGGATTTCGTATTTTACCAATAGTTTAACGGACACTTAAATTAATTTGTATATTTCCTATTTAAAGCTCGTTTCGTTGACTCAGTATTATATTTGCTTTTCAAAATTATAGTAAATTAGATATTCCTGAACGCCACTCCACAGTAATTACGTAGCTAATATGTTATTGATAGTCGGTGAACGCGATTGCACAATGGACATGTGGATAATTTTTATTATTGCATACAAAACAGACAATTATATTGTATAAAGTACGACCAAGATGTTTATGCGTTGCTTATTAATCTTTGAATTGTATCAATCATTATTATTACGGTACACATTTAACAAAAAACGCAACATTTCAGTATAACGATCGAAGTTAAAACGTAAACCTGGAAAATTCTATGGTTCGAAGCCGCAACTATATGCGTCACTGGTTTTTCTATATAACGTCGGTTACGCTGTCCTATGCAGATTTATATTGTAACCACTGCATCCCGGAGAAAACGGTATTCGTTTTCACAATTCCTAGAAAATGAGATAGTTTTGTTCCGATGCTCATATTTACAAGGGAAAAAATATTTATAAAGGATGGGCGATAATTTTCCTTACCGTTTAATAGAGAAGCTGGCAGGCAGCGCAGACGGTCTGTTCTACTGCGATCGCCTCCTGGCTGCGCTCTTAATAATGCATGCAGTTACCACGGCAGCCTAGCCGCTCTATACGGCCTAAGCAGCCTACGGCGGCCTGTTACGAGCATCGAGCTTAACACAATCTATTAATCATGATCACTCTTGTCGGATTATAGTCCACAACGCAGTTTGTATATATATATTGTTCTGCGTGTATGATGTACACTCCTTTTAACCATCCGTTTAGACAGAAACGAAACAACCCGTGTTTTGCTTCCGTCAGTAAGCAGTGTGTGTGTGTGTATAAAGGATAGCATGGCACAGTGTCCAGTAAAATTAAATCAGTCACATTTTGTAGTATTTATTGGATGTTAAATTACAATTTTTTGCATAAGCCTCATTTTGTACGCAAAATTTCACTATAAACACTCCTTGTTTGAAACAGGACATGTAAACTTATTCTAACCAGCTCTAAAAAAATTACAGTAAAGGCCCAAAATGAAGCAAATTCTAATTCTTTTGAAAAAGGATAAATGCTAATCTTAAGATAAGACTCAGTAAAACTATTAAAAGTTTATAAAAAATAAGATATAAATAAGACTAAGGCACCAACCTCACACACACCAACCCATGTCTTACACTCAAAATGAATCACCGTCGGCCAATCAGAAGTCACGGTAGATGCTCATACCAAATTCAGGCAGAAACCAGAGTGCTATACAGCAATAAATCACTATTCTGTCAATTACCATCCAGTCACATAAATTAAGTTTTGTAAACAAAGGAGAAAATGTTTTCTGTTGAGTTTTAACATATAGCCCACATTGCACATATAGCACTAAGTAAAGCATTTCAAACAACGGGGTCAGAGGTCAATGGGCTTCATGGCAGAGAGAAGCCTGCCTTCACTGAGGGGGTTTCTGGGTGAGCCTCTGTAGCAACATTTGTCATTTTCGTACACCTCATGCAAAATGATCTTCGGTGGGTTCACAGAACGAGAAGCGGTGCTATTTTTGAGCAGCTGGCAAGGCTCGCTTTTGGCCTTCGGCTGTACCCTGTTGGTTACATCGTCAAGGGCGCCGCCACCACCTTGCCACCTATTGGTAGAGGGCCTCCTTGGGGCAACTTTAGGGCGCCGTTTGGCTTGCTTGTCGACGTGCGCTTCACCGACCCGCCGCTCTGTTACAGACAGGCCGCTCTCCAGGCTGATGGACTTCCTGACCGGACTCTCGGGAATCTGGACACGTGTTGTGCTTATGAGCAGAGTGTTGATCCGCCTAACTGACTGGCGGACAGGGGTGCGCTGAAACTTGAGGGGGGATCGGACTGCTTTGGTCTTGGGGGAATTAAGGGTGAGGGTATTGAACCGGTGGATGTGGTCGGCCACCCGCAAGTGGTGTGCTTCTTTAGGGCCCGGCGAGTTTTCAGTCTTTAAACGGCACAACTTAGCAGTGGGGAGCTGCGTGGGTGGGGGGGTGCCAAGTGTGGAAAGACCTGGGGTGTTCAGCTTGGGCACTTGCAGTTCTATTTTGCAGGACACTGACGGGCCATTACCATCGATGACTTCAACCAACCCACTGTTGTTCTCCTGATCAACCTCTCCGCCTATGTCACCCTTCTCCCCTGACTGGAATACAGATTCCTCCTTGTCCAGAGGACTCTCTGACGGTCCAAGCTCAGACAGGGTGGAGTCGATATGTAAAGGAGTCAGGGGAGTTATTTCTAGCTCACTAATTGTCACATTTTGTTCATCAGCAACTGCCTTCTTTGGGGTTGGACTGTAACAGCTTCGTTTGCTCTCCTGACAATCTGTAGACGTTGGACTTGTCTCCTCAGCTTGCATTACCAGCTCCTTCCCTGAGAGGGTGCTACAGTCAATGAGCGAATGCAGGTTGCTGCCGGAGTCAGCAAATGCCTTCTTGATCTGAAGCACCGTGGGCCCAGTCACAGTGTCGCCCCCCACGAAGGAAGAGCAAACATCCTCAGATAAGTTTCCGACAGCCGGGGGCTTGGCGGTAGCCAGAGTGGGGTCCGAGCAGCTGCTGTTCTTATTGCATGTTCCCACGGGGGTGTCTGAAAGAGAATCACAGCTAAAGGCATGGAACACCGCAGGGCTTCCCAAGTTCCAAGACGTCCGCTGTCCAGCCACAGCACACTGCGGGCTCAGCAGGTTGTCTTCAGACTTGCTTATTTGCTTGGAACCTGCAAGACAGAATAGTTGATAGCAAACATACCCCCCTTACAGCTTGGTATTAACTTCTCAACCAGGGGAGGCAGGGCACAGGAGTATACAATGAGATTCACTTACGTTTTGAGGGCCTCCTGCCATGTAAAACAGTGGGACTGAAAGGCGTATCTTTGGCGAACTGAAAGCTGGTGGTGCTTTCTTGAGTGGCAAGACGCCAGCCAACGGTCTCAGATGCCTTTGGCCCCAGGAGAGAATGTGAAATGACATTCTGTTGAAATAAAGGTGTCTCTCTTTTACTAAGATTGAAGATACACAAGCATCTGTGTGTCCTCTTGTAGAAGTTGCCAAATAGAAAAATATTAGAGGAAAAAAAAATACTGCTGGTCAGAAGGTATTGGTTATTATAGTTTTATTATTTATTAAATATACATTTGAGTATAATGTTTTAAAAGGAGCCATTTCACAAAAATGTTACAAGATATTAAGAAACCATCCAACAGGTTTCACAATGCATTAAAGTGCCAAGACCTATTCTATGTTAACAGATTCTTTTCATGTCAATAAAACACACACCTTCCCATCAGTTAAGGAGCATGAACATCACATATATATCTTTGCATACACTACATATTCGCACCTATTTTCCCCCCATCTTTAACCATCACAAAGGCATAAGAGAGGAAGTGATTATACAAAGTGCAAAGTTTAGTGGTTACTTAAAAATCAATACCTAATTAGCAAAGCATGATTTTGGTATTAAGAGTAAAAAAAGTACCAATTCATAGTTTAAACAAAACAATTTGGACACTAAATGTTCATCAAGTGTCAACTCACCCCCCACCTCTCAAATGAAATTAATAATACACAGTAAATATTGAATTAAAATCATAGAGGCAGAAGCTGAAGCCAGACAACACGAAACATAAAAGGTTGGAAACAAGCGTAAGGCTGGTTGACCATCTTCCCCAACACTGTACTGGGCCCATGACAGGCACGCACCAAAGCAGACTGATTAAACCGAGTCAGGCCAGAAGACTGCCTTCATGTTCAACGGTACCAGCAGCAGGACAAGCACGTTGGAGCAGACAGTCATTCACGGCGTTTTAGAGTCTGGACTTACAGGGTCTCCCCTACTCCTCCCCAGGGAGAAACGCAAACGCAACGATCTGCGCACAGACTCCTTCTTGGCTCCTCTGGGCGAGAAGCAGCCAGCTTTTCCTGACTCCACTCTGGGGGGGGGGGGGGGCAAGTCAAAGTTGTCATGTCATCAAGTGGAGGGTTGAAGACTGCAGCAATGCAACTTGTAATATTGCAACAGCTCGGCCAACCAGCAATGTGTGCCAGAGCCAACGCCAGCAAATAAAACAATTTACAGGCCTGGTTTACACTAGGCTTGGGGGTACCTCACTTTTTCCACATAGTCAGACCTTTGAGACATCAGACGGCAATATATGGTATTTTTGAAAGCAATGCTATTATTGTAATTATTATACTGACAGACAGCTTACTCTGTGATTAGCTCAGACGTCCAGTGACTAAAGCCTGAAGAAAAGGCCACACCCACCTGCTCACATGCTTGCTCATCCGTTTGCTCTTCCTCCTTGCAGACGGCTCTCTGGTCTTACCGACCGAGGCACTCAGGGACACACAGGGGCTGGAGTCAAGCCCTCTACCTGTGGAGAAACATAGGTGGGAAATGTGTGGAGACCAGGAGTGAGTGGGCTTATATAAAAATCACCCATTACACAAAATGGCAGTAGTATACAAGAGAGGCTGAAGTACCTGAGCCAGGGGTAGAGCTGCTGCTGAACAGGCTGTTGGGGAGCAGCTCCAGTCCCAGGTTCTTCTTGATGGACTTCCTCTTCTTGTTTGAGAAGCTGCAGCTGTGACCCACCTCCAGGGGCATCTTTCTCTTTGTGTTTGGAGTCACAATCACAGGTGTCACTGAGAAGACTTGGAGAGCAGAGAAAAGGCCAGTGTTAGTCTCTCCATCTGACTGGCAGCATCAGAGCTTAGAAAGAGCATTCGCATAGCGAGCAACGCATCCAACGTCAAAACAGCCGAGCGGCCTTTTGAGAGCTGCCAAGACTGAGAAATACTTAAATACCTACGAAGAGCAGACGGGAACCAGCAGAGAAACATGCACAAGCGCGGATATGCATCAGCATGCAAAGCTGCTTGAAATGACTCCGAAGAATAATTCAAACTGCCTTCCAAATTCATTTTACACCGGTGCATCCCAATCCGGTCCTCAGAGACCTGCAGACAGTCCACGTTTTTGCATGAAGAAGCAAAGAAGCAAAACACATGGACCACCTGTGGGTTCCCAAGGACAGAGTTCGGAAATACTGATTTACACAAATTAAAATCGGCATCAGGTTAAAGCAATTCTCCATAATCTGCCGACTGATGAGCCAATTTCAGCAAGGCAGTCTGAACAATAATCACTCTAAGGTGTGTCGCTGTGCACATTCCAAAGCCAAAGACCTACCATCTTCACTGGACAGGGACGAATTCGCGGGCGTTCTATTAGCTTTTAACTTATGTAGAGCTCCATTAACCACATCTGGAATGCAAGACAGAATTGTCTCATGCTTGGCAAGTGGCTAGTGGATGTGTGCCAATGCACAGCCAGCAGATGGTTAAAGGCTTCACATTGGTTTAAAAACGGCAGGTGACCTGATCCGAGTTGCATCGGCAAGGTGTGTTAGACAAGTACAGCACAGGAGACCACACCGGTATTCCCCAGAGTTCTTACCTCCTAAACTCCGCCTCACTTTCTTTTTCACCCCAGAGTCCGTTTCCCAGTCCTCGACTTGGATTGGGACAGGCGAGACCAGGCCTGCTTCATAGCCTACCATGGCTGGGATTCTCTCCAGGATGAATGGAGGGACCACCCCTACAAAGACGACCGTCAGCTCCAGGGCAGTGCACACAAAAAAAAAAAAAACACCCACACACACAGACATGCTTCACATCTCCACAAGACAAGCGTTTGCCTGCTTCATACCGATGTCCTGGGGGTTCTCGATGAAGAAGCGTACCACAGCAGCCTGCAGCTTGAGCCTTCTCTCCATACCAGAGCTCATCTTCTCCGCACCCTCACAGTGCAGGAGGTTTGGTGTGAAAATCACTGACAGGTTCCCACTGTCCATCTTATTTTCACTATATCTGTGAGGGACAGGCAAAAGCAGAAAGAAAGAAAAATCACTACAGGCTGACCATGATGATTATATACACCATTCGTTCACATCTTGCATCGCTGAGTCTTGACCACCCAACAATCCTGTCGGCAGATCATCATTTCTCCACCTTGGAACACTTAGTTGGTGCTCACCACTACTGGCCATAAGCACCCCACAAGTTTTGCTGTTTCGGAGATTCTCTAACCCAGTTGTCTGACAATCTGGCCCATGAAGTCATTCAGGTCTTTACCTCTGCCCATTGATACTTCATTCAACATGATGACTACAAATATCTAATATATCTCAGACCTTGGCAAGTGATTTTTTTTACAAGATGGTCAACATTAATTATGCCACATAAGGGCATGTTTTGGCTCATCTATGTACATTTATTGTCTATTTCAAGTAAACACACACCGCTGAGAGACATCTCTGAGGAAAGTGAAGAAATAGCGCAGTGTGTGAGCATTTCTGTCAGGCAGGACACAGGACAGCAGTTGGAGAGCAGAGGTCCTCTCCTCAGCTGTGGGCAGCTGCTGTGCCTTAAGCAGGGCATCTTGTAGATCCGTAGGCAGAATGGATTCTGGCAGCTCACGAAAGAACTGTTTCAGAAGGCCAGCCACGTCACAGGGCAGGGCTGTGGGGATGCAGGCCTCTCCCTGATCCAACTTCACCTAAGGGGAGGAGACAGGACCAGTCAAGGCACGTGCAACTCCTTGCACCCAGGCGGCTCGCTGACAGGCTGTGACTCACCCTCAGGGCTTTCAGACGAGTAACAGAACCAGACTTCCTAAACAGACCCTCTGTGTGGACATGTTCGATAAGCTTTGTGCAGGCATCCACCAAGAAACTGTAAATCAGAAAAAATGCTTAAAAATTATAAGATTTTTTCCCCCCAAAAATCCATATCAAATAGCCTTCAGAGACAAGCAACACACAAAGTTGATAGTAGGGGGTTGGGGAAACAAGCTTACCAGGGTATAGTACCATATTCGGGCACAGCACATTGTGCCAAGTTGTCAAGAGGCACTCCAAAGACTCTGACCTATGAAAACAGAATGTCTATTCACATCCATACAATCCTGTTTTCAAAAAGTCCTGAAATAGTACAGTGTAAATCCAGGTATCTGTGGGAAGGCAGGCATTTTTTCCAAGTACGAGACTAAGGGAACAACATGTCCCACAGGAAAGTAGTGCAAATTCAATCACACACACGTCGCCCTGGAGAGCGTCTGATACGGTCTCCTCAGAAATTTCATTGTTTCAAGCAGAAAATAACCACTAAATCCACTAAACCAGCGGCAGGGCACAGTGCAGTAAAAATAACAACCACAAGACGACATGATACCGTCAAGAAGATTTTAAATGTAAAAGTAATACGTGATTTATACAATGTATTAGCTTTCATTTACGTGGGCAAAAGCACTGACCCACAAACCCAATTTGTTCCCTGGCATGTACACGGTTCTTCGGCTCTCGGAGCAGCTGTGCTGATCACAAACCCGACCCCGCCTCCACACAGTTCAAGCCCCCGGCGAAAGACATCAGTATTAGTCCATTTAGTTTGGGAATACAACCCCTACACACCATCTCTGTCACTTTGTTTTACCAAAAGCACCAAGACTGATGGAAAATAACACAGAATGCAAAGGAAGTGACGTTCTTAGTCAGTAGTCCATAAAATAATTATTTATGTATTGCATAACTAAGCACGGAGTTCTTACCCGAATACACATCCTGCTCCACAGGACACAATTACAGATAATTAACTAGGCAGAGAGACCCAAGTGTGTTTACATTACTGTCCTGTCGCCAGAGGTAGTCTACACGTCCCTGCGTATTTTATTTATTTTTTTTTAAACCTGTAATTATTATTCAGAAAATGAGACTCAATAATTAAGCAAAGCATTACAGTGTTTTTGTTGCGTTACTCTGCATTTTTTGTACCACAAACTGTTCACAAATCCAAAAAAATCTATGGCGATTGCGAGTAAATGTGGGTGAGCTGGTGGGGGGGGGGGTAAAGTAAATTCGCCTACCAAACATGCATAACTTTAAAGAGAAAAAGAGTATAATTTATATTTGCCCCCGAGAAAGGATCCTATAATTGTCCGTGGCACAAAGTGATAGATGGCAATATGTTAACAGCAATACAAGCAACCGGCTAACAACGTCAAGGGTGAGCAATTAGTCAAACAATGAACTCAACTTACCGAAGGGCCGCCTGGAAACTTGCACGTCTTTTTCTTGTTCCAGTTTTTAATCTTTATTCCATACTGAGCTCTGATGTGCTGCACGACGGCCAGGCGCACCACGTTCTTATCCGATATCTTCATTTTCAAAGCAAATCCAATTAGATCCAAGCGACGACTATATTACACAGAATGCTAAGCACCTTTTCTCTCTCCTCCCGTTCAATCACAAACTTTCTTTTTTAAGTCTTTCGTTTCGGTTGACTGTACTTTTCCTGATCAGCCAACATTATACCTAACGTTTACCAGCTCCGTTCCCGCACATACAAAGACCCCCAACTCACATCCTAGACCTACTTATACTCTCGGCAAAATCCTGCTACATCTTTAGAAGTCTCACTGACTTTTATAGCTTTAATCATCCAAAAGTGTAGCGATTTAACGATTTTTTTCCCTGCACCCTCCCTAAATACCTTCTCACTCTCTTTTCTTCCCTAATGATTCAAACGGCGGCGTTTCCCGTATCCCTTTTCTGATTGGATACGAAACTTCAAATATTAGGACCCAACAACTGTAGCGATAGCCGTCCTTTATTTTGCCTGTTCGACAAAAAACGTATCAGAGCGATCGCTAACGCTTGTGAAGAGGGGATGATGGATCTTGTGGTGGCAAAGTAGGGTTAAACGAAACATTTATTGCTACTCGCTTTATCTTTTCAAAAGAAAGTGGAGTTTTAAAATGAATTATAAAAAGTGTTTTCTAAACAACAGTTTTTCTAACATAACTACTGCTTTCAGTGAATTCTTTACAGTAATATTTTAGGGCTTTATATGTTTTTGTACATCTTAGTTAACTATTTTTTGTTTTTATTAGAAGAAATTACACACTATAATTACTGTTACAAGCATCTATTTTTATTAAAACAGAACATGTATATACAGTACACAGCACAGTACAAATGCAGACAGAGGAGTGTTTGGAAGGGTGTTGGTTGTTTTGTTTAGAAGCACTTCCTGTGGACAATGGAGGGGCCAGCCTCGTCGTATTCCTGCTTGCTGATCCACATCTGCTGGAAGGTGGACAGGGAAGCCAGGATGGAGCCACCAATCCAGACAGAGTATTTGCGCTCAGGGGGAGCAATGATCTAGATGAAAAATAAATAGCATATTACATCCATTCATCCAGCATTTATCTTCCAAAATGTATCACATACATTCAGAATTGTATCAGAACCATCTGTTATAATTTCCTGCTAAAATTAAAAAGTCATTAAACGTCTGTTGACACAAAATATGAATTCTCTCACCTTGATCTTCATAGTGCTGGGGGCCAGGGCAGTGATTTCCTTCTGCATACGGTCAGCAATACCAGGGTACATGGTGGTACCACCGGACAGGACGTTGTTGGCGTACAGGTCCTTGCGGATGTCAATATCACATTTCATGATGCTGTTGTAGGCGGTCTCATGGATACCAGCGGACTCCATGCCTAGAGGAGGATATGGAACAGTTATGTTATGGATGTAGCTGGGAAAGCTCTATGAAAGATGGTAGTGTTTAGAAGGGGTAATGTGGAAATGCAGAGTTTTCGGGTGGTGCTATGATTTTACACGAGGGATTTCTTTTACATATGCCCCTCCACTTGGGGGCAATATAGTTGAAGAGTTAGAAAACAACTGGGACTCACCAATGAAGGAAGGCTGGAAGAGGGTTTCTGGGCAACGGAAACGCTCGTTGCCGATGGTGATGACCTGACCATCAGGCAGTTCATAGCTCTTCTCCAGAGAGGAGGAAGAGGCAGCAGTGGCCATCTCATTCTCAAAGTCCAGAGCCACGTAGCAGAGCTTCTCCTTGATGTCACGCACAATCTCACGCTCAGCTATGGGAAGCAAGTTGAAAGGGAGACATGAGTAGCAGTCACAAGTGCAAGCAACTGAACATCCTTTAAAATGTGATGGTCTGTCCTGAGACATAAAATTTCTCTTCCTCAGATATACCAAGTAAGACAACTGAAGGTAAATATTGATATCCAGTCACACTGTTCTAAATGAACTGTTTCCTGTTATGTACATTATACATTTGAAACAGCCAGCAATAATTTAACAGTTAACTTGCAGAGTCCAGAATTTTCTGCATGTAGATTATGTGTGGAAGTATTACCATCTTGTGTTAGAGGATTAACTGTTTCTGAAGTTTAGGAGGAAGTCTTTTCACAGTTTTTATTTATCGCTCGGCAGACTTACCAGTTGTCACAAAGGAGTAGCCTCTCTCAGTAAGGATCTTCATTAGGTAGTCAGTCAGATCACGGCCGGCCAGATCCAGGCGCATGATGGCGTGGGGCAGAGCGTAGCCCTCATAGATGGGCACGTTGTGGGTCACGCCATCCCCGGAGTCCAGCACGATTCCTGCAGACAGCACATGGCCCACAGTTACACGTCTGTGTGCCTGTCAGAGAGGCTAACCTTTCCGAGTTCCTCTGCACTTGTCACTCCATAAACAAACATGGCTGCTGACATTAATGGTTACTGGTGGGGAACATAGCCTGCCTGTGAAGTATTCCTGCTAAGCCCTAACAATGTAAAGGCCATTCATCCTGCTGCCTGGCAGCTAAACAAAGCTCTTTGTTAACGCTGTAGTACTGAAGTGACCCTGAGCATTCATACGCAAGGTAAATTCACAGATATTCTAGTGTCACCTAAATGGTATGAAGTACTGGCGACAACTTCTCCCAAAAAAGTCCTTATATCTCTGATTTGACTCTATATATACTAGATATTTCTATATATCAGACGTACATTAATTTAATGTTAACCTGCGTTCTAAAATAGTTATGACAAAGTCAAGTGGTTCTGTTAAGTTCATTAATACCCTTAGAGAGGATGCATTGACTTTTGTTGATTGCATTAAATACAGGAGATTTAAGCCAAGCAGGTTGGATGTGTCTGGGTTATATCAAGCTTCCATGCTGGCTGCTGTTACAGAGGATGGTGAACTTTGCTGAGTACTGACCAGTGGTACGGCCGGAGGCATAGAGGGACAGCACAGCCTGGATGGCCACGTACATGGCAGGGACGTTGAAAGTCTCAAACATAATCTGTGGGGTTGAATTGACAGCTGTTTGAAACGAGTGCCGTTCATTGTGCAGCAGCCTGTTAGAGCTAAAATTTGCTGTGAATTATGGGTCTACGAGGAGCCGCATCACATACCTGAGTCATCTTCTCCCTGTTGGCCTTGGGATTGAGGGGAGCCTCAGTCAGCAAGGTGGGGTGCTCCTCAGGGGCCACACGCAGCTCATTGTAGAAGGTGTGGTGCCAGATCTGCGTGGGTGCAAATGGGCAGGTTGGACAACAAGCTAAGCCCAAAATGGCAAGCTAAACTCCCATCGTTCTCAACGATGTCCAATGTTTGTCATGCGTTTGAAATCTAGTTCTTATTGACCTTCTCCATATCGTCCCAGTTGGTGATGATGCCGTGTTCAATGGGGTACTTCAGGGTGAGGATGCCCCTCTTGCTTTGGGCTTCATCCCCTACATAGCTGTCCTTTTGACCCATACCCACCATGACACCCTGCGAAAGAGACAGAGGAGGTAAGGAGGAGTTGATTTTATGTAGCGATCGGCAGCACACGTTGCGCGATTCGTGCAGCTCCATGCGGGCACTCGGGGCTCACCTGGTGGCGGGGCCTTCCCACGATGGAAGGGAAAACTGCACGGGGGGCGTCATCTCCGGCGAATCCAGCCTTGACCAAGCCAGAGCCGTTGTCGCACACGAGGGCGGTGGTCTCGTCTTCGTCACACATGATTGATCTTTTCTGGGATGGTCTGTGAGCACACAAAATCGGAGGTGTATTAAAAATATCAGTCAGATGTTTACTAGGAGACTTTTGGTAGAGCTAACCCCAGTAATCCTGATTCTAGACTTAATTCTTAAATGTAGCTTACTAGAACTGCAATATATCTATAGACATACACAATGATGAAGTGTCTATTTAAGCTCACGCCTGAGGAACTATTTATGTGTATTTTATCAGTGCGCAGTTCAGTTTTAGTAAATGCTGTAATTAAATATTTTCTATATAATTTATATAACCATTCTAGTAAAATCAGATAATTGTCTTCTTTAGTAAAATATTTCAGAATATGGTATAAATAATAATTCTAAAAGGCATTTAAGATATGCCAAAGGGTTTTTGAGAGGCTTAAAATCCAGGGAGTTAGAGCCAAACAGGGGCATATGACAGCTCCAAACCAGCTGCCTATTTTAGACCATCGACTCAGTACTGCCAGACGTGGCCATACCGGCATTTTCTCTGAGCCACACAAAGAGGCCTGGCTCCCACTGCAGCTGTCGACACATTGCAGTACCTCTTTTTACAGTTTGCTGCCCCACTGACGGCTTTATCAGCTAAACAGCCTGCCAAGTCTAGAGCCTCGCACGTGCCCAGCTGCCCTGGAGCCCAGCACATGATGCATGCAATCCTACCCCAGAAAAACGTCTTGAAAATGCACTGTTGCAGGTTGCTTTTAACGCTGTTAGCATTCCTCCTACAAACTGCTAATCCATCCAGTACAGATAATGCAGACAGACTGAAAGTCCTGGTTTCATCACATCTATTTATTTAGCAGATACTTTTTATCCAAAGCGATGTACAATTGAGAAAGCAGGGTTAACCCCTGGAGCAACTGGGGTTGATGGCCTTGCTCAAGAGCCCAAAAGTGAAACCATTCTGCCTGCCATAAGCTGGCAGCCTTCCTATCAGGGCACAGATTGCAAACCCGTTAAGCCACATCCCACTCCAGAATCTTTATACTTAGACAGGCAGCAGAACAAGTTGTACCAGGCATAGTATGCTATAACAGACTAATATTTCCAGCTAAGTTAGTCTCTGCCCTACTACAGACAGTGAACTGTCTGTTTGTAATCTGTAAGTCATTCTGCACAAAAACAGCAGCTGAATAAAAGAAGGTAAACAGCTTCTCATCACTGTCTCATCAAGCGGTTCTATCTACGACAGCCATACGAGAGCTCAGAGGACTGGCGATGGAGACCCGGCCTCCTGCAGAACTGAAATGGTCCAATGAGGGAAATGTTAGCAAGCACTCACCAAGTCGTGTCGCAAGACTGATGCTTCCACTGGGACAAAGGCCAAGGGTTAGAGGGGCTCCTTAAATAAGCCCCGAGCCTAGGGTCTGGGGGCGGGCCCAGGAGTTCACACAAGCCCAAATAAGACCTGCTAGGGAAAAAAAAAAAGTTTTGACCTCCTAAGTGTATCTGATCCTCTGTGATGAGATGTCATTGAAAGAGAGAGATGCTTCCTAGAGAAAAATGATTCCTGACTGGATTAATGTCCAAAAAAACATACACTTTAATCAAGTGAAATTTAAGTTTAAGTTCTGTTTGTCTTGGTCAGTGCATAATAGTTTAAGTCACTGTACTGAAAATCACCTTTTTTTCATCGGCTATACACCCTAGTCAGATATCTACAGCTGTATTGCAATTTCCAGAATGTATCTGTCTAAAAGTATTAATGTTAGATTGTATGATGGAGGTAATCTCTTTTCCTCTGATTTGTCTCATTTATGGAAGCAGCACATTCCTGAACACACTTCATTAAAGACTGCAGTTATGATGGCTGCTGTGGGATAAGACTATATTCTGTTGCTTTGAATTTCAGAGCTTTATTTGGCTTCATGTTATGTGTGGCAGTAAAAAAAATGGGATAACTTGGGATACACATATAATTTATATATGACGAGCCTGTTAAATTAAGATCATTCATTTGTAAGAAATTGCAACCTATCGTTGCTGATGGCATTGCAGTCATAGGGAAGAGAGCCATCCTGTGTCACACAAAGGACAGACGCTTGCTAAAATCACCCTGAGTTAATTTTGTGCCTTCTTCTGTATGCAGCCAGTGTTCACTGTGTTGCATGTCTCTTAGACAGTTGTGGAATAGAGAGCGACAAGCTGTTCCCTGTGCCCCTGCAATGAATGAATTAGATTAGTAAGGATTTAGCAAGGGTGTACTGCGCTGTGGAGGAGAGCCATACTTAATATGACCGTGCTGTGGGCAGAGCTGTAAGGATCTAGTTAAGGAAACTCCAGAGGCGGTCTATCAGTGTGTGGAATACTGTATATGTCAATGGACCAGCCTGCTGGTATGTGAGATGGGGCCCTTCAAAGGCTGGACAGCTGCCAGCGACGCCAAAACAGCCTTACTTCCTGCTGTCTGCTGGGGGCAGCCCCTGTAGCCCCTGCAGCTAGCCTCTGATTGGCTCAGGCCTCTCCTTTTAGGGTTATGGTGAGTAACAGGTGTCCTTCAGCACACAGATACAGCGTGTTGAATTTGCTGCCGTAGCTCCTTGTTCACCATCCGCTCACCATACCCCACATTCTTTGATTGTGCCCAAAGAGGAAATACGCTCTTTTTCTTCTATATAGAGTCTGAGCGTGCAGGCAGGGTCACAAAGCCAGCTGGCTGCTGCCAGAAACTCTCCATTTGTATCTTTGGACTTGCGTGTGCCTGTAAATATTTAAATCTAGGCAGCCTTATGTCACCTTAACTGTTATGGCATCATCATTCATTGTATTTTACCAAAAAGCTCGTTTGTTTTCATACTCAAAAAACTTCTTATTAGAGACATTCACAGATAAATGGGGTTGCCTTACTTAGCATTGAGGTTTTACGAATAGGATTATTGTATGTTTTTACCAAACATAATCTCAGTTTTTATTTGATTTTCATTTCAGTGTAAATTTATGTTATTCTATATGATGGGATTTGAAAAGGCGGGCAACTTGGTCAGGAAACCATGAATTAAATTTCATCAAGTCGATCTGTGTGGTTACAATGACATTCATTACAACGTTCCAAACAGTGGTGTTAGTAATGAAATGATTGTGAATGGTGATACAATGTGCATTGTGAGTTTGAGCAGAATAGCAGAGATATATCTGTGCCCTGCCATGTTATTTATGGTTCATTACCAGCATATTATAGTGTATGGAATCCTGGAGGATGGTCTCAGGCACCTATCTATGTTGTGGTTATAAAAGGCGTCTAAATATAGAGATGTGATAGCATCCAGTGGGGAGGCCTGGAGGTGAAAAATGCTCCAGCATAATCCAACCTGACGGAAGACAGAGTCACCAAATGACCCCTGCTGTGTTTGCCCCTTCCTCTGAAGCAAAATGACCCATCGCCAGTTAGAATTACATGGCACAGTTCATGAATCAGTTTTGCGAATGAAACGATGAGAATGCTGGTCTTTTGATGTTGTTTTTGATTGGTGTTTGATTCGTGTTTTATTACCCATTGACAGTGAGTATACATGCTTAAAGGCTCCATTGGGAAAAGGCGGTAGTGAAGGTTTTTTTTTTTACTGAAAAGTCCTTCATTTTAGTTTTTGCTGGCTCTTTGGACCATTGTAAGCTAATTGATAAAGTGTTAGAGCTGCATCAATTAATGAAATGTCAAAGATGGGGGGGGGGGGGAGGGGGGCATTTGGTGATATGTGAAGATGGTCTAGTAAAGGTTTGGGGAGATTACTGAACAGGTGGGTGGCATTGGCTGAATATTATAACGGTGGTGTTGTGCTGTTGGGGGATTTTTGTCCTTTTAGGGTCACGCTGGGTGCCACAGATAGTTGTCTGTCTGTGTGTGTCTGACTGCCACTCCTCCTATCTGCCTTCACACCATCTCTGGTCATTGTTGCAGCTGTTGCGGGCAAATCCCTTACAGAATTCAGTGTGTTGTTTGTACCCATCCCAAACACGTCTCAGTTTCAAGCTAAGCTCCATAAAAAAGATTCCATTTCCATATCCAAAAGTTCTCGTTACGTTAAACATTCCATCAGTCTGGAGCTCTAAAAGAGTGAAGGGCTGTTTCAGTATTATTATTGTTACCTAGAACTGGGAAACCATGATCAGTATTGCTATAATTAGCTTGACAAGAGCTTGTTATCAGACAAATGCCTGGGAAGAAGAAGGGGAAGATTAGACATGTTTGAGAATGGGATTTATACAATAGAACTTTAGAACTTGAACTGTGAATGTGGTTTGTTTTTACAACAAATTTAGTTAATTTATATACAAGTATTACAATGCACATATACTGTTATCCCATCTAGGGCCCCCCCTGCGTTGTTCCCTGCAGTTCCTGGGGTAAGCTCACAGTCCACCAGAACCAAGTACTGATATGCAGATATCGAAGGATAATGAAGATATCTAATCAACTTAATAAAGGCTATGGATAAAATAGAAGCAAAATATTTAAATATACAAGTAAGTTACATGTATATTTTACATGTTCTATTTTGGGTACGCCATAGAGTTGGGTGCTCGATTATGTTCAGAATCGTTATGATCGAAATTGCTATTTGTAATTAATTGTATAAAGTTTCAAAACTATGGCGTCTTCGCTTTGGGAAGGATGCTACGCTGATAGGAAGATGTGTGGAGCCGCAATGGCACCTTATGTCACGTGATTCTGCAGTTGCATGCGGAACCGTGACGGTTGTTATATGCGACAAAATGACCAGATGCCACGCGCCAAACTTTACGTTTTCTGGATGATTCACGTTGCAGTTTAAGTTTTACTAGACGTTTTTGCCACCATAGCAAGAACTTTGACTTAAGATTATTTTCACAATGGCCCAGATAATAAGACAGTTATACCAGTGACAAGGAACCCTGATGTTTTTTCGGGAGAGGGGCGTGTACTAATTATGCTTGCTGTGCAACAGAATGAGTTTTGAAAATCCCACGGATGGGGCCGAAAGCTATCTTGCTCAACAGGAAAATGAACTTGAAGCACTTGCATCGATCTTTGGAGACGACTTTGAAGATATACGAAAAAAACAGCCCTGGAAGGTATTATTTCCGGCTATAACTTGTTATAGAGTTTTCCAGCTTTGCCACTGAGGTTTTATATTTTTAAGTATCTGTAGTCCTATAAAATGCGGAGATGTCACTTGTAAATGACATTGCATATTCTTCTTTCGGGTGCTTTTCAGGTTAAACGCCCACCTGAGGTATACCTTTATCTGCGACCGAAGGGACTGAGCAACGCGAAGGAGAGCTACGTTTCGGTGGACCTGGAGGTGAAATGCCCACCCAATTACCCAGATGTGTAAGTGCTTTCATTTAAAACTGCACGGTGTCTGATGTTTTTAGAAATGACACTGACGTGATTCTGTATGACGACGACACCCTGGTTTAAATTGGAGCCGTTGTATTCCAGACGACATTCATTTTTAAAGTCTGGTTTAGGCTGTTTATTTTACCCTGACGTATTAATTTTATCCATGACGTAAATACTTGTAGTTTGTATTGAGATGAGCTTTTCCAGCTGTTTGTACAGTATAGTAATAAAGGGACAGCCGCAAAAGGTCAGCTGCAGAGTATAAACATTCTCATTCCATGTGAAATCACCCAGTTTGAGAAATTTTCCTGGGCCAGTCTCTCACATTCCCTTGAAGAAATTCACAGGTACTCCTATATCAAACATAGCTTTGAAACTACAGCCCTTTGAAAATTTGAATCAATTTTATGCATTTTGCTGAAGAAATCTTTTGGTTCAGTCATTCATTTCTCCTTTGATATGGCACGTACCGCCTAGAAACTTTGTGATTAGGGCTGACTTTTCCTGTAGAATTCATGAGAAGCTCTGAAAGGTTGCATTTTGTTACATTTGGATTTTTTGGCCATTTTCAGACCCTTGTAGCAGGAAAAATATACAAGATACAGCTTGGAAGTTGGATCAAAAAATCGATAATTTCAAAGGGATGTAGTTTCAAAACTATTAGAGACACAGACCAGATTTCTCTTTAAGTTTAGTACAAGGTCACCTGTGAATTTCTTCAGGGGAATCTGAGAGGGTGACCCTCTGGGTGATTTCATGTGGAATGACCCTGTTGCAGATGTACAAGAGTTAGCAGCAAGCGTGAATGGGGTCATGGTTGACAGCTTTTGTGTTTCTGCTTCTCTGCTTGAGCACATCTTCATTGTCCTTTGAGTGGTTGTTGATGTGAACCTTTGATCCACTTTGACAGCTCAGTGGGATGAATTCCAGAGCGATGCAGCTGTTGCCGTTAGTTAACTGCCTATTAATTATTTTTTTGTTTGGTCATCAGACCTCCAAAAGTTGAATTAAAGAATGCCAAAGGCCTTTCCAATGGCAACCTGCAGAACCTCCATGTGGAGCTGACCAAGCTGGCTGCTGAGCGCTGTGGTGAGGTGGGTTAAACTCCTGTACCCCCCAATCCCCTTTAAGATTTGCCTAAATTTTGTAGGCTGTGTGTGTATTTGAAATTTCAGCTCAGGCTTCATTTTTTCCCTCATGTTATTATTTGTTAGATGTCATCATCTGTTCATTTTGATTGGACCTTCATGTTTACTGGGCTTCATTTGTTAAGTAAGGATTTGACCTGTTCATTTTAATGTATTTTAACGGCAGTAGCACCAGTGCCTGAGTTTGCATAACGATGGAGGCTCATTTCATGGCTCTGGCTGTCGCCCTCAGGTGATGATCTACGAGTTGGCCGACTACGTGCAGGGCTTCCTAACCGAACACAATGTGCCACCACCTCGCTCTTTCCATGAGGAGATGCTGAAGAACCAACAGCGCGAGCAGGAGCGGCTGGTCCAGGAGGAGCAGCGGAGGATCGACCTAGAACGTCACAAAGAGGAGCAGACGGTGAGGCCTGGCCTGCCGTGCCGGTGGCTGTCTGCTCCAGCCTCTGCTAACCACGATGCCTGTTGCTTCTTCCAGAAAAACGAGATCTTGGCAGAACTCCAAAGAAGAGAGGACGAAAAGAAAGAGGAGAAGAAGCGGAAAGTAGCTAAACAGGTACCAGTGCTGGCTCACTCTTTGGTGTGGTTCTGTGAGCGACTGGTGGTTCCCATATGAAATCTTTTACAAACAAAGCGGCCAGGAGCGTCCCCGTGAAATGTGTGGCCTTTCAGTCCGATTGTATATTTCTCCATTTTCCAATACCTTGCTTTTTGCCAATCCATCATGCCACTGACCAGGAGCGCTTTGAGAATGCAGACCAGCCTGCCTCGGACATTCAGGTGCCGGCGCCAGAACAGTCAGAGACCCGAAAGGGCTGCACCAATCGGCGACGGGCAAACTCCAGCAACCGGCACAGGTAGGAAGCTGCCCCACACTGCTGCAGTGTGCTTTGGTGAAGCTGACTGATGCGGCTATTGTCCCTGAGCTCTGTGCACTCGATTCCAGGCGGGAAACGCATCATTCCGTCTGCAGCGATGATGGCGTCCGGCAACAAGAGGTGCTGCATTTCAGTAACAGTGCCTTGGGGGAGATCAAGGTTCACAAAGGGAGACTCATTGGTACGAGCTGGAGTTCTGCATATGAAAACACAGGGTGAATCCTAGTATGCGTTCTTCACCATGCTTGTGTTCTCATGTACCCGATTTGTGTCATCTTCCATTGCCGAATGGCAGTTCCAATACAAAGAACACAAGTACAGAGGATGGTAAAAACCCTCGATGTTGGTCTTGCCAAATATCAGGGATGCGTCGGTTGCATCCTCGCTGAACAAGACCAAACCCGTGATTCATTCTTACCCCAAGTTATTTCTTGGAAGGCAAGTTAGCAAGACTGGTCTTGCCTAGTACGGTCTTTGCTTTCTTGGTATTGAGATTAACCCGTACAGTGTGTAGGGAGGATGCGTCTTCCTGCCTTAGAGTTTAATTGTATAGCATGTAGGGCAGCCTGGAGCCTAGATGTGAGATCATAGTGTAAATGTGTGTTCACTCTGAGTGTATCACAATGGTTATCAAGCAGTGGTTACCTCCAGGGTATACGTTTGCCTCAGTTACCCAGAATGCTGTGTGTGCTCCTGGCAGGGGAGAGCGAGGCGCTGAGCCGCAGTGTGTACCGAGCTTTCGATGCATCCTCTGGGGACTTCACTGTGGTGTATGAGTGGACGCTGTGTTGGAACAAGAAGATGGGCAAGTTCCTTACAGACCAGGAGAAGGAAAAAATAGAGAAGTGCAAAAAACAGGTGGATAACATGCTCTGAGCAGGATGTGTGTATTTATATTATAACAGCACTGGAAAGTTCTAGATCTGGGGTATGTTTCCAGAAGCATGCAGCTGAATGGTTCCAGCTATCTAAGTTGCTAACATGAGCTTTTGGGAAATGTACACCTGTACTTTGCTGTCATTTGTATTTGATCCAGCACTTTTTTCCTAACTCATTCTTTGATTCCGCTGATGTCCCCTCCCAGATCCAGGGAATGGAGAGCGAGCTGAACTCCCTGCTGAAATTGGAGCACCCTCACCTGGTGCAGTACATGGCACTGAGTCACCGAGAGCTGGAGGACAGCTTGGTGGTGGACCTGCTGGTGGAGCATGTGACTGGCCACAGCCTGTCCCAGACGTTGGCTCGCGGGGCCCCGCTTCCCACGGACCGGCTGCGGCAGCTCGCCGCCCAGCTGCTGAGCGCCCTGGACTACCTGCACAGCAACTCAGTGGTGCACAAGAGGCTGACAGCCTCCAGTGTGCTGCTGGACGCCGAGGACACCGTGCGCCTCACGGACTACAGCCTGTCCAAGCGGCTGGCGGATGTCTGCAAAGAGGACGTGTTCGAGCAGACGCGCGTGCGCTTCTCCGAGGCCGCAGTGCCCGCCAAGGCCGGCAAGAAAGGCGACGTGTGGAGCCTCGGCCTGCTACTGCTGGCGCTCAGCCAGGGGAGCGAGGTCAAGGAGTACCCTGTGTCAGTACCCAGCAGCCTGCCCGCCGACTTCCAGGACTTCCTCAACAGGTGAAAGTCCCCGCAGGTCCATTGAGGCCACTCATTCATTTCGTGGCTGGAATGTTAGCATTAATAATTCCTGGCACATGCTAGTTAAATATTAGTTTTCCGGGTTTAGCACCTGGAATGGATGTAGGTAGTTTATTCACACAGCCTTGTGGATTGTGGGCAGTGTGGGGGCCCTCGGCAGTGTGGGCAGTGTTCTGCTGTTTAATGACACCGCGGGCTTGGGGGCGTCAGAGGGTGAGGGGCAGCTTCCTGTGAACGTCACTTTTTACAGAGCCTGACTGCTTCTCAGGTTCATGCCTCCTCCAGTGATTTATTTATTGAAATTGTTTTTTGCTGCCACCTAGGTGTGTGTGCCTGAACGACGCGGAGCGCTGGAACACGCAGCAGCTCCTGAGCCACGCATTCTTCAACCCCCCATCCCCCAGGACCTCACCGCACTGCTATGACAGTCCAGAAGGTGGCCCCCTACACACCTTTTTATAAGCTTCAGCAGATCTGCAACTCGTACAGTGATGCTCTTTCCTAGTAAATGTCTCTACCTGAATTTGATCAAATGTTGTTGTACAGTTTTTCCCTGGTGGTGGGGAAAAATGAGGTCTTCAAGGTGATTAGCTGGCTTCCCACTGGTTAGTTGTTTCTGGGCAGGTAAACCAGCAGAGGATCGAACCACTATAGTTACAGTAATCCGCTTTATCCATTCTCTCTTCTGCATTCCGAAACGGCCAGCTGTTTCACTTTCAGCACTCGCACACTGCACTAAACAACTAACTACGGTGTTTTTCACTCGGCTGCTTCAAGACATGACCATACTTATGGTCATTGACACTAGTCACAGTATTCAAGCATTGTGCCATACGTCATCAACCAAAACAAACGGCTTCAAATGATTTAAGCAGTGGCTGCGTGAAGACTTTCTCATTAGCAAATTGAACAAATTACCTCTTTTTCAGGACCTAGAGATGCCTGAAATGTCTGGGAATTCACTTTTTCATGTTCTCATTTGCTCTCTCCTAGGGTTGGGCAGGTAATCGATATTATCGCTACTTTTTTTTTCTTATATCGATAATTACAACAAATTCTGTTTCCACTGGGTTGAACTGCATTATTAGATTAAAAAGCAAACACAAAAAAAACTTTTCTTTCCGTTCTGCGATTTGCACCTCCTGCCAAAAACATAGCTAAACCCTAAGACAGTGAACATGCTAAGTTCTAAAGTTTCTAGCTAAAAGCGCGTTACTCTTTAAGTTCCTCTCCGAAACTGCAATGGAAGTTCCCCTATCTCTCATTCAACTGGGGGGTTTAAAAAGTGAAAAGAATGCTGAGTGTTTTCAGTAGTTTTTGCATTTATGTCGTAACTTGTAAACACACGATAAAACAACATGCTAGACCCGTGTTAGATTGTGTCAATATTTGCGTTGCTTTGACGCCTCGCTTCACATCCCGCGCTCGTTTTAATTTTTAATGATTAGACATATTTAATTTTCATAAATTAATTTTCATTATGGATTCGTAAGGGCACATTTGTAAATGAACAGTGGCACCAACCGTGTGGCCAGTTTTCATGCGAACGGCCCACAAAGCAGAGGAATGATTTTCTTTCCCAATGACGGTAGAGGCCACTAAAAACACTGCAGACATTGTGCCTAAACAGGCAAATAGGAGCAATGCAGCTTTAGAAAATTAGACAAATACAACTAAAATATGACTTATAAAACATTATCAGTATCACTTGCTTGCCTTATGTCCTCCACCGCATCAACCCCTCTTTATTTACTTTGTCAGCACTATCACAGTTATTGGGCTTTTTAAAGAAATTTCAGCTGACATGCCATTGGTATTACATTAATATGCACACTCGCCACCAACTGGGCAAGTTATGCTAGACGTAAACCTGTACAACTTTTGACGAATATAGTGCAACTGTACGGATAGCGGAAATTATTTGACTGGCTGAGGTTTTACTGGAAATACATCAGTACCTCTGTGAGCATATAGCCAATTGGAATCTCAGCGCACACGGTCCCCCCAGGCTGATGTCCATCGTCTCCCTGCAGACGTAGGTGAAGACTTTGCTTCCACCGTCGTCTCCCGCGGACGCATCCTGGAAACCCCCTTCAGCACAGACATCCAGAAGCAATTCTCCCGCTACTACAATGAGTTTGAGGAGCTGCAGATGCTGGGGAAAGGAGCCTTTGGGGCTGTCATCAAGGTGTGGCTCCCTCGCCCCTTCTGGAGCTCATTAACGACCCTCTTCTTCCTGTCCTGCAGAATAAGCTTGTTTGGCATTTTGTTTGGTTATTTGTTTGGCACCTAATTTGTTGTTTTTTTTCACAGTTCCAAGCAGACAAAGGGTTTATCTTTCAGTGAGTCGTTCATTTTCTCCAGCGCCCTGTATCTGTGTCCCTCTGGCAGGTCCAAAACAAGCTGGACGGCTGCTACTACGCCGTGAAGCGCATACTGGTGAACCCGGCCAGCAAACAGTTCCGGCGGATCAAAGGAGAGGTGACGCTGTTGTCCAGGTTGAATCACGAGAACATCGTGCGGTACTATAACGCCTGGATCGAGAGGCACGAGAGGCCGTCCGTGGGCGTGCTGAGTAGCGATAGTTCCGAGATGGCGAGCTCCCCAGGGAAGCCCCCCCGGTGTGTGAGCCGGCCACGCAATGAACTGGGCCTGCCAGACGATGTGGAGGACAAGGCGCCCCCGCCTGCCCTGTCCAGCTCCGTGGAGTGGAGTACCTCCATCGAGAGGTCCACCAGCGCCAAGTGCAGCGGTGCCAACTCTGAGTCTAGTGACGAAGACGAAGATGAAGAGGAAGACGTCTTCTGCCCCTCCTTCCTGTGAGAACTCTGCTCTCTACCGAACACATTATTCGCTTAGGTTAAATTGGTTTTTATTGCTCCCCAAGGGGCAATTTGCTTTGCAGACAGCAGTCAACTCAACCAAGACGTATATAGCAATATGTATATCTAAAATTTATTTATATAAAAAAAAGTGACGACATGTGACTTGCCTTTTAAAATTTCTGTGTTCCATAAGTTAGATTTTAGTAGTCAGTAAATATCACAGTCTGTTAATTGGCATTTTATGATGGTATGTTGGTGGTGTTGGTCTGATTTTACGTGTCTCTTGCATGTGTATGTGGGTGGCCTATGTCTCCTCAGTCCCTGCAGCAGTGACTCTGACAGCGACATCATCTTCGACAACGACCACGGGAGCAAGGACAGCCTCTCCCAGGTCAGAGATGGCGGCATGTCCTTTTACCCCCGTTCACGGGAACACCAGCCGGCCTAATCCAAGGGCTTGCTCCCCACTTTAGGAGGCCCAGAGTAAGGGAAAAGAGGAGAGCGCGATGGAGAGCACGGACTCCGAGAAGCCCCAGCTTATCGCACATTACCTGTACATACAGGTGAGATGGTGTCCGGCACTGAGAAGGCGCTGCAGTTAGTCTCTTAAGGGGTCGGTGGCTGCTTAATGCTCTCGGCTCCCCCCCCAGATGGAGTACTGTGAAAAGAGCACTCTGCGAGACACTATAGACAAGGGTCTGCACTTGGACAGCAGCCGCCTCTGGAGGCTTTTCCGAGAAATCCTCGACGGACTGGCGTACATCCACGAGCAGGTCTGCCGCCTCATGACCTATAGGAAGACGTTCTGGCGCCCCCTACTGGCCGAACAGTACACTTTCAATAGAAGCAGAAAGCGAGGTCTTGTTTTTTCGAGGGCTACAAAAGGACACGCTGGTGATGACTGGGTCTTGTTGTGTGGCCACAGGAGTGGACGGAATGGGCCAGCTGCAGGCGTAGGCAGGTGTCCTGCCCAGGGAGGTGCTGTGCTCAGAGTGGATAATGGAGCATTCTGTTTTGTTTTTCATAAGTGTGGAAAGCCCCCCCCCCCCCACTTTCATACTTGCCATTGCCTTCTGCGTAATATGCAGCTGTGAATCCTTTTCCCAAATATATCTGTGTGGAGGCAACATTCAGTGAGCAGAGGAGACTTATGCTAAGCTGTGGCTGTAGTTGGAAGCCTTTTTCCCGTGTGAGACTGAATGTACATGTGCAGTATTGTCTAACTTTTTTTTTTTTTTTAGCAGGTTCTGTGCTGTCCTAAAGCCCATTGTCTCCTTAACAGTATGTTCTGTTCCACGTTTTGCTCACAGCCTTGCTAAACTAATGAGATTTTTTTTTTTTCTGCCACAAAATGTTCCCAAGCATCTATCTGACAGCCGCGTTCGCATGTGGGGGGGGGCATTGCACAATCCATCCCAAGGCATGCTTTTAATCATATCCCAGGGATCAGTTTTGTCCCGCTCGTTGTTCCCCAACAGGGAATGATTCATCGAGATCTGAAGCCTGTCAACATCTTCTTGGATTCCCAGGACCATGTGAAAATCGGCGACTTTGGCCTGGCCACGGACCATCCCGCTAATGTGGTACACATTTCCCGGGTCACCGGGCTTCCTCTTAACCAGACTTCATTAGCATAAACTCGCCCTTCCTGCTTCACGCTTTTCCTCCCGGAGAACTCTAGGTCTTGGTTGTGCTGCGTTGTTCTGTAGATGAGTGATCGTGTGTAATATCCACCTGCAATATCACACTAATGTCAACGTTTACATTCAGCAGAAAACAAACAAACTTGCTGGACCAGTGGAATGAACTTAAAACCAGTAGGTCTTCAAAAAATAATTCTTTAAATAACTAAGCTCTGTTAATTATACTTTACAGGCTGCAAGCAAACAGGAGATGGAGGAAAGTGGCTCTGTTTTGCTCATTAAACCGGACCCTACAGGTAAGGAGAAGCTCAAACTATTCCCCTTCTGCAGTTTTGTCTTAATCCTAATCAAACCTGCTGCTTTGCATCAAGTGTTTCTGAATTGAAACATTTTGTACCCCTTGATTCAGAGGTGCTTTATTTCGAGTTTGTGTAGAAGATTTGGTTTCCATTAATGAAATGGTTTGGGTTAAACGTGAACCTAACCACAAAGCTGACGAGGTTGGATTTTGAGTTGTAAGAGACCCTTAGATCCATGTCGCCACTCCGCCTGTGTTCCCAGATAACTTGACGGGCATGGTGGGCACCGCCTTGTACGTGGGCCCTGAGGTGCAAGGGAGCACCAAATCCAGCTATAACCAGGTAGGGCTAAGGCACTAAACCCTGACATGGTAGTCAGCTGTCACGTTCAGGCGCTGAACAACTTTGTTTTTTGTACTTTTTGAATCTTGAGTTTATCTTAGATGTAATGCAACAATACAAACCAATCTGTCTGTCTGTCTCACTGATAATAAACCAGTGAGCCAAGACATTACGAGCATTAGACTTATTGACAGGCGTTTGGGGCCGCGTAGCTGCAGGCCTGTCGGAATTCCCATGCTGGCCCTTGCCCACTATTGAAAGTGTCTGCAGTGATCAGCGTCAGAGCTGCACCTTGGAGCCGTGGAAGGTCACCCGGTCTTACGAGTCCCGTTTCCTTTAGCATCAGGCGGGTACATGTCGGGCATTTGTGGCATGAATTGGACCGACAAATTCCATCCATGGCACCATAGCCCTGCATGTAGAAGGATTCGGTGTAATTTGTGTTGTAACACGTTACCTTGGAAAACGATCGGCAGGAGTATCTTCTTCTCAAACCTATGACCAATTTCTGTACGCTGTGCATAGTAGCCATGGGGTTAAGTGCCAGATGCTAATGCTGTGTTAAGACTGATGATGATGATGATGATGATGATGATAAAAATGGTATTATGATGTACAGCAGGATTCAAGTGCCACAGGTGCTACATGCCCCACACATTCCTGTGTCTCTCTTCCTCAGAAGGTGGACCTATTTAGCCTTGGAATCATCTTGTTTGAGATGTCATACCGGCCCATGACCACCGCGTCCGAGCGTATTGCTGTCCTCAGCCAGCTGCGCACGGTAAGTCACCTGGGCCTGGACGGAATGGGATTTTAGGATTTTATGGATTTTAGACCCCTCATCATCTCAGTGTCACAATCGTTTACAGGAGTCCATCCAGTTTCCTGAAGACTTTCGGGGGTCTGAACAAGGAACACAGGTAATACTTCGTTAATTACAGGCATTGTGGGTTATGCCTATAGGCGTAACCCTGGCTGACTGGGTCCTTTGCTCACAGAGCCACCTCATGAAACCCCACGTAACACTTTGTAACAATCAGTAACTTAATGGCTTCGTAACGCGATGGCCGAGATGGATTTGAGCGCCTGTGGTCTCCGCCCACAGATGAAGGTGATCATCTGGCTGCTGAACCACGACCCCGCCAAGCGGCCCACCGCCGTGGAGCTGCTGAAGAGCGACCTGCTGCCTCCCCCTCAGATGGAGGAGTCCGAGCTGCATGAGGTCCTCCAGCACACCATGAATAACGTTAACGGCAAGGCCTACCGCACCATGGTCAACCGGCTGTTCAACCAGAGCGTCGCCCCGGGCATAGACTATGCGTACGACATAGACTTCCATAAGGTATGAATCAGGGTACCTCATATATGGCTTGAAAGAGCTGCCATTTGGAAAGCGTCCCATAGGTGTCACTCTCGAGCTTTGAGCAGTAAATGAAGCTTTGACCACGATCTTCCATTCATGCATGGATCGTTAGTCTGCTGTGGTTATTGAATTACACTTTATAATTGCATTGTTTGTCTCAAGTCTGCTGCGTTTCCCTTGATCTTGCAGGGGAGTTTTAATGCCAGTGCTGCCAGACTCCAACAATACGTGTATGAAACGATAACCAGGATATTCAAAAAGCACGGTAATCCTTGCATGCACTTTGTCATTTACACCATTGGCCAAAGGTTTTTCTGCCCTTGTTTCATCTCCTTCGGTCCACAGATACCCTAACCCCCCCCCACCAGTGTGCCTGTGTATCATACATCCTTTTTTCGCACCCCCCCCAGGTGCGGTGCGTTTTCAGACCCCCCTGCTCATGCCTAAGAGCAAGGCACTGTACGAAGGCAGTGACCTGGCCTGCTTCATGGATCACAGCGGCATGCTGGTTACCCTGCCCTATGACCTCCGGGTGAGCGGCAGTAAACAGGAAGTCTCTCTGTTGCATGGTGTCTTAATAGTGCAGCTGCTTTCTTTAGATGGATAATTGTAACCCTTCGTATCCACCCTGCAATCTTTTGTATTGTTTGTTTGTTTAGTTAAAAAAAGAAAAAAAATGTTTTTGGCCTCTAACCGCAGCTGGTTTTCGCAAGATACGTGGCCCGGAGCAACATTTCCAGTTTAAAACGGTAAAGTACCCTGGGACGTCCATTGTCACGACGGCTTCAGATCAAGATGCAGCTTTGCAGTTTTGCAGAGTGCTTTTTCTATAAAGTGCCCCCCGACCCCCCGCCCTGGCAATGGTCTCTGTGCAGGTACAGCATCGACCGGGTGTTCCGACCCCGGAAGCCCGACCGCACGCACCCCAGGGAGCTGTTGGAGTGTGCATTTGACATCGTCACCCCTGCCACCAGCAGTCTACTCCCTGACGCTGAGACAATCTACACCATCTCTGAAATCATCCAGGAATTCAGCACCCTGCAGGTACTGACCTGTTCGCACTGCCTAAGGAAGGCCTGTTGCTTTGTGACTGTGGTTTTATCCTGTTAGGGCCACATTTATACATTTTGTCAATGAATAGGGTTTCAAAATCTGCGTGTGATTTGCTTCTGAATAAAGAATCGTGGGGGGGGGGGGGGTGCGGAACATGTTTTCTTTTCTGTTTAAGTCCTGTGGTCTCTGGTGGGTAGGATTATAGTTGGGGCCGTGGCTGCATAGTAATGGTTTTGGTGCTGACAGGAGAGGAACTACAGCATCTACCTGAACCACACCAGCCTGCTGAAGGCGGTGCTGCTGCACAGCGGTATCCCTGAAGACAAGCTCCAGCAGGCCTCCAACATCCTGTGCGACACCATGGTTAGGCTCCGGTTGTTCGTGCATGTGAGATAGGAGACCCACGTCACATGCTAATATCCTCTTTCGCTTCCTCCATCTCTCAGACAGAAAAACTAACCCGGCGAGAGGTGGAGGCTAAATTCTGCAACTTGTCCCTCTCCACCAACAGCGTGAGTACCACCTCATGCTCTTACTGATTCGAGGCAGTCAGGAAGAACAGGCCCATAACTACCTCAGCGTAGTTTAGCTCTCCTTGGGATCCAGTGCTCATAAATGTGTAGTGGTGGCTGCTGTGGTGATGACGATGGTTTAACGACGATACACAACACTTATAACATCCCTGACCTTCGAGCCTTTCATTCGCAGGTACAGACACTTTACAAATACATCGAACAGAAGGGGGCACTCCATGAGCTGCTCCCCCTGATCAACTCCCTGACCAAGCGGAAAACAGCCGTTACCCAGCTAGCCAAGCAGGGCGTCAAGGATCTGGAGGAGGTCACTGGCCTGCTGAGGAAGTTGGGCATCAAGCTGCAGGTCTGTCAAATGTGCTCACCTACATCTGGGGCGCTTTCTGTAACGGTGAAGTCTCCTACTCACAACAGGAAGTGATGCAAGTGTCAATTTTTTTTTCTTTTTTGAACAGGTGGTTGTCAACCTGGGCTTGGTCTACAAAGTGCAGCATCATCGTGGCGTCATCTTCCAGTTTGTGGCGTTCGTGCGACGGCGCAAGCGCACCGTCCTCGAAGTCATTGCAGCCGGTGGACGGTATGACCACCTGGTGAGCTTCTCGTTGGTTGTTGGCATCTGGGTTGAGATTGATCATCGTATTGTCACGTGATTGTCATTATTGTCGTGTGAGAGAGTGAAAAGGATTTCAGGACCAGGGGTGGAGGAGAATCTCAGTAGAGGTTGGGCTGGAACCTGTGGGTGAGCAGGAGGCAGATGCATGGGCCAGGATGGGCTTTGTGTTATCTTATGTCTTGCCATGTTGAGTCATTCTCAACCCCAAGTCCAGCTGAGCTGTGATAGGCTCAGTGGCTTATGGTTTTTTTTGTTTTTTTTTTTTAATTTCAAAGTATAGAGGAGAGGGGAGACCAGTGAAATAGGGGACTGCTTGGTTTGCTGTGTTCCCTTGCTTTTAGGGGCTTTGGTATCATTTCAGTGATGTCTGTCTGCCGAACAAACATGTTCTCTGTGATGTCACCCAGTTCCAGGAGTTCCGTGGCCCCACGTCCCCGCCTGTCGCCCTCTCTGCCGTCGGTGCCAGCGTGTCTTTGGACAGGATCTGCGTGTCCCTAGCCAACATGGAGGAACCTGTGCGTTACCTTTCATGTGTGCAACGTGTCTGTTCAGAATGACTGACTCTTGAAACAAAAATTAGTCCAACGTAGATAATGGTATCAGGAAGGTTTTAAACTGCACATACTCGTTTTCTGTTTTCTTTTTAATCTTATTTTTATGTAGTACAAAAACCTAATAATGTTAAATGGCGCTGTGTTCTGCTGATGTTTGTGCATGCGATGGGAGCCGGTTCTCCTTCCCGTAGCCCTCAGTAAGGTGCTGACCTTCAGCACCTACAGTACTGTTACCTCACAGCATGGCTGCCTTCTTCACACTGCCCCCCCTCGCCCCCGTCACCGCCCAGCCCTCTGTTAGCTCCTGTGACGCCCTGGTGCTCCCCATGGGCCACACCTCCATGAGTCGAGCCATCGTCGTGGTCCAGAAGCTGTGGAGCTGCGGTGTCTCCGCGGAGATCGTCTACGACTTGTCTCAGGTCAGCCGTCATCTTCGCTTCCCGCTTGTGCTTTGTGTCAGTGTCGTTTCTCAGGCCATTTTCTACCAAAAGAGGGCGATGTCACTAAGGTCTCTTTCTTGGAAAAGCAAAGATATTCAGTTGATAACCCAGGTCTTCGCTTTAAAAGGAAATTTGGTAGAAGGATACGAACCATTCAAGAGGCTAATATCTGCACTATTCACTGTTGCTTCAGAGACGTGTAAAATATGTCAGTGTTGGACACATGATGCTACGTTAGCCGGGTGTATTGGCTTCCTGGGAAGGTTGGGGGGTCTCCTGCCCCCCATGTCTGTAGCTTGAATGTCCACCCCATGCTTATATGGGATTCCCTTGGTTCTCACTGGCCATTTGCCACACCGCTACTGGTAATTTAAAATTGGAATGTGGCGAGTTTATTTCTCAACCTTTTGCCATACTGGTGAAGGTCAATCTCTCCATCCTGACTGTAGAAGTTTTTGTGTGTGTGTGTGTGTGTGTGTGTGTGTGTGTGTGTGTGTGTGTGTGTGTGTGTGTGTGTGTGTGTGTGTGTGTGTGTGTGTGTGTGTGTGTGTGTCACACTACATATGTTTTGTGATACACTGTTTGCTTTCCAAGTTTTCACGAAAATATCGTAATACTACCGCAGTCTGAACTTGGAAAAGCGGGTGGAAACTACTGATGGCTCATTAGCCTAGCGGTCGGCTCTGAAGGTGGCCATGTGCTTCAAATGACGTCCAGACAAAACGAAACTCAGCATGTTGGCCCGAACGATCTTTCGTTGAAATCGTTGTTTTGGCAATACGACGTATGAAACGTAACTGCTGCGGTGATCACCGTTTCGGTGCACCGCCTGTACATGGTCCCCAAAGCAAACGTTTTCGTTTGTGCTGATCCCGCTCACTGTCCACGATTGGCTGACATAAATGTGCCGCCCTGGAATGGGGCACCTTGGCATGCTTTGCACTGCACTGCACTTTAAATATTGTAAATTAATATCTGTATCTTGTATTCTTGCTAATACTAAATGTCAACTGATATTTGCCATGGAATGCGCATGTTTCGTAAGCATGTAACTGTGAGGGTCATGTAAATCGCAGACCTCCCAGTCTGCGCCGCCTTTGCAGTTAAACCAATAGTGGCTTTTAATAAAGAGAGCAGCTTCCATTTTGAAACAGCTGCCCTCTGCTTTATTAAAATTACTTACCACAGTATGTTTATTTAGAATCGCTATGGACGCTTTTCCACCGCGCCAAGTCCTGTACTTTTTGGTACTTTCGCTTTTCCATTGGCTCCCGATCGAGTACCAATACAAAAGTTCCAGTACCGAAAGTGCCAAACCAGCTGGGGTACTTCTCTGGTACTTCGGTACTTTGGGGTGGGACTCGAAACGCTTAGATTTTGGTTATGAAAGTAGCCTGCCTCTGAAACACAATACAAATGACGCCTTGAAGACTTGAAAAATGCTGTAAAGAAAATAAAACAAAAAATTTAATCGGAAATGGTTCAGATACAAGAAAAAGATCAAGGTGACATGACAAGAAATTTAAATCCTAGGAATGTGATTTTATTGTAAATGTAGTGATGTGGTTGTAATAAATATTGGGGTATTTATAAAACAACAAAAATGACTTCATAAATTTCTCACAGAACCGTCTGAGTGATGTAGAAAGCAAAGGATGAAAATGATTATAATTGTCTTGGAGAATGCAGCACTCATGCAAAAGTAGCAGAGGTAAACTTTAAACAATTTTTTAAACATTAGATAATCTATAAAAGGAATAATTTTTATTATGGTTCTACTTTTTATTCACATTATCAAATGAACAAAAACAGACACATACATGACCAAAAACCACACAAAAAATACGAGAGGAAAAAGAACAATGCAAGCAAACAAAAAGGGGGTGGGGGGGCAGATCAAATAATAAACATAAACCTTATCGACCCAGAGTATCATTAATTGACAAGCATAGTCCCATCCATGCACTAACCGAGGATAAGCTAGCCTTGTTCAGTCAAGCTGTGGTCTCTTCTAAAGTTGAGCAAAGATACAATCCAGAAACTCTTCAAATTAGTGTCTGCTCGAAACCACAGTCGAAGGATTGCTTTTTCGGCGGCAATGAAGCCTGCAAATAAACGCTTTTCATGTAAAGTAAGCCCAAGTGCAGAACTATCATTTAGTAAATGGAGACAAGGGCCCAACACCTAAGCAGCACCAAGAAACATATGAAGGACATATTTCCAAAATACGTATATGAAGGGGCATTCCCGAAACATGTGAAGGATGGTGCTTGTGACAAAGGAATAATTAAAATTTCCAAAACTTGCTGTTTTTTTTTTTTTTTTTTTTTCTCCCATGACAGTAACAGAGTAAAAATATTTTAACGAAACACTAACCCCTGCGCTATAATGTTTGTACAGAATTTACATTAAGAAATCCTGATTTTAATATAGCTAACTAGCGATGTAAGTATTGCATGTGCATCACATGTAATGTTGGAATTAATATCACACATGGTGCAGCCTTATAAGATACTACAGTAATTTTTCAAATTCTGTACCTTGAAGTACTGTACTTGAAGTAGCCAAAGTACGGTACCTGTTGCCATGGAAAATCCACTTATTTGGATCTGCTGCATCAAAATCATTCTGCTCCTCGGATTGTGCCGTGACATAGGACGACCAAGATGCAACCGGTTGTTTTTGCCAACGCATTCGGTTTGATTTTGTCCGGATGTCGTTTGAAGTACAAATAAATGTGTTCTCACGCTTTCGGTTTAATAATGATTTTGTGACTATGGAAACTCAGTACACTAATACTCTAGGTATTCTGGTTTTCTTCCATAGTCCAAAAACATCTAGTTGAATCAACATCTGTAAATTTACCATTGTATGTGTGTGTGTGTGTGTGTGTTCATTGTTGTATTGGCTGACCATGACCCTGTATTGGATAAATGGTTATAGGAGACTGGATGGATGTGTTAAAACCCCCCCCCCCCCCCCCCCCGTCCCTCACACCAGTCACATGCTTCATGTCTATGTTACAGCCCGGCTGCAGAGAATCCTTTTATGCCCCCCATTCTTGTTTCTCCCCCTTTTGTCCATGTTAGTCTCCATTGTTGTCCACATCCCGCCTCCCCCCACCCCCATGCCTGCATTCGCACGTAGTCGAATTCTCACACTTCTCTGACTTTCCCGCTCCATCGCTGACTCATGCCCAGACTTTTTCATTTTCCCTGAACCCCCAGACTCTGGCGAGGTGGGGCTGTTGAATGCTGCCGCTGTGCCAGCTGTTCGGCACATACTCGTGCCGCGTCGGAGTGCCCGCCGGCCGCCGCTAATTCCCAGCCCTGGTGCATTTCCAGGAGTTCGACTTTCACCGCCCAAATATGGGTGCCGGTGGCCATGTGCTCTCCGTTTTGTGGCATGTGGCTAAAAGCCAGTCTGGGTAACCATGGCCACGGCTCTCCACATCCCGAAATCCTCCAGCTCTGGGGATTGTAGTGGGCCGCATCATGATGTCAGCTTCTCTGACATCTGTCGACAATGGCAGGCCTACTAAATCCTCCCCCCATGTTTGATTAGAGCCATTCGGCGTCCGATCGTAGTCGTGGGCCAGTGAGATGCCTGCCTGCGACGAGGATCACGTGAGGCCTCTCGTGTCGGAATTGAACGTGACCCGCATCCGTTCCTCGCCAGCCACTGGAATTTATTACTCAGCTGCAGGAACATTTGTCTCGTGTGGTAATCCACCATTCTATAACATGACAAACCCGCCCCCCTTCCCCCACCATGTTTGGTTCTGGATTGGGTCTAAGTGCTAGTGAGATGTGGAGGTACAGAAAAATCTGCCCAGGAGTAGGAGACTAGCGGGGTCCCTGGCAGACGATGTGCCTCTGATTCTGAGTCAAGGCCCCAGGCTGGAGTTCAGCTCAGGACGTCAGTGCTGTGCCGGGTGTGGAAGATCGGGCTGGGGCTCCGCTGCCCTAACTAGCAGTGTTGGTGTCTTCAGCCCCAGGAAGCTGTATTGGAGCATTCCCGCCAGGCTGGCATCACCTGCGTGGTGCTGGTGTCAGACAAAGAAGGCAGCTACGTCAAGGTGAGTCCATCCTCCTGTGCCTTGCCGCGGCCACCTCGTCCCCGGGGGAAAACATGGTGAAACACAAGCAAACTTGCACCTTTGGGCCAGTGAGCACACTGTTAAAATTCTCCTTAGTTCACCATGTAGTTATTCCGAGATGCACGGTTATTTCGAGGTGTCTGGTTATTTTCAGATACCTGTTTATCCCAAGCTTTCATGCTTCTACTTGATACCATGAGACCCCATTTCTCTGTCCTGGCAACTGTGTGCTAGTTCCTCCTCAATTATGACTCTCAATTTGTGTTTAAATGGATTGAAATAACTGTAAAGTAAAAAGTGATTACATATTTGAGTCTTCAGTAAATCATTAATTTAATGGATTTAATTTCCCATCCTCCATGAACGATCACAAATTTAGTTGAATACAAAATTAATCGTTTTAGTCAAAAAGGATCAAATCATGGCAGTGTGATATTACATACGGCATTTTTTTCGCTTTGCTCTTTTTAGCATGTGTCATGTCGGAAGTGACATGTTCATTAACGCAGTTAATGTGCAGTGATGCATTAAATCAGATTCATTCAAAGCCCAGCTGGACTGAAACCAGATTTACTGTGGTTGTCATGAAGTGGCATTGCGTTTGTGACTCCGTGGATGGAAGCCAAATGCAGTGTCTTTGTCATTTTATCTAAGGTCAAGTCTTTCGAGAAAGATCGTCAGTCAGAGAAGCGTATTCCGGAAACAGACCTGTTGGATCACATAGTCCAGAAATGTCGGACCAGGTCTTTTGACGAAAGGAATGGCAGGTCTGTGCATCATCTCCCTATAGCAAATAATGTTGTGATAAACTGATTAGCTCTGTGTTTTATTGAAAGTGTGTTTTTTTTCTGTCATAGGGATATGTGTGAGAGTGTTTCCCTTCAAAACCCCAAAGGATCAATTCTTGCTATCTCAGGTACAGTGGAGCCAGCTGACTCGTAATGCACTGTTTGGAAGAATTATGAGGTGTTCTTACACAGTTACGTCTGCACATCAGCGGGGCAGAACACTAAAGGCACCAAGCTTTCATGAGGGAGAGTAGAGTTCTGTGGAATAATGCAGTTATGTAACTCCTCTGCTTCACTGGCGCGCCCTAACTTCTTCTGTGAATGGAGCAGTGTGTTTTTCACAGTTGGTGTGTTCATTGTACCCCGAGCTGCGACCTTTGGCCTTTTAAACACCCCGGTGGCTCGAGACGGGTTGTGGACCCGTATGAGATGGATTGGGCGGATGGGGTGGGCCTAACTATCAGGGGTGTTAATTTCTTCACTCCAGTGGCGCTCCTTGATTTTTATGCGATTCCATTAAAAACCATGCTCATAGGAGAAGCACCCCATTATAGTTCAGAATTAATGTTTTTGGGCTTAACGGCAAAGCCAATTGTTCCTTAACGTTTCCCACCTGCCCCGGCTACCCTGTGCCACATTTTTAAGCATTTTTAAGACGTAATAGTAAAACTATTTTAACGTTAGCTGTGGCTGTATGAGGCCCTTAATAAAATGGGCCCATGGAAAGATTTTTCAGCATTTTTTTGTGTGTGTGTGTTGGAAGTGGGGGGGGTGGCAGGATGGGAGTGCTGCTGACTTGGCGGGGGGGGGTCTGTTTTCGGCAGGGTCATCAGAGCCATACGGGAGCAGCATCGCCGTGACCATGAGCGTCAACATCATCGCTCCTGAAAAGGTGTCCGCCAGCACCAGAAGGCGCCATGAAACGCAGGTGGGTTCACTGCTTGGGGGGGCAGGGGGGGGGGGGGGGTCTGACTCTCTCCAGTCTCTTCCTTTTTTATCCTGAAACTGTGTGACTTTTAAACATGTTCCCTTGGTATCGGGGCCAGAATGTTGTGTGAGAATCTTTTTCCCATTAAGAGGTAAATGGTTCCCAGTGGCTCCCCATTACGGTAATGATAAATGCGACGGCCCCTTTTCTCTGTGCCTGTTTCTAGATACAAACCAGGCTGCAAAACCTCGGTAGCTATTTGCAGAATAGAAGCAGCAATATCGAAGTTCTGGCGGTAAGTGACCCGTTACTCCGTCTGCGCTTCTTTTTCAGTTAAGATGCCGAAAGCCTGTCGGAGAAACGCGTGAGATCTGGGTTGTATTTTTGGCAGCATGTTGTGTACAGGGGTTCAGCGCAATAAACAGAACAGAAGGAGAATGGCAGTTGTCCGTAAATCACTTATGTTTTTGTTTAGTTCGTGATATACTAGGCAAAAGCTAAAAAAAAAAAAGCCAATCATTTAGCAGATCGTAAAATGTGTGATTTATTGCCGTGTGCAAACATTGTATTTGTTGTTATACGCTGCAGGCTCATGGGAGGCATCGAAGCCTTGTTCTCTTCGCACATTCGTATAGATTCATGAACAAACGCCTTTTCCCCTCACGAGTAGCTTCACACGTTGCACAACACAGCACCCCAACATGTCTGCCTTTCGAGGCTGATTCTTGACACCAGACTTCTGCTTCTTATCCACGTTGTGAGGCATGACATTGTAAACAGCTCATTTTAAAATCGCAGCTTTATTGGCAAACGTGAAGTTTTAGGCCGAGTTCCTTCTTCCGAAATTCTTCATTTTGTTTGGCCTTAGAGGTGGTCGTCAGAGATGAGAGATTGACGTTCTGTTTAGAAACTATGCGGTTGTGTTGGTTTATTTGTAGGGCTAGTTTAGCCTGCATCCAAAATCATTTTTTGTAGCAAGTTAAAAGCCTCAGGTGGTACTGAAGTTGTAAACCCTGCAAGGGCTGGTACGTGTTAGGCTCTGTGTGGATTTGGTAAATATTTACTGCCCGTTGCTCTCTCTCATACATCAGTGTTAATCTGGTTTCCACTGGGATCTGCAAAACATAAATTAAAGTTTGTCATGATAAAATGGTCCATTGTACCTCCCCCCCCCCCACACACACTCATACTCCTTTGTTGCTCTGTTTCAGGTTGACCTGCAGAAGGAAACACTCATCAACTTCCTGTCTCTGGAGGTGCGTGCTGAGCTGTTAGCCTGAACTAAAGACTCGTCACCTTTCTGGATGTCGGCATGGGCCAGACAGGACGGGGGCGACCTTGGGGGCCTGGTGCGGGGTAGGAAATGGGGAGGAGTCCCTGTTTACTGTGTTCAGCGATAGCATCAGAAGCTGCCAGCCCACCTTTCCGGCCAACGGGAAGCATCATGAGAGCAGAAATCCACAGGGCCCAGCACATTTCTAGCCAAATGTCTGGTGCAGCCTGTTAAACGACACGAGGAATAAAGAACCGCGACCGGCATACGATGCAGTCAAAGCTAGAGACCCTCTGCCGATGAGTGGGGGGCTGGCTCGGCCAATTGGCAGGCGGGTACGAGGAGCTTGCTCCTGGAGGAAACGTAGAAAGGCGCCTTCAGGAAGCCATCAGCACAGTAGGGCAGCGTATCAGTAGCTATATTGAAGGATTAGAGCACTTGGCTTTGTTTACCGGCAATGAGCGTGACTGTGGTCCTCACGCTGTCAGGCAGGAGCACGCAGTGAATAGCTGAGATGCCACGATGACGGGTCAGAACGCCGGTGCGGACTGCGTGATGTCACAGTGTCCCAGCATCCATCATCTTGTGTGTGTGTGTGTGTGTCTCCACCCAGTTTGATGGTGAGGAGCCGTTCAACATAAGCGTGAAGAACCTGCTTTCACGGCTCCCCAAGCAGCGCTACCTGAAGTCCATCTGCGACGAGATCCACCGCCTGAAAATAATGCAGAGGTGCGTAGCCTTCCGGACACCCCCCCCCCCCCCCCCCCCCCCCTTCACACCTGTTTGACTCCTGACCTCAAGCACAGCATCTCCTGGAATCACCACACTTTAGGATGAACCGCAGAGCATTTAAAAGCGGGGCAGCTGATTGAATTCGTGCCCTTATCTCCCCCTAGCCGGGGGGGGGGGGCCTGCACCCATGCTCACTCCTGCTTGTTCAGTGATGGGTTTCTCCAGCCTTAGATACATGAGCAGCCCATTCGTAGATGCTGAACCTGAACCCCCACAGGCACGTGCCACATCTCCTCTTGTGTGGGAGCTAGTCCTGGAACCTTTCTGAGTTTTTTTAGGCAAGTTCACCCCCCCCCCCCCCCCCCCCCATTACTTTAACGAGTCAAAAGCTGACCTTACGCCATGGAGAGGACAGACTTTGCGGACACTGCGCACATCTCCAGTCTTTCAAGGCTCTGGTGGCCAATGCCTGAGCACTTGCAGGACGGGGCTGTTTTGTTCCACCTTCAGATTAGAGTGGTGGGAGGGAGCTGAATGACTGCTCTCAGTACATCACCTGGAAATCATTTGCTTTTAATTCTCTCTTGTTTCTGGTCAGCCTTCTCTGTGGCCAATTACCTTTATTTGTGTGCCCTGACAATGGGGATATTCAGTGCGGATTTTATGCGTTTGTTTTTTTCCCCGTACGATTTTACCGCGGATCAGACAGCTCGGTGAGCAGCTGGCTGCTGGCCTCCTAGTCAAAGGCCTGCGCAGTCAGCAGCCCCCGACTGCGCAGCTCGCCAGTGAGGTTAACAGAGCCCCAACCCAGACCCCCCTTACCCTACATTACCCTTCCTCTGCTACGTGTGCCCCTTTGCCCTTTTCCCCTTAATCCTGCTGCTCCCAGGGCTGTGCTCTCACCGTCGTGTCTCTGTGTCTTGTGACAGAGTGGCCGTGGTCGTTTTGTACAGCTACAAGGACGACTATTACAAGGTCCTACTGTAATCTCTGGGCTGGACTGAGGGAGGGGGTTCAGCTCCATCGCCTCTACGAACATGCGAGGCTCTGCTGGACACCCACCACATGCAAAGCTGGTTGCACGTGTCGTTCCCTCGCCGACAGAAACGGTTTCTCTCCGATCAGCGTGTACCATTCCTGCACCTTGGAACCAACCTCGTTCATTATTTTAGAAAAAAGACAAAGTGTTAAATCGTATGAGCTGATGTTTGACTAAGTACAATTTGAAGAATAATGTTACATAATGGACAGTTTTATATTTTGGCAAATTAAGTTTTATTTACTGTGACAATAAATTATGTATTTTGCTTTGAATGACTCGCTGACTCCATATTACGACGCAGGTGTGCTGAGCTGCCATATTTCTCCTGTTTGTTCTTGTGTTTAATGGGCTGCAGGTAATATTTTCTCCTTAATTTATTTTGCAATTGTGCCATTTGGTGTGAAACTTGACACTAAGGTGACATAATATGATGAGACCTCACCAAGAAGGTGGGTGGGGGGTGGCAGGAAGAAGTAGATTCCGGTATCCGATGGCGTGCAGGTAAGGATAATTAGGGCCGTGAGACAGTGTGAACTGATTGCCAGGGGCTTGTGCCGGGATGGAGGCCGTGCAGTGCAGTGCCGGGCTGGCGTAAACACACCCTTAAGTGCTGTGCTGGGAGCCTGGGCCTTGTGCTGCTGACCCATACGCAAGCGTGCCTCCGTTTGGATGGTGCTACAGAGTGCAGCGAATCTGTGGATTAGCAGAGCAGACGGGGAGATGAGCCAGCATCTGCAAGTGCTGGTGGGACAATCACGACGATAAGCTTTGTGTCATAACATTTGTAATCAAGCTTCAGTCTTGTTGACGTGTCTTGTCTGCCACACATATGGTCCCTGCCGTGTTTCCCATCCGCCCTTGGAAAACGTTCAGAGAGTAAAGGCTGCTTCTTTTTATTATTCCTCCCCTTCCTGAGTGATTCATAAGTCCAGTTGTGTAGTAATATTTATACAATGTTTCCTTTTCCCCTCAGTGATTGTCAGTTGAATGAATGCTTTGCAGCAGCAGAGAACCAAACCCACAAATCGGTTGTATTGTTGGAACATTCATGGGATGCACATGTGTTAATGATGACATTCCTCAGTGTCAGCCAGGCTCGGAATCCCACCAGTCATCGTTGGGAATTGAGCTTGCGTGCCATAATTAGGATGCCCTTTGTGGCCTCTGGCATTTTGAAGTTGCAGCTCGTTTCCTGTGTATTTTCTATACGCCAATCCAAGTAGCCCACCTGATCCATGCCTCTTTGTGTAACTCGATTACGCAACACAAAAAAATTAAGTAATGTACACATACATCTTTGGTTTCAGGTTCCGCTGGGGCATGCTTGGTCTGTTAGTTTGTCCTGATTAATTCCAACATAGCATCAAATTATAGTACATCATAAATGACAATAGCAGATGAGGACCCGGAAACAGCTTAGCGCAGGTAATCCTGAGGATATGTAGATGTCCGCTCTGGAATGTGCAGAAAAGATTCTGTTTGTCAGAAATCCCATAGGCTCCTTTGGATTTCCAGACATTTTTTGGGTTTAGAGCCCATTTGTGTTGGTCTCTGGATCGCTGATATGGGATTTGATGCCTTTGGTTGTACTGAACAGTAGCAAGTGAACAGTAGAATCAATTCTGTGTTTTGATTCACTATCCTTGTTGTCAAAGTCTTAAGACCAAAGGTCACAGGTCTGCTTTGAGGTTTGGGTAACCTTTTGGTTGTAGTTTCAGCTCTCGCCTCTAATGGTGGCGATTTAAAGGCGAACCTGTTTGTGTTGCTTGGAAGAGGCAGCTATAAGCAGAGAACAAGTTGGAGCTGTAAAGTCAGTCTGCTCAGATTTCAGTGAGCGTCTCTGCCTCTTAAAGAGGTACTCCTGAAGGCGGCTGGCAGAGAGCACCAGTGGCTGCCTGGTATCCTGTGTGGGAGACAGGGGCTGTGTAGCCTTCAGCTTCATGGGATTGGTTATTAAAGACCAAGTATCAAAGGGATGCAGACTCAATTTCCTTATGGTTAATGACTATGCCCAATGTGGCACCTTCAGAACCTATCAGGATGCTGCGAGTAGTTAGTATCCTCTAGTCAGTATCCCCCTATATGTTCAGTGTTTGGCCAGTGAAAGCAACTCGATGATGCGCATGGGTGGGGCGTTTTGGGGGTCTAACGGCAGGCAGCTGCTCAGCCACTTAAAAGAAGGAGATATACTTAGTGAGTGACAGGATATAATACTGTGTGTTTGACAGCCTGTAAAATCTAAAAGAAAGAGCGCGCCCAGTGCGAGGGTGATGTGTCTCGCTGTCCAGGAAAGGTGTCTTGGCAGCTCTGTGTGTGTGTGTGTGTGTGTGTGTGTGTGTGTGTGTGTGTGTGTGTGGATGTGATAAAATCCCGTTGTTTTGTTGTGGGGACCATTTTTGAGGGTAAATTAAATTTTATAAAAATCTGTGACTGCAATCAAACACTAAAAAATGGGTATGGTGGGGGTTAAGGTTGTCATTGCTGGGATTAGGGTTTTGCCCATAGAAATGAATGGACAGTCTCCACAAAAATATGAATACAGGTGGGTGTGTGTGTCCACAGAACCCAAGCCTGAGAAAAACACAGTTGGTAAACTGGGACTTTAACTGTTAGAGTGTTGAAAAATAACTTAAGAACTTTAGCAGCTGGGCAAATAGAGTAAAGGTTGTAGTCATTTTTTTTTATTTTGTTATAAACAAAATATTCACACAACTATCTGCAGGAGAGCAAAGAGCTTGAACAACATTTCACCATCTGTTTAAACTAGTTTATAAATGTCACAGTTTGTGCCCCCCCCCCCACCTGTTTAAGGCAGCCCACTGTGGGAGGAACTTTAACTCATTAAACTTTCGTTCATTACACAAATCTCATGTAGATACCCTCCCAAGCTGTTCAATACTTTTTCCAAGAAAATATGTCAGTGGTTCAATTCAAAATCTGAGAGGATTTTGCCGTTTGCCACTGAGGAAATAAATAAAGCGGATTGGAGACGGGTTGGAGATGGTTTTTAATATCTAATATAATATTTAATATGTATAGCAGCTGCTGCCACTGCGAGTACTGGGCAAAGAGGCTTTCTTAAAGAACTGTTTAGTAATAAATAACACTACATGAAAAAATAAATAAGGTACTCTGTCAGCGTCTTTCATCTACCTTTTTACACTTAGAAATCACAAAATCAAAAACAGTGTTTTCGGCTTCTTTTAAAGCTTGCTGTTTTTGCTGATCGCACCCCCTCCCTTCTGCAATACTGACTTATTTCTGATGTCGGTATTTTTTTTAATACCGCATGTGCATCTCCCGTTACCCCTCAGCGTTTATACAGTAGCGTGCTTCTGCGCTGAAAACGAATCCAGAGAAGCTTTTCTTTTCGATTTTGGGAGCTGGCGACGGACTCGCCAAAGACTCCAAATCGCAAATTTATGACTTGCGACAAAATCAAAACTAAAATTGTGGTTTAGAGCCTTGTTGTCTTTTACGGTCTTATATTACGCATTTGATTTATAAATAATCTGCAGGGTATGTTTTGGGCGTCTCTGAGGTCAGGACAGCGCTACACTCGGGAGACTCGGCATTGCGGGGGTTTGCCTTCTATGCTAATTTTTACCCACTAAACCGAAAAAACGTTTTGTACTAAAACGGACACCAGACAGAACATGCTTGTCCTAAACAGATGAAGTGTGAATTTTGATAGAATAACTGAATTGCAAATGTAAATAAAGTTGGTATTGTCTATTTTCGTCAGGATTATAAAAGTACATTCTTGTAAAGTCTTCCACATGAACGGCTGTGGGAATAACCTTAAGGCACGTCATCTGTCCTTACGAAAGTCACCTCACAAAAATGCCTGACTCTTTCTGCCAGGGTTTGTGCATCTTCTCTTGGCTGCAGACTGTGTCCGGTTTCCTGTTTCCTCTGTTCAATGACGATGACGGACAGTTAAATGAATTGGCAATATAATGAGATAAACGGCTCCAGCACAAAACAAGTCACTCTCAGAGAAGAGGAAAGATGTTGAAGTTGAACTTAAACTTGAAAGGACCTTCCAGAACCTGCATGCAGGATTCTAAAATATCTGAGATGTACATGTGCTTCGCATGTTCATTCTGACGTTCTGCAGGTCCAGTGTTTACGTCCCTAAACATGGAGCTGCCTCTTGCCGAATCAGGACGACCTTGCTTCATGAGCTGACAGGGAATGGTAAGGCAAATGTTCACAGCTTTGAGATTGGCCAACCTGCAGTGTCTACAACAACAGCCAAATTGACTAAGAATAATACAAAAACAAAAGAAAATATACATAAATATACCTCAGAAAAATAAGATGTGGAAGCCCACTTTCCTAAATCTTTATATATATTTTATTAACCTCCAGTCTGCATTTCTTGTCAACTAAGAAAAGATGTGGCAGCTGTCTTCTTGTCTCCAAAACAAAAGGTCCTCTTTGCAATCAGAGTGGCTCCCAGTTCCATCTCTAAACTCATAAGTCAACTTTCAGCTCCTCAAGACGCAATCCGGTGAAGGCTTCACTCTCAAAAAGCTGTTTTCCCAAACAATCAGCCTCTTACTGCCAGCCAGTGTCCAATAATATTTAATCGTAATTCATGGCCTGTGTCTCTCTCTGTGTTCTCTGTGGTCTCTGGGTGAAGATATCCTTGTAGTTCCCCGGGAAGTGCAGACAGGGCTTAGCGCAGCAGCTCACCGTGCCCGTAGAAGAGCTTTGCACGTGGGATGCTCAGCCTGTCCCCACACGGGGAGCCTGCCTCTGGAGAAAAGTTCATCCCGTAGTCGGAGATCTTCATAGCCTGGAACTTGTTCTCTTTGGATGGCTCCATGAACACAGGGCTTTTGTTCACGTGCTTCTTCAGGATCACCGTCTGGAATGGATATGCAGTAGAGTCGCCTTGTCTTTCGGGGAGCCTTAGTCTTACTCCCACAGCAATGCTACATGCAAACCAGCCCCCTTACCTTCTTTGGCGTGCTGTAGCATGGCATCTGCACCCACTTCTTCTTCTTGTTGACCAGGAGAGCCACGATGAGGAAGATCACGATGGCCAGGAGGAGGCCAGCCAGGATCCAAGCCATGGACTGGTAGATCAGAGCAACTTCTGTCTGGTTGGGGAAACCTTCACCAAGGCTGCTGCCAGCTGTAGTATGGCAAAATGCAACTAGAGCCAGTTCCACCAAAACACCATTGAATCTGTGATTGCATTATATTCTCCTAGGGTTAAGCGAAAGTAAAACATGGCTTATTACTGCTGAGGCTATAAGGAGCTAATTCCTGTACCATGATGTCAAAGGATTGCATTTGGTTGGCTTCTTACCGCTGCATTTTTCATCAACCACCAAGACAAACAAAGCACAATTCTTGCAAAATTAGATGTTACGAAATGACCCTTGGCATCAAATATCAAAACATTCATTTAGAACCAAGGCAACAAGGGGGGGGGGGTGAATGAGCGATGCATGTGATCACATCTTACTGGTTACTATGACGACAAGCGGCCGCTGGGTGGTGCCGTCCTCTGACAGCACTGTGGTATTCTGCTTGGGCACCATCGTGGACAGCAACAGCGGAGCACTGGTCGTCCTCATATCTTCAAAACCATAAGAACAAGAAACAAAACCCAAAGTAAATACTCACGAATGTCTGCCAGAGCTTCATCGTCACGCTGGATCCTGTCTCCCGCTTAAGGCGGCTGACCAGATTTGAGAAGGTGTTTTATTAACTGCTAACAAGCCTCAGCTTAATATTTCCTCAAGCTTCTCAGATGCTCTGAGCATAGGGGAAGAGTCTCTGCTGTAGCTTTGCCCTCTGCAACGGACATAATATATTTTGGATTGTGATCTTTGCTGCCGTATGTCGTGTTAAGCCATTTGATGGGGAGATGAACATTGCTGAGATGTCCACAGTTTATATATAGGGTGTGAAAAAGCTGCTTAAAATGACTGCAGTGAAATGGCCGAAAATGCTTGTTGACTATCGTGTTATTTAACACGATCCTAGTAATGTTTTCACCAACTGGCCTCCCCGTGTTATTTTGACTGGGGGCTGTTGACTTGTGGTGCTCGGAGGAGGTTCCGCAGTCTGGTTTACGCCGAGGCTAGCTGTCCTCAGGCTTTTGGAAACGAAGCTTCCCCTCTGGCCTGCCTTCATGGTTTATGTTTAGTACCCTACTGATGCTAAACTGCACCTATTAATAGAGCTGGGTCTGACTTAGTTACTTCGCTGCGGCGGATCACAGCCCCGTCGCCGCCGTTCCGCTTCTTTGTCCCCTTCCACCTGCGTGTCTGATTTTTGCCCGTGAGTTAATTATAAAGCCTTTGATCACCTGGCTGAGCCATGCAGGTGGTGACCTAGACCACGGGGTCGGCAAACTGTAAACTCCCCCGCCCCCCCATTCTGTGTTATCAAGCATTGCTGCATGAGGAGGTGGTCGGCGGTTCTTTTACCTAGGCAGTGTGGGCAGCACTGGCCCTTGAGGAGCACGGGCACCCTGCAGTTGGCTGGCGGGCACTGGTGTGAGAAGCACTGGATGGTGCCATTGTTGCAGGTACAGCTGGTGCAGGGATTGACCTTCCAGGAATCGCCAGCCAGTAGGATGTCCCCCTCGCTGGAGAAGCAGTACCCCAGTTGGCTGCCGTCGACCGGGAGGAGAGGCTTGAGCTGGTCTTCTGTACATAGAGGAGATTACATGAACATGAAATCAAAACTTAACACCATTCGGTCGCAGTGCTTTTTTGTGTGGGGCAGGAACATGGATGATGGGAGGGCCAGGGGCTGCCATGCTGTTCTCATTTTCTTTGTTGGGGGGGGGGGGGCACTGTCAGAGTGCATTGCAAGAGTGGAACCATGCGTAGCCAACAGGCTCTGGGTTCCACATGTGATTCTCTGTCGACAGCCCCCACGTAAAAGACCAGCCGGTTTGGGCTGGTCCGTTTATGGGCCTGTGTGAGGCCTAAAAACAGGGCTATTCTCCACCGAGGGACTGCGAAAGTTCTGCTGAGATTCCTTCCAGAGATGACCTACAACTGACGTGAAAAAGCCTAATCTCTGAAGTGTTTTCGCTTTATCTCTGAGGACCCAATCTGTCATCTGGCGCCCATGCCATGAGGTAACCAGCAATTAGCATCATCTGTGCTGGAAAAAAGCAGTAAGGGCAGGGAAGAGAGCATCTCAGTACCTGGACACACGTAGCAGCAAGTGTCCTTGTTCTTGGCAGGGGCCTGGCAGAGGGCGGGAGGGCACACCTCAGTCTCACACAGGACCCTCCCCCTCCTGCAGGTACAGTGTGTGCACCCATCCAGCTTCCATGTCTCCCCTTCCACATAGAATTCCCCCCCGGGGGCTTGGCACACCACCAGGTCCGTCCCCTCGGGCTGTCCGCTGCCCGATTCATCTGCAATGTGGGATCCATGCAGCCCGTCAGCAGCACGCACAAGTACAGCAGGGGCGAGGGGGCCGGATAGACTCTGGGGGTGTGAGTGCTCACATACAGACAAACAGAACTTTCATTTATGATAAACTGGCCATACGCCTCTAGCAGCTGCATGTGATGTGCCTTCCATACAGTACCAGTCAAAAGCTGCCTACAAAGGAGAGTGATGGTGTCACATCGCATGACCTGGACACCTGACCTAAACACAGTAGAAATGGTTTTGAAGGAGTTTAGCCAGAGTGTGAAGAAAAAGCGGCCAATGAGAGCTCATCATATATGAGGGACCTCCTGCAGGACAGCTGGAAGAGCATCCCAGGAGGCCACCTCATGAAACTGGAGTAGAGGAGAAATTAGGGTCACCCAGTCCCTGGAGCAACTGGGGTTAACGTCCTTACTCAAGGGCCCAATGGTGGGATCACTCTGTTGACTCAGGGATTTGAACTGGGAACCTTCTGAGTCCCAATCCACAGACCTGCCCCCATAACAAATTTGGTCCATAATTCCATATATGCTATTGTATAGTTTAAATGTATTTGTATTATTCTAAAATGTAGAGAAAAGTCCACATAAGCTTGGTAGGTGTGTCCAAACTTTCGACTGGCACAGTATGAGCATGGTGCAGTACATGTTTTTGGAAGAGAACTCTGCCATCCGACACACCCTCAGCCCCGGGGCCCCATCATGTTTCTGCCAGCCAGTACCTTCACAGGTGGGGCAGCACAGGTCTGGCCTGAGCACAGGCTGCGAGCAGCTGGGCACGGGACAGGTGATCAGCACGCACATCTCACGCCCGCCGTGGCAGTAACAATCGCGGCAGCCGTCATACCAACTTTCGCCCTCCTTGTAACGCTGCCCGCTGGCCGTGAAGCAGTACTGCGGGGCCGGACTGCTGGTCTCTGAAAGACACACGAATGAGCGTTTTCACGGGGGCGAGGAGGACAGACTCACGGCACTGATTAACGAGGCACGTGAAATGCGCTGAGGTCCTGGAAGCCACGTCGATTAATGCTTCCAGGAAGGAAGCAGCTGAACCATTACCGTGACGACCAGACCTGAGCGGCTCGTGCCAAAGCATGACTGGAGAGTGGCTGGTTGCGTCTAAATAATGGGGATCCTTCCACAGCACAGGATGATGATAAGCAAAAGCAGGTCCAGATGTCCTCTGTGAGCCAGTCACACGTTAAGCAGACAAACAGTAGGGTTCGCAGCGCACGTTCCTTCATAAAAAAAAAACGCTCTAATCCGAGCTTAGCGTAACTACTGTGTGGGGAGACATAAAGCTTAATCATTTCCTTCTGTTTTTCAAATGTAGTGCAAGGAAAAGTGAATAATAACGGTCAGAGATTGGATTAATGCGCCCAGTGTCCCACAACAGGTAACAATTAAGCCTTCTTCTGTGTTTCAAATCCTTCGAGCAGCTCGAGTGCCAGCAGCACACGGTTCAAAATAACACAGGCCTTTTCAGAGCCTGAGAGGAGATCTCTGTTTACTTCCCCCGCCTTTACCCAAATTTATACTGAGCAAACAGAAAAAAGTTATTTCCTGATCTTTAAATATTTCGAGGGGCCGCAACATTCAGATCTGAAGTCTTCAAAATAAATTTCGGTTATATTTCTGAGATATGTTTGTGTTTTATGGGGTGGGGTTGTCATGGGATGGGCTGCTTGCGGAGGAGAGAAAAACACTGAAATATTTAGAATGTTAATAAAAGTATAAACATGGCAAATACATTTGGAACAGTAAAAAATAATTTAAATCACAAAATTACTTATTGAAATGTAATTACACGGTTGGATCCTGGCAGAACTGAAACAGCCAGTAAACAACTTCATAGCATGTGTCCCAGATAAACCTTTGGAATTCACAAACATTTAGATTTGTCAGCGATGTTGTTTTGTTGGACAAAAGCACACCTTTTGGTGTGTGAAAGAAGACAGACGGAATTTCCTGTTCCTCAAAACAGGAAGTCCCGCCCCCTGTGCTCTATATGCAGAAGTGCCAATGGCACAGGTTTGTTACTGAACATGGAGGGCAGGTCTGTCCACCGCCCTGATGAATATCCATGAGAAGCCTCTCCCCACCTTTGCACATGCAGAGGGAGCAGCCCTTCTTGTTCTGCTGGTAGCCGTCGCTGCAGCTCTTGTCACAGGTGAAGGGTGGACATTTCACGCAGCGGCACATTTCGCAGCCATGCTTGTTCCTCCTGTGGGGCACATGCGAACATCAGTTCAGCGGTGCATTGTGGGAAGGGGCCGGCTACTGAGACGCGCACACACCGCGCTCTAGAACCAGATGGGCAGCATTAGCTTGGTGGGCATCTGTTTCCGTTTTCCATGAAATATATGAGCTGTCTTTGAAGCGAGCGGATAAAAGCGGGACCCTAAAATGAGAGAGATCCCGTCGGCGGGCGCAGTACACCCCCACAGGGCCCTCCATTTTTACATGTGCCCCTTTACTCCCTCGGACAGCACCAGCAATGCAAGCGGCCAATGCCTGAACGGGGAGGTGGTGGTGGGGGGGGGGGGTGCCTCTTTACGCGTGCCACGACCGCCGAAGAGAGCGCCGATTTTCACATTAACACACCTACCACAGTCCTCTCTCAGTGCCCCCAATTAGACCCGAGTCGTTAACGGGGGAGCCCCTCCGCAGCCGTGGCACGGAACAGGAATGGCCGAGACAGGCCGGGCCCTTTGCTAATCCCGCCAGGCGATTAAGGTAGAAACGGACATGCTTCCAATTAAGTATGAGCTCATGGCTCATTTGTGAATAAGCAATCGCAGCATTGGCCGAGGGGGGGCCCTGTGAGTAATCACATGGAAGGGCAACTTGCTGGGGGGGGAGGGAGGGGGTGGTCGGGAAAGTGAAACAAGCAGAGGATCCGGTAATGACAGCCAGAGGTTGCCCTGGGGAGGGCAGCACACACTCCGGCAGCGGAGATACATCCGCCTGGCCTCGGGATCTCGCTCTCGATGCGTTAACACCGTGTGTTACGATGAGCTGCAGCAGCCTGTCCCCCCCCTCCACCATGGGATGGTTACTAAGGCCATTCAGAGGCTATTTTGGTGCTTCATTTTGGATTTTTCCCATAGCTGGACCCCCCGTGTCTGGGGCTGGTCTGTCACAGCCAGAGCACACCAAGGTTCAGCCAGTGGGAGGCTCAGGCCAGTGTACTGACAGCCATTACACACGTTTAACTATTTCACTGAAAACTCCTATTAAAATGCACCATTAGATGTGGGTAGTGAGAGCTCTGAAACCCACTTAGCAGCATAATCCCCCCCCTCGCTGTCAGAGGTTTCAGCATTAGGCAATTGTCACTTTCACAAAGTGTGAAAAAAATTAAACAAATATGGAGCCAAACATAATCAGAATCGGAACAATATAGACGGCCTTGAGGAGAGTGGAGAGCCCCCCCCCCCGGAATGGAAAGCTGACTGCTGGGTCGGGTCCAAGTTCCTGGTCCTCATTTTAAACATTTAATGGAACGCCCCCCTCCCTCCAAAAACCACGTTTGGGCAAACACCTATATTAACCGCGTTTTTTAAACTATTAGATGATCTATGGAAAGGGGGGCTTCCACATGTTTCCTGTAGTTAAGGGGATTGGGGGGGTGGGGGACATGCATGGCCTGCCGGATCAGAATTTAAACCCACCTGGCGGCACTGCAGACCCACAGCGGTGCTGCCCGTCGGGCATCAACCGGACCTGAACCTGGCAATCTCCCAACCCTTTTAACTAGGAACAAGACTCCCAGTGTTCCCAGTGTTCCCGGTGTTACCGTGCTGAGAATGTCAGGACCCTTAGCATGACTTCCCTGTGTTCGCCGGCCCGCATTTCACGATGAGGGGACTTACACATATCCGTAGGGGCAGCTCTTGCCGCACGACACCAGGCGGCATTTGGACGGCTGGGGGCTGCATTCACACACTTCGCATCCGGAATCGTCCTTCTTGTAGCCGGAGGGACAGTGCAGGGAGCAAGATGTGATCAGATCTGGACATATGGGGTCTGAAGAAAAAGGTCAGCACTGACACTTCTGTTCTAATCCAATGTGGAGCCGTGCTGAATGTGGGGGGTGGGGGGGTGGGGGGGGGCTCTTACTGTTCACGCAATGGCAGAGTAGGCAGCCGTTGTTGTCCTGCAGGAAGCCGCGGGGGCAGTCGCTGGTCGTCAGGGAGCAGTTCTCCAAGGGTGGGCACAGGAGGGGGCTCACTGTCTCGAAAGAGGGCTCTGCGGGGACACGGTCGCCGAGGCGTCACCGTGGGGACACCTGCTACAGCCAGAGCAGCTGCTGCCATTAGCTACCGTTTGGCGACGCCCCAATGCCGCCATTGGCCTAATCTTCCCTCCTAGACCAAAACTGCAATTAAAGTTAATTGCACGCATCCATTATTTATTTTTCTACCCGAGAAAGACTCCCATCATCTCTCGCCTTTGATGAACGGCTGTGTTTGTGTTGTCTGAATGGCTGCCTGCAGGGAGAGGGACCAGATCTAAAACAAGCATTAAGCCCCCCACCCCGTGGTGATCAGGCAGCCAGAGAGGGGGTATTCCTTAATCACAGGACACGTGGCCCCCCCTGCCACTGGCCGGACGGATGCTTAACGAACTGTAACTAATGAGGCTGAATTACAGTTCTTTATATGCTAATGAGCTGCCGTGGGGAGTGCGGCCAAACCTGTTTGTATGCAGCAGATTTCGGTTTACTAGCTTTACCCAGCCTCGGTCTGGCCCTCTGTGTGACCACCTGACCACAGCAGTGTTGTTAAGCCGCCGAGCCTCTCAGCCCCAAGTAGGTCCTGATCAAATGCAGACCGCAGAGCTCTCCACAGAGGTCGCCCACGGGGACGATGAAGTCAACCAGCTGAATTAAAACCTTTTAAGCTTCTCCGCACATTAGGCTCTCCTTCCAAACTCACAGTGTCATCACAGCGGACGTCCCCCGGGGATGCGAGCGGTACCTCTCTGATTTCCCACGCAACAGGGCACTGTTTAGGTTCTGAGCGGTTAATTATGGGCTCCAGCTGTGCTGGAGGAGGCAGGAAAAGAGCAGGAACGACGCCCTCGAGAAGACTGGCAGTGCGTGTGTGTGTGTGTGTGTGAGTGTGTGTAGGTCATCTCAGGTGTTTCTCAGACAGTCCACATTTTTGGTCTCATCCAGATCCCAGCACATCTGTACCAGATATTCACTGTTCTTGATTGGCTGGGAGCTTGGAAGGAGCAAAAATGTGGACTGTCTGGGGGGGGGGGGGGGTCCTTCAGGATTGGATTGAGAAACACTGATCTTGAGAATTAGGATTAGAAAATAAGTTTCACTTTCCATTTCTCCATATTTGTTACCGTGTGCTTTTCAGTTGGGGGAAATCCCCTGTGAGGCAGTTGATGGGGGGGGGGGGAGTCACTCACCCTCACAGAAGGGGCAGCACTCCCCAGGGATGCGCAGTGGCCTCCGGCAGCTCTGCTTGCAGGCCATGGCGGTGCAGTGCGTCTCACCGTCCACACACTGGCAGAAGGTACAGTCATCCTCCTTCCACTGCTCCTCATGCAGCCGCAGCTTCCCGCTCACCCAGCAGCTGGCTTCCCTGCTCTCCGCAGACAGCAGCTCCACGTCTGTGGTGAGACAGCAGGGGGCGTCGGCGGGCACAGACACTCGTGCCCATCCACACACACACACACACTCCCGTGCGAATCATCCGCTCTGCCAGCCTAACTTCCGGTTCTTAGCTTTCAATTCCCCGTAAATATCTGCTCTGGCTTTCCCAGAAGCGTACTTTTGAAAGTACACCCAGCACCTACAGGGATCATGTCACTCAGAGCAGGAAATGACATCATGGAGATTGGCGTCCACTGTGTGAGTAAATACTTGAGCACCGGAGACCTACCCGATTCATTTCTGAGCATTGGAAATAGGGCCTTCATTTACAGGAAAACACAATCACATATGTGCGAGTGTCACAAGGGAATGCCTCGTGTATGATTCATAATATCAACAGTGTTGGGCAGAGAATGATTAGAGATGCCGGGTGGGGGGGGTGTGTAGATTGTTCGTGCTCCAGCCCATCTGTGTGCTATTACCTCCGGTGGGGGAGGTGCTGTGCCATTCTTGCTCTCCCTTTCATTCAAGAAAGGGCCTCAAGCTTACCCATTCTACCCCCCCACTTCACAGCAGCCAGCGCCGGGTCAATGGTCAGGCCCATAAATACCCGAGCCCCCAATCCCCAGAATATATAAGCACATATGGGTTGACATCTTCAGGCCTGACGTGCTACCGTCAAACGTTCGAGTCGAACCCCAGTCAGGTCAGCCTTCCTACCTGCGCTCAAATATATTTTACGGCCTGATCACGTGCGAAGCTTCAGCACCAATTAGGGAGGCAGTGCCGTGCCGCACGATCTCCAGTTCGCCCGTAAAAAATGTTTCTGTTCGTTAATATGGCTGCCCTTTTATGTGCAGAAACTTAACGATCGCAAACTCAGCTGGATCCGAAGCCTGTAGCCCCCCGTAAAGAGGAGCAGGCCTTGAAGGTCCGGCTCGCGGTGCGACCGCCAGACCTCCGTCTGCGTCCCCGGCAGAGAACAACGAGGCGGCTTCTGGAATCGCCCGGCCCAGAGGAACCGGGGGCCAAGCCGCACGGCATTTATCTAAACCCCAGTCGTGATGACTCCTCGCGAAACCGCATCCTAGACGAGGCCGTCGATTGCGACATCGGCCCTTTGCAGGCAGATGTCCCGGCCTCTGATTTGTTAGGGCTCCTCTGTGGAGTGGGAGGAGACCCACAGCTGGAGGGGTTACAGAGTGCTGTCCATCATTCCCAGGAAGCAGTACGGGTGAAGCCAATCCGCAACCGGTAGGCCATGCCAAACCACCCGGCCTGTGCTTCAGAGCCCTGTACGTGCAGCAGATGGCGTGCCGTTGCTGGTCACAGCTGTACCTATGCAGACGGGGCAGCATTCTCCCTCGGGTATGTAGAAGTTGTCGCACTCCAGCTTTGCACACTCCGCTTTGGAGCAGAAGGAGATGCCCCCTCGACACTGGCACAGCCAGCACGGGTCCATGCGGTATCCCTCCCCGTCGGAAAACTCCTTCCCTTTGTGGATACACTTCGGAGACCCTGCGGACCGGAACAGGTAATGACTCGTGTCAAAATGATGGGTCTTAGGAGACTAACATCAAACTGAACAGCCAGCCGCAGCGAGAATGGTACCTGCCGCACATCCATCCATCCATCCGGAGCCTGTCCCAGAAGCTACAGGTGCAAGGCAGGGAATAACCCAGGATGGGGACCCAGTGAGCCAAATCCTTACGCTTCAGTAACGGTGGCAAATTAAAACCGGATCATGTACGGGCATGTAAACATTAGTTTGACGTTCAGCTACCTGTATAAGGTGTTTAAAGCACTCTGGAGGGGGCACGGAGGCCCAAAGATACTGAACCCCGCAGCCAACACATCGAGCAAGAGAACGCTGGTTTGTGCTAGCGCCAGGGAGCTGCGGGGGAGGGGAGACGGTCCACAGATGCGGGGGCTGGAGTTGGGGCCGACGGCAGTAGCGTCAACAGTAACCCTAAGGGACGGGTTTGCAGAAAACGCAATAATTTCCATCGCAGTGGTAGGATGGGTAGCCTTTCGGATCTCATTATCGGGACGCCCACGTGGCCGAACCTCCCCAGATACCAGCGTCTGCTCCGGGTTTGAGGTCAACACGGGGCCGTGGAACATGATCGCCTCCTTTTCTTCCCCGGGGAAAGGGGTGGGTGGATTCTGGGGGCAGGAAGGTATGGGAAGAGCCTATCTCAGCCAGGAGATCTTGGCCGGCCCAATCCCTGCTGTGTCTCACATGCCTGTCAGGCGCCTACGGCTTCCCGATTGCCAGCGGTGACAGATGTGCAAGTTCTCCATTCTGGGTCGAGAAGGAGCATCTGCGGACCAGGAGCAATCCCTTCGCCCGACTCGACCTAACGTGAACCAGGTGGGTCTGCCGGGTTGAGGGCGGAGCACGTCTGGCGGGGATAGTGACAAGATCGTCCCGCTGGATCGGAACCAAAGGGAACGGGCAGCTTAGGCAACATGCCGCACATATTAGGAAGTCACATGACGGGATGCTATAATTTCTATTATATTTAGTCATGTTAATCCCTAGAAAAAAATAACTCTTGGCACAGAGATGTGATTCTAAACATGTTCTTGGTTTTTTAAGTTTAATTTGGGGGCTTTAAAGGCATTGATGAAGCATTACAGAGCCTGGCCCACCCCCTAATCAGAGATAACTGTGCTGATATTATTAAATGGCACTTTTATAACAGGAAAAAATGCAGATTAAAAGTATAAACAGTCATTTGTAATGAGATTCTTTGTAATTCTTTTCCATAAGTGGGTGGATCAAAGCAGAGGTTTAATGTTTTGTGGTTAATTTCTGGACAATTCTCTGGACGAGCCCGGCTAGCGCTTGTGTCTCCGACTCGTGATCACGTTGGCAGTACCACCGAAATTTTGTGCGATCCGTCCACACTCATGGAAAGCAAACATCATCCATCATCACTGTTGGCTTTCCGCTTCCATAATACCTCCCCCCTCCGCACAACCTTAATTAAGTAGCAAATTCGTATCACACTGGCTCCTCCTTTTCTGGTTAGTGGGGGCTGGGGTTTGCCTGCCCCCACTCTTCTCTGCTTTCCGTCTGACAGGGGTGCAGCCACGCGGGGACCAGACAAAGGTGAGGCTCAGAGAGGCGGATGCTTGTTATCGGAGCGCTGATCCCCTGCCCCTCCCCTCCCCGGCCCCCGCTGGCCCTTTTGCCCTCGTCCACTCGGCCCACCACACATGAAAAACATTCCCATCCACGAGCTGCTGCAGCTCTCCCCCCCCCCCCCCGAGTCTTGTGAGCAGACAGGAATTGTCTGACAGTGCACTCCCGTTCACTGCGTCCACAGACGGAGCACTTTCCTGCTCACTGCACTCGTTTGGCGGTTAATTCCACGGCGCGGCACACATTTACGGGCGGAATGTGAATCTACGCCGCTAGCTAAACGCCACATATTTTCTTTGGTCGCAAAGTGAACAGTTAGGCCCTGCCTGCCCACACCCCTCTATGCACAAACCCCCCCCCCATTAAGTACAGGAACGTGAGATGTGGCCATACTGGCTTCCACGTCCACAGCGTGATAAGAAGCTGAAGCCTCATAGCAGTCGATTGCAGGAATGCTGGACTAGTGAGTATATAGGCTCTGCGTTCCTATGTTATCAGCCGCTGATTGACGGCTCTGAGCTGCAGGGCACAATAACAGACCAAGCCCCCAGATCCTTACCTCTCTGGCACTCGTAGCGGCTGCAGCAGTCCCCCGGCTCGCCCGAGGCTTCCCTCAGCAGCACCAGCTGTCGCCCGCTGGGGCACTTAGGCTTCAGGCACGCCCCGAAGTCACAGGTGCACACGGGGAGCACTGTGGGGCAGCAGCCAACAGGGGGCGTGTAGCTTTTGCTCAGCACCGAGTCGACGGGGCAATCCGGTGGCTCTGGTGTTGAGCAGGTGACCCCTGCACACCTCAGCTCCTCTGTAAGGGAACACAAGAGGTCTGGTATCGGAAACACTGCAGGATCTCGTAGCTGCTATGCGGGGACTCGCGGGAACCGCCTCCACGGACTGTTACAGACCAGCGGAGAGGTCGAGGCTGTGGCGGTGGGCATCACTGATCAGCGACGGAGGACATCTCGAATTCGGGCCCGATCCAGAATACGAATCCCAATCCAAACACCACTTAAGTTTCATGGCATTTTCATAGCAGCCCCCAAACGAATTGTTGTTTTTTTGGCTCTATTGGTTTGAAACGTCAGTGAACACAGAAAGATCTGTTTCTCGGCTCCTCTGTCTGGGCCAAGAAAATCGCACTCATACCCCAGCGAGGGGGCACTGCGGGCTCCGGGGTGTATTTTGGATGAGGGTCAGAAACAGCACAGCTCTGAGCCCCTCCGCCTGCACACCGGGCAACCGCAGTCGCCGCCTCAAGCCAGGGCTGCGGCCGCATGCTGAAGTGAGCATTGCGGACGGGAGGGAGGCGAATCCCAAAAACTGAGCATTATTAGAACTTAAAGTGAATTTGGGAGAGGCTGTGAAAGGCACTATGGAGGACAGTGGAGCACAAATGGTGCAGAGCTACAAGCCCCCGGGGATCCCACCGGCGCTTACGCTTTCGGGTCAGGAGCATTACTTGCGTGATGAGTGGCAGATGAGCCGGGTGTCCCTGAAGTGCGGCCAAACCATGTACTTCCCACCACACTCTAGTGGTTCCCCGATGCAACTCGATGCGGCTGCAGGATGTACCCCAAACCGAGACATCCGAGACCTCGTAAGCGGACCCGGCAGGAGGGGGGGGTTACCAGATGGGAAAGCAGTGCCGTCCAGCAGCATGTCTACCACCCCTGCATGCTCTGCCCCCCCGTCGTGGACTTAGCACAATCTTCCTTTTTATTTTTAGAGCCTTGGATTGGCTTGAAGCCTTTGGCCTGGACCATCCCGCATGCAGCACGTCTGTTTCAAGGTCCCATCACACATAAACGAAAGGTGAAGGGGCCTGAGAGTGGCCTTTGGCTGGGAAAACATCCGACAGTCTACTAAGATTGAAGGAGGACATTCTGGGTTTTACCCCATGAATAAAAACAGACAGATGCTGAAGTGTAGGTACTGGTTACTTTACTGGTTCTCACAAAGCCTACATTGACAGACCCTTACTGTAGTCACTCAATAGTGTCATATAGGAAAAATATCCCACATATTAATTCAGGAAAAAGGCTTTTTAACTGCTGCTGGCCCCATTCCTGCATTTAAGTTAAATAAACGTTAACTTGAGGCCTGCAGTGGTCTGTTTTTACCCCCAGAATGAGCTTTGCCATCCGGCCTGTCGTTCTGATATAGCCGAAGGATTCTTGCAAAAGCGCGGGCGATTTCCCCGGAGTTGGCATGGCACCTCTGGAAAAGTTCTGGAAGTATCCGCATGACCAGTGGCAGCATGAGCCCCCTGCCCCCCCCCCCCCCCCCTACGGGTACAGAGTGGTCAGCTCTAAGGGGCCTTTGCAGGGCACGCTGATGAAATGCAGATCATTGGAGAACATTCGGGTGGCCTGTTTGGTTTCCAGGACCTGGGGCGACCAAAGTAAGACAGATTTGTGGGGGGGGGGGTAATGACAGCGACATGACAGGGGGGCAGCGGAATCGGCATGGCCGATGGCCCCTCCCCCGCCGCTCACCACCCACTGGATTCCCCTAGTGTGTGTGTGTTTGTTTTTCTCACTGCACAAACGACTGGTGCATCAGCGGGCGCAGGATCAACGCAGTGGTGCATGGAAGCCCTCCCTGGGCATGCGCAACACAGGACGAGCTGCAGAAAGGCCCGACTGTCCTCCTCTCTGACTGCTGAAATATGACACAGCACCCAGCAACTCACACTTCACACTTCGCTCACGCACAGATCAGGGGCAGGGATGCGGAAATTAGCTTATTACCACAGAAGGGGCGGGTCTGAACAATGCATTTTTCAGTCGACTCAGAAGCTCATTCATGACAGAGAAACACCTCTTTGTAAATGGCTGCTTTTTTTTCGTCCCAGGGCACAAGGAGCGCAGTCTTCGGCCGCCGCGCCGCGCTCCCGTAGGCAGAGGAGGCTGTGTTGACAGGCCAAGTTTACTCACGGAAAAAAGCACACAATGCGTGTTCTGTTCGCTGGCCGACTCTGGAAACAAGTCAGTGCGGAACAAAGCGTGCTCAGTACAGCAGTCCCGGGCGGCGCTGGGTAGGTCCGCAGGTTTTATACGCTCCCTGCACACAGGGACAGTGGCTTCAGGGCAGCCATAAATCAGGAGGCACGTCCACTGGCAGCAGGACTCACAAAGGCCCCCCCCCCCCCCCCAAAAAAAGATGAAAACTCATTGTTTGCCGTGTGAGGCAGCTAGCCTGTAAACGGACGTGGAGTGCTGCGACCCTCCCACCGCTCTATGGGGGGGGTGGGGGGGGGGGGAGTTGCCAGGACACCCAGGACGAACTCCCAGCCGCGCGCTGCGCACTCCGGAGAGGGCCGCCTCGTTGCTTGGCATTGGGGAGAGCCGTTTGTGGCGGAGTCGTAGTCAGCACCCCCCCTTCCCCCCCAGCGAGATCGGGCCAGCAATAGTGGGTAAGAGATGCTGGCCTTTGGCCATGCTGGGAGTAAGCGTGTACAACGCAGTGCCGCTCTAACGAAGACGCAGCATTCGACAAGCCAACAGGATATCGTGGGACACCCGTGTCTGCAAGGCGAACATTTTATGTCCGATTACCGCACCATGCATCCGCCCCACCCCACCTCGAGATGCTCACCGCTTTCCGTCACAAGTGACACAAGCATTACGACTTGCACCGTTCACGTGTCGCTATCCATCGCGTACATGATGCACCTTTCAAACCGAAACGCCTCTAGTGACTAAGGGGCGCCTGTGTGGTACAAATATGTTTACAACAGGTTTTCTTCTCTGTTCTATTCGGAATTAGTCTGCCTGACGAAATAGGGATCCCAGAGCCGCACTTGTAACGGCCTGCTGTCATCGAGGGACACATAACTCCAGAGGAAGCACAAGGAAGCGACGTCCTTGCTGGGAAAAGCACACCAGAGGTGGTTAAATGCCGGAAAGCATCTCCCTGGCTTTCTGGGTCCGTGCCTCACGGCCTGAAGTGAGCCGCAGCTGCTCTGTCCCGCCAGGGGCCTCTCGTAAAAAGGCCCCCCGTCCCCTCGGAGAGTCAGACCCCCACAGAGAGCTCTCACTCTGTGTCTTGCATAAGAACGCAGCCCACGAGCCGCCGGTCCGTCCGCCTGAGACCGCCATGTGTCGGCAGTAGATTTGCTGGCCCTGTATGTAAGAGGCTCGGGGGAAATAGCAGGATAGCAGTGACGTCAGGGAGCATGGGGGGTTGCGGATGTCTCACAAGCGGAGATGCCGTTAGAGGCCGCTGGCGGACCAGAAGCCCTGGGGAAGGAAACGGAAAGGATAAAAGGGGCGATGAAGGCTTTGCTGGCCGTGGGTCAACTGTCTGGCCCAACAGCCTCTAGGACTGACCCGGTCCGGCCATAGTGCCAGGACTCCCCGCCCAGCTTGCATCTTCAGCCTGGTAACACCTGCCCATCCTTGGACTAGAGCAGGAAGGCAATCGCCAAGTCAGGGCTTTTCATGGAGATAAAAGCCGCTTTCTGGCAGAGGCACAACGCTGATTCGCTCCAGTAACAGCAAGGAGATTGAAAACGCTTCAAATGCTAACTGATATCTGTGTGACTTATACCTTAAAGGTGAAGAAATAAAATAACAGGGTAACTCTTCCTATCAATGCCATGTCCATAAGAATCTATTCAGATTCATGACACATTATAAACATGGCTATAAATATTCATCAAAGCATTATAGCCACGTTTATTATGCATTATGAATGCTTTATGAAGCTCTCATCTATAATGTGGTGTAGATGCCTCTACAATGCAGAACAAAGCATCCCTAATGCTTATACCGACCATTAAATTGCATTATGAAGGTATCCATCACACATTATTGGTGAAAGCTTTAAGTAAAATTGCTTTACGGTTTACCGGCAGACGGTCCACGTTTTTCCTCCCTCTCCCTGCCAGAGCTGAGAGGGAGTAAAAATGTGGACCGTCTGTGGGTCTCCGTGGACCGGGTTGGGAAACACTGACATAAACAAATGTAAAGTCACTCTGTGGGGGAGGTTTGTGCCCCTGCCATGAATCAGAGCCATGAAATCAGGCCTTATTATGTAACTGAGAGCAGACTTTATGCTTTTGGCCACTTCCTGCACTTGACACAAGCTACTTATCATGCACCCTTAGCTTGTATCCTGCTTCCTGTCCACCGGTGCCTTGAGGGCAGTCTTATCACCCAATCCCAGCACAGGGAGCCAGCGACACCCATTAGCACCACGTCCCAGTGCAAAACATACCCCCCCCCCTCGCCCGGGGAAGGCAGGGGCAGATGTCCATTTTAGGCTAGGTGGCAAAACAGGTATGTCCCACTTGCACACATGGATACGTCCCATGTTGGAGACAAATAACAGATGGGCCTTCAAGGCAGCTGGGAATTAGTGACAGAAAAATGCCGAAACTCTTAGCGAGATCGAGTTGCGAGACCAGGTCGAAACTGCAGGATGCAACAGTGAACGAGACTAGGTTTAAAAAGATGGGCTGTGGCCTTGGCATTTGAGTTTAAGGTCACCTTTGCCAGGGCACGGCATGATGCAGGGAATGCAGAAAGAAGCTGACTGACGTTTCTTAGAGGATTCGCACGTATGCATGGGTCCCGAGATCAGCTCCCCGCCTGCTAATGGTAAATGCAGTCCAGTACAAACTGCAGTGGGTCCTTCAGCAACAACGGCACACAGGACGACCTCCAGCCATGACTTTGAAGACGCTCTGTCTTCTCATGGCATAAGTCATCGGCAGAGAGGTGCGGATGACAGTCAGCGTGCGTCTGAAGCAACCTACACGTTGCGAAAATGCGACGGGAGCAGCAATCAAGCTATTAACATGTAGTAGATGTAGCTTGTTAATGCTGCCTGCAGTTGCATTAAAAAAAAGTTGCATAATGGCAATTCAATCATAAGCAGAAGCAACTGAAAGTACGTGCTGGGACTCCTGTTGTCAAGACTCTCATTTATGGAGCGAAGAGCCCCCCCCCCCATCCTGCCGTGTTCAGTTGTGTGTCTATAAAGGAGGGATATGCGATCCTCCTGTCTATCCAGGGCTTATCATGAGCAAGCCAATGGGAAAGGGTAAGGGGGGGAGGGGGCGTGAGAAGGGAGAATTGGCAGGCTACGTTAAAACAAACCCCCCCCCACTCCTGGTGTCTGCTCTAGTAATCAGATCCGTATGTTTATATTTTATAAATGGTTCAAATCAATCATGTTCCCTTGTGTTCATTTCTCTGCTCGAGCGACAGACAACGGCGGTCAGAACGGACACGTGGTGCACCCACATGTGGTGCGGGGTTTACCTGCGGCTGCCTGGCACTGGCTGAGGGTGGCGTAGGAGAAGCGGCCCTGGCAGCCGTGCGCGTCGCAGACGCAGCCGTCTGCCGTCAGGTTGCAGCCGGTAAACACGCAGGCAGGGGTGGGCGTCCCCTCGTGGTGACTGTCTTCTCGGTATGGTTGGGCTGTTGGATCAAGGTAAAACTGAGTAAGGACAGACCCACAACCAGTGGTAGGGATGTTACTCACAGAGATGTTACTCAACCGACCAGTTGAGTCCTCTGTGGCTGTGACTCTAAATGCTCAACTGGTTGGTTGAAACAAAACCTTGGTCTGGATTTGTACTTTCAGGACCTGAACTTTCCACCTGTCTGTAATGGATTCCTTTTGTGACAAACTTCCCCAACACTGCCCACAGCTCAGAGTGGCATCCAGTCAGTGTCTGGTGGCCCTCGACTCATTGCTGTCCTTGTATAACGTTTTCGCAGATGTCAGTCGTTCACGATCACTGGATAGCTCTGCCCGTGACCTGTGGATGCCTCACCTGTCCCTACGGCCTGGAGGCACGCCTCCATGTTGGGGTACGTGAAGGTGTTGATGCAGGTGCGCTGACTGTCACAGGAGCACTGGCCACCCATGGTGTTGCAGCCGGTCTGTAGGGGGCAGCGTTCGTCCTCCAGCCCTGCCTCGGGCCTGTCTGGGAGTTCTGCCCGGAGGGAAAAAGAGAATCAGTGATGGAGTATTCAAGCCAGTGAAGCGACACCCAGACACATCGCACCTTTACAAGTGAAAGAGCCTCTGGTAAATCTGTTATTCTTTTTCGATAGGGCCTGGGGGGGCTCTCACTGCATCCTCCTGTGCTGTGAGGCTGTGATTACCCCCCTCCATGTCCAGCCCTACCCAACGTCAGCCCCCGGAATGTCACCCAGTCAAACATGCTGATCTATAATCATATGCCGAAGAGGGAGAGTCACTTTCAGCCAGGAGGCTCCTAGGAGGTGGATCCCAGCACCTGTGTTAGGAAGGACGCCGTTAGGTTGCCAGTGCGTGGCTGGGAATTAACAGGCCTCACTAGAGCATGTAGATCCTCCCTGTGAGAGTTCTGACCTGCAGGCCAGGCCTCACTCATGGAGAACTGATCACAGGCGGCTCATGAAACCTTCATCCGTCCCCGCTGGTCCGCCTTCGACTTACGACAGTAAGTCCCATGTCACAGTCACTCTAACTCCAGCAGGAAGTTGGGTTGCACGATATAATGTGCACATGTACAATAATCACATTGCATCTGTCGGCAATGCTTGGTGTTAGTTGACACAACTCTGGGCACACCGGCAACTCATTTGACACACTCTTGATACATGATAAAATGTTCTATTTGGCCATAGTTTATTTCAGGTAATTTCATCTCCTGCTTTGTTGTACATACACAGTGTCACTCGCAGATGTTTCACGTATCATGATGTGATATCGTACAGCCCAAGCAGGAAGCTTCGGAAAGTTCTCAAGGTGCCTCACAGCTCCGAGGGAGATTCAGAGTGAAACAATACGAGGTGATGCCAAAGCCGTGAGGGTGATGGGGGGCGGCTGGGGGGGTGGAATATTAACTGAACCGGGATGAACTCGGATGAATCAAAGCGCCGAGCCGGATCCTCTCGTCGCTTCCTTGTCTCCTGTGACCACGACTCCAAGTCTTCCTTTCCCAACAAGAGGTCCTACTTTTGCCTCTTCTCCACCCTTTGGCTCCCGGAGCGCCACAGTGATGTCCCAGTGTCTTTGATCAGGCTCTCGGGATTAGAGGAACAGCTGACCTTGGGCTTAAAGCAAATGAACCGAGCCCCCCCCGTCCGTCACAGTGCCAAGATGCTTTTTGGGCCCCTTCCTGACAGTGCACTAAGAAGGAAGACACTGAAACCTGAGCGAGATGCCACCAGGCGTGTGGGGGTGACCGGGGCGGGCAGAGCTGAGTAGCGACCCGCAGCCAGATGCCAATGCGGGGGGATTCCCTGGGGTCAGTGCAGAGTGGACAGGATGCAACTCCATGTGGACTTCAGCTTTGAAGGAAAGCCAGCTGTGGAGCTGGGAATCTGGAGCGGGAATAATGAGAACCACCACCATAGAAATGACAGCGGAGGCGGAGTGAGCCCCCCCCCCAGGGCACAGTGGTCCTGCTGGTCCAACTTCCCCACCCCGAAGGTATGAGATCACCCTGGACGAAAGGTGCCTCATACCTCAAGCAAGTGACCTGAGTCCGAGGCACTTTCCTTCAGGCACCTAATTATGGCACTAATCTCTTTCGGCTATTCATTGATTATGTAGGAGATGATGGATCAGGTGCCCCCCACCCTGCCCACGTCATCCCCTCATCCTCAAAGACCTGCCTGACCTCACCTTGCCAGAGGCCTCCTTTGATACACTCTGGGTTTGAAACTATAGATTAATGAGCTTGAGGCTATTAAATCCATAACAAATTAAAAGCTGTTCATTTGAAGAGTGTGGGAGGGGTAGGTGAAAAAGTCCAGAGAATTAGTGTTGCCTTGACTTCATAAACAAAGCCCCCCCCCCCCACGCCCCCCTAGGATAACCAGGAATTGATGACATGGAAAAGCAGCGTAACATGGGAACCGCCTTTTGGGGGGGGGGGGGGGGGGGGGGGGGGGCTGTTTTCTCTCACCTCCTGTGAGTTCAGTCACATGCAATCAGCTTGTTTAGAACTGGACACATCCCAGGTGAGGTCAGGCGTGAGAAAGGGTCACAGCGAGCCTCACCTCTGTCTGTCTCACAGCCCCTGGGGTGCATTTTAAAAAGTAAGAAAGACTGAGCTGGAATCTTAACCCTAACCCCCAATATACATAGCTAGAAATTCTATACTATCAGTGTCAGGCTGGGGGAAAAAAAAACAAAATAGTGGCACAACTTTGGCAATGCTGTGGAGAACCCCCCCTCCCCCGTGACGAAGCAGAAACGGCTCAGTAACTCATTCAGTTGTGCAACCACATCACAAGAGAGTAGAAGTCGTTAAACACGGTCAGATTGTTCCAGGAACTAATTCAGACCATGTTGCAGAATTGAATTTGGCATTTTTGTGTTATACATGTTACTCGTGTTAATTAGATATTTGTTTTTTTAAGTTAAATAAAAATGTGGGCAATATTTGTTAAGCTCAGTTCACCGGGGCATTGAAATGGATATCCGTGCATCAGCCAAAGCCATCGTCGCGCTTGCAGACGGAGCAGAGGCGGCTGTGCGAGGCGGACGGGGCTCAGTTCACGTCGCTCGCAGCAGCAGCCCGTAGGGGCTTAATTAAATTATTTGGGGGTCAGCTGGCACACGCGGTGATTTGGCGGACAGTCAGGGGAATGCCTCTTTAAGCGCTTATTCACACTTGCACGTGCAGTTCTTGCACAATAATTCTCTTTAAAATCGGAATGGAGATTTTTGACAGTTCGCTGGCAATGCAAATAAATGTACATGCGATGAATCTACTAAAAGTCGTATGTACACAAAATAAGATAAACGGAACTAGTACAAGTCTCAGGTCTGCATTGAATATATCGCAATGTATTTTACTAAAGTCTAACTAAAACGAGAGTATTTTTGAGAGATACCACCAACCTTTACATATACCAACATCGGGAAGATCCACACTTGTCGTGCCATTAACAGCTACGCAGGTCAGTCCCAAGCCGCAGTAGCCGAAGGTCCAGTCCGGCCCGCCACAGGGCTCCCATTGCAGGCGGCTGCAATGATCGCAGCATCCGCACGGGTCCAGCGCCAGGATCCGGCCGCCCGGGCAGGTATGCGGCGGCTTCCCCGGACATGTCCGGAGCTCACATGGCGTGCATTCGTAAGCTACCAGCGCTCGCACCAAAAAGCAATGCAACAACACGATCAAGTACCTCATAATCACTTTTCGGCGAGCTTGCTATGTGCAATATGTGATTATTTCCAGTCTCTTTTTTCAAATGGAGGATTTTCTTTTTCTTTCAAGAAATTGTCGCATTGGAGACCTGCACTCCAAAGTTGCCCAGATTGGCCAAATAAAACAGTAAAAAGTTATCGACACTTCTTGAAGAAATCAGCCCCCGTGCGGTAGGCATCACACGTGAAAATCGCACCGAAAAGACGCATTTGCAAAAATACATAGAACCCGAAATATCACCGGGAAAAAAACAGTACGGTGAAACTCAAAATATCTGTCACCGCACCAAAATCTTTATGAACGGAAGGGACCGATACGCCCGCCTTGTCTGTGCGACAATCAGAAGGAACCAGAACATCTACGGCGTCCGCGGTCCGTCCTGCCGTGATGTGTGTGTGAGAGAGAGGAGGAGAAGCAGACGACTCTCTCTAAAGCAACGGTCTGCAATCTGAAACCCAAAGTGACATTAATGGGATGGAGAAATTAGGGGCGCCCCTTTCCCCTGACTGACACAAACGCCGTCCACTCACATGTGGACCACGGTGGGAGTTCATCCTGTAATTTTTTTTTAAAACGTTACAGCCCAACTCATAAGATTCCTTATATCCGAGTATCACAACTCACCTGCTGCGATTTACCAGCTGTTTCTTATAATTTTGCACACGACAGAAAATAAAATAGTGCTTGCTTGTTGTTTAACGTTCTTAGTGGATGGAGGGTGTTAATTCATAAATCTGCAATGATGAAAATGATAAAAATGGAAATAATACCAGGGGAGAAACGAAAGTATTTAATACATAGAGAAGTAACAGAGGAGAAATGATTGCCTGCTTATTTTGTGGTAAATGCGTCACAGCACTCCATTAATCTGTAACTCCAAAGAGTCCGTGAGAACTCTAGAGAATAATCAACATGAGCATTTCAGAACAGGACAAATGCATAGATTTTAGGCAGCTGGATCCAAGAACCAGCCAGAATACATTATACACAGAGAATCTTAAAACATAATCTTCCTAACCCTAACCCCCCCCCCCCCCCCAAAAAAAAAGGCATTTACATGGGACACCGGATCTGTGAGTCAAAGTAAGGCAAAGCTCATCAACCAGCGAGTCACAATGTGTTTTTCGTGCATCTCCTGAGAAACAGACGTTGGTGTCTTGGTTGATCGTCCAAACTGAAATATTTTTTTTCGCCCAGTCATAGAACTGTATATTTTTCTGGAATCATTCAGTGTAAGAAAACATTTTGCTCAAGATTAGTGGGGTATTGCCCATAATGAAACTTAAATCCACTACCTACTGGATCATGAGATCATCACCTGGTTCCATGAAAAGAACTGATCTGTTGTAAGTGTTGTTACCAGATCTGCTGTCCCATCTCATCACCTCTTCTCTGTATGATCTTTCCTGACTTGGTCTCTTCTTCCCCCACATTCCTCTGAGATCCTCTATATCCAGTGCTGGATGCCCATGAAGAGCCTCCTTGACTCCATATCTGACCTTGGTTTGCTCCACCCAAGTCACCAGCTCCACCATTTTGGGCTGCTCGTTTCCCTGAAGTCCGCTGGGTCGCTGGGTTGTGTCTTGTCTAGAGTAGGCCGTAACAGGATTTGCAGTACTAGATGATCATCATACTGTTAGGACGTCAATGCTCTGGTTGGAGCTGTCCTACCCAACAGTGTGGTTTCACTTACCTCCAGTGGTTTTCATTTAGCCTGCTGTTTACTGGCCCAGCAGATACCAAGACAAATTTTAGTTACCAGTGCTTAAATTGTACCGGATCCTGCCAGAGCACAGTCCGGGACCTCTCTGTTTTTGACTGTCTACATTCCAGTACAGTACCTATTTCCGTGGATCTGGCAGCTCTCTGGTTCAATTTATGGACATTTGAGATTCACCGCTGAAAAAGCCCTGCTTCAGATTTTTTCCCATAATCCTCTTGGCCAAGGTGCTGGTTCAATAACATAAAAGAAAAAATTTAAATAAAGTAATGAAGTAAGTATTTTAATTTGCAGACTATTTTTAATGCAGTTTTGTGTAGTTTATTAGTTTAGATTATACTTAAAAGTACGTACCATGTTTTCAGCACTGTGTCTTGTATGCATCCCAGGACCGGTGCCCCCCTCATTATCCCTCCGCTCTCATATGCCCATCGTGTTCCGGCACCTTCTGATTTACAAAGTCCTGGTAGTAAACAAAGTTAAGTCTGTGTTTGCTTTATAGTAACAGCAAACCAAAAGGTCTCTGTTCTCCTTTAATGCTGTGTGACTATTGGAACCAATTCATTCGCTCATTTAAGACCAGATAGTTTCCAGTTTTAGGTGAAAGCAAATTATGCTTGTTTGTGGTCCTTTTTTTTTTTTTTTAGAACTTGACGATAAAGACATTAGAAGAAGAAGAAGAAATATAAGAGTAAAAATGATATTTCCTGGAATATTTAACTGGATTAATGACATATGATACGATACTGTTTCAGCAACAGGTGTTCAGGTGTCATTAACACTTATTTCAGCGCTTTGGAGTTTTTATGTATTACAAGGTTAAGCTCGTAATGTTTGTAAATGCGTATCAGTGGTGGGGAGGGACTTTAAGGTTGTCCACCAGTCATGCTGGGGGTGTCAACGGCAGAGTAAAGATGTGTAAATGTGACATGGGACCTAGAGATGGTACTGGGTGCTCTGGGGGAGTGGAGGTCTGGGAGGGACAGCCTGACACTCTGATGGAACAAACACGAGACCAAGTTTTGATTCTCAGGGTGTAAATAGCTCGAGCGTTTCATGAGTGAGCATTTCGTGAGTGAGCGTTACGTGAGTGAGCGTTACGTGAGTGAGCGTTACGTGAGTGAGCGTTTCGTGAGTGAGCGTTACGTGAGTGAGCGTTTCGTGAGTGAGCGTTTCCTGAGTGAGCGTTTCATTATTAATGTCACCGACATAATTTCAGACTGTGACAATGTATACATGGATAATATAGGTCACAAATGAAGTTTGTTTTCCTGCTCCTACCCATGTAGACATGAACATGCTGAACTCGAGCCCAGCACTCTCACAATGTGCTCCTGACTTCAGCCAGCCCCCCACCCCCTACTACCTCGACAGATGTTCTTGCATGCTGGGCTCCCAAAGCCTTGCATCCGGCACTTGCACCTGGGTGGTACATGGGGGGAGGAGAGGGATGGACGGGGTCAGCCTGACCCATGAGTGAAAGGCCATCTGGATCAGCGTTAGAAGGAGCATCTGGGCCCTGGACCCCTCTACTTCAGTAGGCTTCTCCTTTCTTTAGCACTCCTGATGTCCTCCAGGAAGTCACAGAGCCAAATGAATTTAGGTGTAACATGAATAATGAAATGCTGTGTTATTCGCATCTGGATGTACGTAATTTCAGGATGCGATTTACAAAGTGCCCAGTTCTTTACGCCAGGGACCTGATCAAGACAACATCAAGGCAATACAAATGCCTGGTGCGGAGGAAGGAAGCAACGTTTGTATTATTAGTACTGAAAAAGTGTTTGTTTGTCAGCTCCTTTGTCCTGCATGGAGCCAAAGCCGCCCATTCATGCCCAAAACACAACCCCCCCTGGCCCCCATCTGCAACATCTGCTGTGTATGAGGTTCCAACACAAGCACGGGCTGCAACTGAGATCCCAAGTTCCAGCACACACAGCCAGCCGGGCCTCGCGGTTCGGTCTCTCCTTCCTTCCCTCCTCGGGCTGCTCAGACTCGTCATGCTCCCATGATGCTCCAGTCTGCGTCCCGCAGTCCGACCCTGGGAGTCACACAGGCCAATTTGCATAGGAACAGCTTTTAACCTGGGCCAGCTGGAGCCACTCAAAGGGCTCTCATCCCTCCTTATCATCACCATGGTTGTCTTTGGCAGGGCCTGTGGATAAAAGAGCTTACTGAGACTCAGGCCATCCAGCCCTGTCTGTTTGAAGCCTAAGTCTGGAGGTCAGATCTGGAACTACAGTAGAGATGTAGGCCCTGTTTGTGATGATAATCAATGGGCAGTGGACCAGACAGTAAAGCAGAGCTGCTAGGATCGGGATGATAATTCTTTAAAGAGTCCACCCCCCCCCCCCCCCCCGCCACACACACACACACAAAAAAGTAAACTCTGTAGCAGAAGCAATCCCATACGTAGTCAAAATGAGCCTCTCCATTATTTATCTCCTGAGGAGCAAACCTCGGTGATTCAGAGCTGCTGCAAGGGTGCATTCACCAGCTGGGTGTGGCGCACGGTGGGTGGGTGGGACACCATGCATATCCCTGTCTTGAAAGGGTGCAGTGTGCTGTGAATGCCGATGCGTCAGATGGAAAAGGAGAACATACTGGATCCTGTATGTACCGTTTGGTGACCCCCAAACCCTCTAGTTTAGGCACTATGCTAGCCCCCCCCCCACAAACCTGAAGCTATAGCAGACCTATCATCATGCTAAGGCTGGACCACTCAGCCTTACAGAAAAGCAACACCTTGCCCAAGAGGATTATAGGAAAAAAATCTTAAGCAGATATTTTTCTGAGGTGAATCTCAAATGTCTGTAAATTTCTATGTTCTTTTCCCTTCAGGTACCATGTTAGGCTTGGTGTCCAGGACTAACGGTCAAATTTGTCAGCTAGAGGGAGGTAGTACAGTTTGCTGAGCGGGTGGGGTCAGGTTATGGTGGTTAAACTTCTTGCTGCCTAGTATTAGCACTGAATAGTGATTTCTGAGGCACTGAGCATCATTCGCAGGATATAAATCCTTAAGATTTACAACCCCTATGTGTGCCACCCCTCAGCGGGACACCAATCCTAGTTTTGATGCATAAAAGATTACAGAAAAATTCAAAATTACATTAAAAATTGGTGTAAATATAGATTAGTTTGTCTGGGAAAAGCCCATTCAATATCAGATCGAACTCAGTAGTCCAGCTGTAGGTCTTCTTACTGGAGGACAGACCATTTCTGCCATCTAGTGGTGTTACTGGGAATAAAACACTTTAAATGGATGCTAAATTACTTTTACACCTACTGAAAAAAAGTCACCATACTAAACAAACCGAAATTCCATCCCAAATAGAAATCCATCCCAAGATGATGAGGATCCCACCAGCCTGACAACGTGGCTGAGCACAGTATCAATATTCTCTGTATAACTTAAAGTGTGAAATTTAGAGCCTCAGGAAATACTGGACTGGATTAAAAATCAGCCCTAGACTTTGGGGTCCCTCGGGGCAGGGATGATGGGCAGGTGGGATGGAGGACATGTACCCATAATATTAAATTTGACTCTATTCATCCTTCCCAAAAAAATAGACCATTGCATTTAAATTACGTTGTGCCCATGCACCCCCCCCCCCCAGCTCCCAATATCAAACTATCTCCTACTCCCTGGCCCCTCTATAAATTTTTCCAGCCCCCATTCCCATTGACTCACTTGGAAAATTCCTGCCATGCTGCATGACCAGTTCTGCCCGGTCTTAAGAATAATAAAATGACGCTTTTCTAGTTGCCTCTTGGTGGAAAATCAATTAAAAGCGTCACATGCAGATGGAGCACATCGATCTTTCCGAATTATAAGGTAGTTTGGAAACTGAACAGCTGGAATGCCCATTTTAATGGTGAGATTCGTGGTTATCAAAAGACTGATGATTCTTAATTGCTGTGAAACGATGAAGCCCACGCAGATTCTGGTACCGGGCTTTGACTGTGCTTGCAGTCCTCTCAACTAGGGCTGTCACAATATCGGATTTTCAGTACATGATTATCGTGGGCAAAAGAATCCACGACAACGATGTCATCGTTATCGACTACATCGATAGCGAAGAGACAACCCCGGCTGAAACCCCCTTTCGCTCTCACTGTTGATCGGCACTTCCTGCAAACTGGGGTGTCTAACATCTTGTCTTTCTCATGAAATCCTGTATTGACACCAATATTTCTTTTGAAGACAGGTTAATTTTACTTGTAATCAATCTCCACTGATGGTGTATTCAGCCAGATATTCCGATTTTCATTCTTTATGTTCTGTGTTTAATGAAAGTCCTGCACAGCACCCAAGTGCACGTTTATGGGTCTCGTTCAGAACCCCAGTCAGGGTCGGGTGACCGTTTATGTCCCTGACGGCTGCCACTGTTATGCAAAGTTAGGACAAAACAGGAGAAATGTAATTTTCCCCCGATCCCACTGATTTGGAGTAATGTGACTGACTGCAAACAGCACCAAACTTCTTATAGTGAACCAAAACCATAATACAAGCACACCAAAATACCATGGCACTAGATTGTAGCAAGTACAAATATTTAACAAATGGGATATTTAGGTAAAAGTGTTGGAGTGGTCACTCTGTTGGACCAAGTGACAACCGAAGATCCCCCCCCCCCCAGTTAGCGGAATCATTTACGCCACTTCAGTTAAAGCATAGTTATTATGGTTTACTGTAAAGTGTCCCACTGGAAAAACTAAAAAGGTAAAGCAAGTTGCATGCAAGTGTACGGTATGTTTGAAATGTGACACAAATCAGGAGTTCAGCTTTCAAAAGAAAGATGCCCCCCCCCCCCCCCGAGTCATTTATGTGAAGAGTCCAGGCACACCAGGGGGGGGGGGAAAAAAAAAAAAAAAAAAAAAAAAAAAAAAAAAAGTGTTTACCGATCTGCCAGTGTGAAGCTCCATGAAAAGTGTCCATCTTGTACAAAATGCCCAAAACCACTGCTTGATGATCAATTAAATGAGGGGGAAGTGGTGCTGAAGAGACTAGTTGACACCAAGAACAATCACAGCTGACGTTTTAAATGCATTTATTTAGACACTCCATGAAAGATGTCAACAGGTCACATTAATATTCTTCCTCTTCCTCCTCACACTCTGCAGAATCAGCACCCACTTCCTCATAATCCTTCTCAAGGGCTGCCATGTCTTCTCGAGCCTCTGAGAACTCCCCTTCCTCCATGCCCTCCCCAACATACCAGTGAACAAAGGCACGCTTGGCATACATGAGGTCGAACTTGTGATCCAAGCGGCTCCAGGCCTCTGCGATGGCAGTGGTGTTGCTCAGCATACACACAGCCCTCTGGACCTTAGCCAGATCTCCACCAGGCACTACAGTTGGCGGCTGATAGTTGATACCCACTTTAAACCCTGTGGGACACCAGTCCACAAACTGGATGGAGCGGCGTGTCTTGATGTTGGCAATGGCAGCGTTGACATCTTTTGGCACCACATCACCGCGGTACAGCAGACAACAGGCCATGTACTTTCCACGACGGGGGTCACACTTCACCATCTGGTTAGCAGGCTCAAAACAGGCATTGGTGATTTCAGGCACAGACAGCTGTTCATGGTAGGCTTTCTCAGCAGAAATTATGGGAGCATAGGTCACCAAGGGGAAGTGGATGCGAGGGTAGGGTACTAGATTTGTCTGGAACTCTGTGAGGTCAACATTCAGAGCACCATCGAAGCGCAGGGAAGCTGTGATTGAGGACACAATCTGGGCAATCAACCGGTTGAGGTTGGTGTAAGAAGGACGCTCAACATTGAGGTTACGCATGCAGATGTCAAAGATGGCCTCGTTGTCCACCATGAAAGAGCAATCCGAGTGTTCCAGAGTAGTATGGGTCGTCAGGATCGAGTTGTAGGGCTCCACCACTGCTGTGGATACCTGGGGGGCTGGGTAGACTGAGAACTCCAGCTTGGACTTCTTGCCATAATCCACAGAGAGACGCTCCATCAGCAAGGAGGTGAATCCAGATCCTGTCCCTCCACCAAAACTGTGGAAGATGAGGAAGCCCTGCAGTCCAGTGCACTGGTCAGCCTGAAAGACAGACAGTCTTAGTCAGGTTTCAACCAAAAGCGCCACACAATAATGCAACCTCTACTCACCATTTTGCGCATACGATCAAGTACGGAGTCCACGATCTCCTTGCCTATCGTGTAATGGCCACGAGCATAGTTATTGGCAGCATCCTCCTTACCGCTGATGAGCTGCTCTGGGTGGTACAACTGTTTGTAGCGCCCATTTCGAATTTCATCTAAGACGCACGATGGTACAGACAATCCAACCAAATTAACCATAGTACCAATACATGGTTTAGTTTAAAACTAGTATCTGAAGTACCACAAGAACATTGAATCCCTTACCTACAACAGTGGGCTCCAGGTCTATGAAAACAGCTCTTGGGACAAACTTACCAGCACCAGTTTCACTAAAAAAAGTTCCAAAGGAAGAATCTGTCTGGATAGAGCCACCTACTGCAATTGTTCCATCAGGCTGCAGACCATGTTCAAGGCAATACAGCTCCCAGCATGCATTGCCCATCTGAATACCAGCTTGGCCAATGTGAACGGAAATGCACTCCCTCTGAATAAACAGTTGATGCACAACTAGTTAAAGATCATGAAACAAACCCTTAAAGCAATAATTAAACCAAAGTGAAAAGCAGGGTGACAGCTTGTTGAATGCATCTAGCCTCCTGGATTCATCAGGATGTGGTTTAAAACACTTACCATTTTACACTAAACAGTCAAGACTCACAATACTTGAGCCAACCAAAACACCTAAACAGGGGGGGGGGGGAGAAACACAAACGATAAAATTACTCTAACTGAACTAACAGCCAAAACAAAAAAACTGTTCAAGCCACAACTCACCCGTACTGCAGAACCAAGGCAATTAACCAGAAGGTTCCTTATATAAAGAACTCCATAATCCCGCCTATGAACTTCTTGGGAGGTGTGGCTTTGTCTCAAAGACTTTAAAATCAATTATAATAAACAATTACTACAGTTACTGCTTTACTAAAGCTTGAAGAAAGTCAATCGGCATACAAATTTCAGATGTAAACTGAATTCTGAAACATTCATTTTTTTATTTGAAGAGGTAAAGCACCTTCTTTCACAAACTAATTGTTGCCAAGAGATCCTTAATGAGGAACATTAATTGCTTATCACCTGAATCAGGATTACCTCATTTGCAGTTGTAATCAGTTGTTTGCACTGATATGGGACCTGCGTTATGAAAGTCGTTTAACAAAATCAAAACCAAGCAAAATGCAATCTGAGATACATGGTATCGTGACGATGGCTATCAGCGATTTATGTTGAGTCAGGGAGCTAATTTATAAAAATGTTCATATATCATAGAAGAATTGACATATGGATGAAAACTGTTTGCATGAATAGTACAAGTCAAATTTATAAAACCTTGCTTATACCAGAGTACGCGTCTTACAGTTTTATAAGCCCTACTTATTGCAGAAATGTTTGCAAGTGTGCGCGCTTGAAAAACCACCCAATTCGCACCCAGAAATGACCTAAATTGGCAATACAAATTAGCTGCATGTATATGTAAGCGCACATATACTACATTCACAATGACATTTCAGAGAAAATGGAGCAACAAACAAGGAACAAAAAGGAATTTCTCAGGATGGGAAGTGCAAATTAGGGTTCAGTGTTAAGGAATGCCAAAACAGTTTATTTGACATTGCTGCAGATTGGATTGTAATATATGCGTGTACATCCATACTAGGCTAACTTAATATACTGTCTTAAGTTAGTTAATACCAGCCACAACTTGAGGAATAATGGAACTAGCGTGGGCTAGGATATCTTTTCTCTGTCAGCCAGTTCTCGTTGGTATGTTCCTGACGCCAAAAATCCAAGTATTGTCAGTACTTAAAGCTGGACAGGAATAGCACTGTAGGTTTCACAATGTAGGACAAAGAGACATTGTGTAGGAGAAGATTGCAGCCTAATTCACAACCTGTCCATATAGGCATCATAAGAACATAAGAACATAAGAACATAAGAACTATACAAACGAGAGGAGGCCATTCGGCCCATCAAGCTCGCTTGGGGAGAACTAAACTAATAGCTCAGAGTCGTTAAAATCTTATCTAGCTCTGATTTAAAGGAACCCAAGGATTCAGCTTGCACTACATTATCAGGAAGGCTATTCCATACTCTGACTACACACTGCGTAAAGAAGTGCTTCCTTAAATCCAGCTTGAAATGTTCTCCCGCTAATTTCCACCTATGGCCACGAGTTCGTGTATTTAAACTAATGCTGAAGTAACTATTTGGTTGAACAGCATCCAAACCTGTTAGAATCTTATATACCTGGATCATGTCCCCCCTCAATCTCCTTTGCTTGAGACTGAAACATGGCATGCTTGTTCTGCATTGATTCCCAAGCTCAAAAATACCTGAACGCATAGACAATACATACACGACATGTTAACATCATATTAGGGCTGCCATTAACGACTATTTTTCTATGGAATAATCTAACGACTATTTTACCAATTGGTTGATGATTCTACACGATTCATTTTCCTCCAAAATTCAAACTGACCGTTTAATTTATTTTTAATTTGGCCCCAGCTTTTCTGAACTATACAGGCGTTATTTTCGCCATCAATTCGACATTAGTAGTATAACTAACATATTAATCAGATGCGTATCGTGATGCCCAAAAGTTAGTAATCTGTATAAATTTCGGACTCTCACGCTTATGCAAGTAATTATACAAATTTATGTTATTCCATAATAAACCTAAAAGTAGCCACATCAAAAGCATTGGGGTAGTTTGCAAACCATGCAGACTTTTGAGGTAATAAAACTGTTGCATATGTTTTTATGTATGTTAGATATGTTTTTTGGGGGCAGCGTGTGGCTCTGTGGGCTAAGCCTGTGTGCCTGTAATCGGAAGGTCGCAGGTTCAAACCCAGCCTCAGCTGGTGGTTCCTTGAACAAGGCCCTTAACCCCCCAGCTCCCTGGGCGCCGCTACGGGTGGCAGCCCTTCGCAGACAACTTCCTCTATGAAAAAAAAAGAGCAAGTTGTAGGAGGCATAAAGACAATTTCCCTACGGGGATTGATAAAGTATCAATTATTATTATTTATGAGTGTGCAGACTTTGTCACGAATTTAATATCTCACACGAGCCAGCTGACCGTTGACAACCCTGGGTCCCAACAATCCCAACGTGCACAAACTAACACATTGGCCCTCTCAATCAACATAGAATATTTCCACCGCACCAAGTATGGTACTTCTGGTACTTTTGGTACTTTTTGATTGACTTCTGGTTGAGTAGCAGTACCAAGCGTTCCAATACCAAAAGTGCCAAACCAGCTGGGGTACTTCTTTGGTACTTCGGTACTTTGGGGTGGGACTTGAAACGCTTTTTCTGCTCATGCAGAGGCAGCAGAGGTAAACTTTAAACTGATTTTTAACATATAATAATCTATATATCCATCCATCCATCCATTTTCCAAACCGCTTATCCTACTGGGTCGCGGGGGGTTCGGAGCCTATCCCAGAATCAATGGGCACGAGGCAGAGAATCTATATAAGGAATTATAATTAAAGTTGCAATGCTTGCTAAGATTTTTTTTCCTGTGAAACATAACAGATTAACAATATTACAGCAAAACTTTGACCCTCTCCCTATACTGTCTGCACAAAATTGAAAGTAAGAAGCCTTAGTGTAATGTAGCTGACTAGTGATGTAAGAACTGCACCTGCATAACATGCGATGTCGGTATTAATATTGCACATCATTCAACTGTATAATATACTACAGCCATTTTTCAAATTCAGTACAAAAACCCCGCCTCGCGCTGTGATGTCATTCAGCGATGGTACCAGTTTTTACGGCAGATGAAAACCAACACTTTGAAGTACCGTACTTTCGGTACTTTCTCGAAGTACCAAAAGTTCAGTACCTGGTATAGTGGAAAAACAACCCATGTTCTGGTTATGTACATTTGCTTCATAAGCACTGCATATATCTGTAAAGCACTTGTCACCTGCCATTTCACCAGCCACCATCTTCTTCTTCCTTTTCCTTTTCTCTTGAAAAGTTTCCTCCAGTTCAAGATCACACATGAGTTTTGCATTTGCCCACTGAACAAAAACATCAGCAACTATTTTCACTGACTCAAAATCTCTTGTCAAGTTCTTTGCCGCATCTTCAGTGGTCAGAACCATTCGGTGAGCAGACAGCATGTCTACCCAGTGTGTCTGCAGGTATGTCGAGAGTGATGTTGTGACTTCAAAAATCCTACGAAAAAATTAAGCAGTAAAAACTGTGTCATCCATCATTAGACCCTCCAAATAGCCCTTTGCTTTGACGTGAATTGTTGCTTTCAGGTTTTCCTGGTTTCAAGAATTTTCAGTGTCCTGAGGACATCAGTATAGACACACTGTTCTGGCTTTTCAAAGGACCCAAAAATCCTCTTCAAGGCAACATCCTTGGCCCACAATCATGTGCCATAATCAAAAGGCACTAGTGTCGACTGTCCTAGCTTCTCTGCTCCCACACATTCATCTTCATGAAAGAAGACAACAAAATCATTCATTAATGAGAAGTGGGACCCACTGGAAATGGCCACTTCAGTTGTGTCAGCCAAAACCAGCTTTAGCACCTGTGCGTAACTTTACAGACCTTTAACCTGCGTCTGATGCATCTTCTTACATTTTTTATGCGCTCTGCAAGATGTTCCTTCATAAATACATCATATTTCCCAAGAAAAATGATCAGCTCTAAAAAGTCGCAATGTTCATGTTCCCCGGAGCGCAAGCTGCTTCAGACTGTGTCCCCTCTTGCCACTGGACGTAACTATGCCTACAACAGCATTTCATTCTGATGTTTTGGTCTCAAGACACTTCGCTTTCGTTTCTTTTAGCTTTTGCTACCCACCTTTCTCCTTACATTTTTTTTTCTCGCCATTACTACGACTACGCATGCATTCTTCTTCGTTAGTTTTTTTATAGCTAGCAAATAAATTGTCATATTAGCACCCCCTGCTGTTGGCCGTTAGCTGCCTGTCGATGTTGTTGATGAACCAGTTATGGAAATTCTGGCTATTATTAGTGAGTCACATCATTTGGTTCAGCTCACCAAGAAGAACCCGCTCTTCCAGTACCGAAACGGCTTTTCATTTTACTCCCTCTGCCTTCTATAATTCAGCCAAATTTAACGCTGTTTTGACCTATGATTAGTATGTGTACACTGCAGCACACATGCACCATTTAAGTCAGGGGTGGCCAATCTTACCCAGAAAGGGTCGCTGTTGTGTGCAGTTTTCACTGCGACTGCCTAATTAGATTACTAATTAGAGGTCTGATTGGCTGAAGAGTCATCACACATGGGTGTAAACAGCTGACCTATAGGTTATTCCAAAAACCCGCACACACACCGACCCTTTGCGGATAAGACTGGCCATCCCTGACTTAAGTTATTCAATGTAATTGTACTAAACATTATAATTTCCATAATACCTTAATTTTACATTATGTTCTTAAGAAATTTGCAAACATATTGTTTAAAATGTTATAATCAAAGGATAAAAACCAGGACCAAATCCACAAATGAGGTGTGGGGTATGAGGGTCAGGCTTTTTCTAGGCGGCCATGATGCCTGATCAACCTCGTTTTCCTCCAACCCAGTTAAGCAGGTAGTTCACTAACTGCAGTAGAGAAGGGTGTTTTCTAGTTACTGCTCACTGGTGTCTAGGGATGCTGTTATACCTATAAAGCAGAGTTGCCCGATACATCGATCGTGATCTACTGATTGATCGCAAAGGTAGTGTGGGCAGATAGAGACTGGATGACAGCCTATCATCAGTCCGCACTATGACATTCGTCATTTGATTGACACTATAGAGGCTTTTATTTCCACAGCAGTTCCGGGTACGTGGCGTAGGTAACTACTGTCATAGGTATAGTAGGTAACCAGTTGGTGCGCGTTCGCTCCTCCTCTTTCTTGCTAACGGACAGGACAGGTGAGCAGCGTTTCAGTGCGCTCTTCAGAGAAATAGTTTAACAAACGGATAAAATGTAAAATAGTCAACATATACTGGGGTAATCTTTATTGTAATTTACATGAGTGTCAATTGTGGCTGAATTATCATGGTTGTGGGGTATTTTGATTTATATATATGTATATTTTATCGACGGGGATTTTGGTGGCAGTTTGCCCGGCTACCTCAGTTATTGGCTTAGCATAGCTGTGTACTATGCTGAGCGCATGTAGCTTTGCTTAAAGCACATTCTCCTTGGTTTGCTAGCACTTGGTGTGGAGCCGAATACCTGGGGTGCCGATTGGACGTGTATTTCAGTAATGTTTGAACAGGTATTTGGATTTTTCATGTAATTATTTAGCATAATGTTCCTAAGTTTATTTTATATGTAGTACGCGTTCAATATTTTGTATTTTTAAGTGAAGAGTTTTTGATGCGTCATTGCGCCACGTATGATTGCATCATGATATACAGCGATCCCTGGCCTAACGCGGAAGTTACGTTCCAGGCCCATCAGCGATAAGTGAAAATCCGCAATATAGAAAGACCATATAAATATATATTTTTAATAGTTTAAGCCTTAAAATACGATTTAACCTTCGGATTGTGTTAGTTTCCTGTTCCTATCTCTTATATTAAACCGGTCGGTGCCGACCCGTGTCTTAAATCAGCCATAAAATACCCTCCAAACAATCATTATCATCCAATTTGTTTCTTACTGCTTGGTTACTTTGTTATGCTTCCTTATCCATGAAAATATTGGTTTTAATATTTTTGGTGTGGCTTTCCGGACCTTTCTTTTGTCAGCAAACCTCTCATTTTCAGTAAAAAAAAATTGTAATATAAACTTCAAGTGAATTAAATAAATACACTGAATTATCTTGCCTTACATGCATGGGCATGCCTTTTCTTGATCTTGTTTTAATTTATTTTGTTTAAATAGAGATTCCTGACAAAGTGAACACGCCTTGAGGCAGTACACAAACTTGGGCGGTGCTTTTATGCATTTTAAGCTTACAAATGGGTCGGTGCCGACCCCAACACCACAGGAAGGATAACTCATGTCATGGATTTAATGGAATTATTTTGTTTATTACATAAAAATGCTAATATATTTTACAAACTGATTAACTAGCCTAGAGGCAATATTGACAATTTAGACAAGGAAGTTGTGTAAATTGACTCTGCTTTCAAACAAATTTTACAAATTTTACAAATTAGAGGAAATTCCGGTAATGAGTTTGTGAGAATGACCCCTACGGTCATTATTATTATTATTATTATTATTATTATTATTATTATTATTATTATTACACTTAACCCTGTATTAGATAAATAGTTTACTTTTAGTGACGACATTGGGTCAGTTCCAAATTCCAGTGTGGTCACTGAAGGTAAGCTGAAATATCCCATAATAATTATGAAATAAAATATATGTATTAACTAATGATTACAGACATCAAACTATCTATCTAATATAAGGGTACGCATAATAATAAGAATAAGAATAATAATAGTAATAATAATAAGTATTTGTATTCAATTAAGGATTGTGATTTTCTTAATTTGCCCTCAGCTGCTCATCAAACCGATTCCTTAAGTGTGAAGTTCAGTATTGTTTCATAACATTTCATAGCAATTATGTTCTGTTTCTTTTACTTTATAATGTTCTGTTGACTTCATAGATTTCAAGTCTGGTTATTTTCTGCACACTGCTTATTTTTAGATACCGGAGAATATTTTGAAGTGTGTTATATTATAGAATAGTGATACCAAAATTGCCATGTCCGTTTCTGATCTGTTTTGTATATTGCTGTGTTCTGTTTCAGTGATGTCTGAGTTTCCAGGAAGCGAGAAGCCTGATCGTCCTGGTCAGCCACATGCTGGTGGGGAAACAGAAAGACCGGAGAATAAGGAGCAACTCATTATGAGAATGCTCCTTCATGGGCATCTCATTGACTATTCATTCTACAATATTTTGAACGACGAACGTAAGCAGATGGTGAAAATGATAACAAAGATGAGATGGACGTGTCAAATACCTGTGTCTCTGAATAGTTGTAGGTTAATCCATATGTGTTGTTTGACAGAATTTTCTGAGAAATGGAGTGAATATACCGTTTTCATCTGCAATGCTTTCCAAAATTTCTTGTATTTACCTACTTCTGAAACAATAACGACAATTTGTCCCGTTGGTGAATACGCGATGAATTTCTCAGTTTTAAGTTTTTTGAACGTTGAAAATGCGAAACATCTGAAGCAGAGTCTCAAATTTCTATGTCCATCTAAAATAGACCCTGTGTTTCAGGGATGGGTTACATCTGCACCAGATAATTGCGTGATGACAATTTCAGAGTTTTTAAAATCCCCCATCGATTATTCATGGTTTAAACACCTGAAAGAATATTTTCTGAAAGATCCTATGGAGATAAACAGCAATTGTGGCAGGCTGATAAGACATATTGTAAATATGGGAAGAGAGTTTGAAGCATCAGTCCCTATCTTTGATCGTAATACTGAAGAGCATTTTCACACTGGTTTTAAAAAGTCTAGATATAAAAATGAGAATTGTCAGTTTTCATTCGGCTTTTTGGAAGAGACCGAAGAATATTATGAAGTGTGTCATAGCAAAGAAAACAAAAAACACACAGAAGAGCTAGTAATTGAACATTTTGAAGCCTACTTTAAAAGGATTCCCCCAAGTGACCAAAAAAGATTCCTCTACATATATACCTATAATAGTCCTTGCTTGACCTGTAAGTTTAGATTGATTGAATTTTGTATGAAAATTTATATTGAATATGGCATTAAAACCTACATTGGTTTCAGTAAATTCTATAAGTTTATCGGACCTATTATGAAGGCTAAAGATCCTGTAAAAATGCGTAAAGATGTTGTTGAGAGTATGAAATGGTTAATGGAGAATCCCAGAGAAGATCATAAAAACTGCCCTTACTATAACAACATGCAAGAGGTAGATTTCTTTATTATGAAAAAAGCAATTGAGCAGAATTTTTTAAAGACACACTCATCACTTATTTCTGACACACAATATGTTGATTCTTATGCCCAAGAAATGTACAAAAAAACGTTTGCTATATTCCATTATGTAGCGAAGTCAGAAATAGATTCGTTTATAGCATTTGGAAAGATAGATATGCCTTGAATTCATTTTTTGATTTGATTTGATTTGATTTGATCAAAGGGCTCCCCCTTTGGGTGGGGATAATGTACAGCGCTTTGAGACGATGTAATGTTGTGAAAATGCCCTGTACTAAAATACTTCAAATTGAATTAAACTGCTTAATTGAACTTTGAAGTGTGTTTTCTGTATCCATCCACCCATCCATCCATCCATCCATCCATCCATCCATCCATCCATCCATCATCTTCCACTTATCTGAGGTCGGGTCGCGGGGGCAGCAGTCTCAGCAGGGAAACCCAGACTTCCCTCTCCCCGGCCACTTCTTCCCGCTCCTACGGGAGAATCCTGAAGCGCTCTCAGGCCAGCTAAGAGACATAGTCCCTCCAGCATGTCCTGGGTCTTCCCTGGGGCCTCCTCCCAGTGGGACATGCCCGGAACACCTCACCAGGGAGGCGTCCAGGAGGAATCCTGACCAGATGCCTGAGCCACCTCATCTGGCTCCTCTCAATGCGGAGGAGCAGCCGCTCTACTCTGAGTCCCTCCCGAATGACCGAGCTCCTCCCCCTATCTCTAAGGGAGAGCCCAGCCACCCTGCGGAGGAAACCCATTTCGGCCGCTTGCACTCGCAATCTCGTTCTTTCGGTCACTACCCATAGCTCATGACCATAGGTGAGGGTAGGAACGTAGATCGACTGGTAAATCGAGAGCTTTGCCTTTTGGCTCAGCTCCTTCTTTACCATGACAGACCGATGCAGCGCCCACATCACAATTTCCCGCTCCATCCTTCCCTCAATCGTGAACAAGACCCCAAGATACTTAAACTCCTCCACTTTGGGAAGGACCCCATCCCCGACCCAGAGAGAGCATTCTACCCTTTTCTGGTTGTGGACCATGGTCTCAGATTTGGAGCTGCTGATTCTCATCCCAGCTGCTTCACACTCGGCTGTGAACTGTCCCAGTGAGAGCCGAAGGTCACGGTCCGATGAACCCAACTGAACCACATCATCTGCAAAAAGCAGAGACCTAATCCTGAGGTCACCAAACCGGACACCCACAACGCCCTGGCTGCGCCTAGAAATTCTGTCCATGAGTGTCTGAATGTCGGGTGGGAGGGGCAATGTTGAGTAGGAGGGGATTATCACGAGGGGTAGGAGGGGTTCATAATGAGGATTAGGGTTGGGGATAGGATTAGGGTATCAGATAAAAACCCCTCCCATATTGTGCCTCTTACTTGACATGAACCAAACACATAGGATCCTCAAATACATTTAAAACACAGTAAAGTACAGTACACAAATACATTCAAACAAAACAAAGTGCAGTACTCATATACATTAAAAACAAATCTCAACAAGAGTCCCTTTTAAATTTTTATTTTGTACGTAAATTAGATGCATCACTCTTAGCCAACCACCAGCTAATGATACTCACTCCCTAAAAAATCCCCATTTCATGTTTTCACTTTGCACAAGTCATGTGAAAAATAGCAGTACGCTTTCAGTTCTATGGCTTCACATATCAGGACATAATAAAAAAATCATCTGGTCTTTTCCAGGTTCTAAAATGATTGAAATCTATCTTCAGCTGCAAAGGAAGACGCAACAGATTCTGAGGTATGAGGTGACAGATATGAGGTGTTTGTGTTGATATGCTGCATTTGGTTTTCACCAAACATGGAGTTGTGCATTATGGCCAAACATCTCCACTGTCATCTGTCCAAAGCACATTGTTCCAGACGTCTTGTGGTCTGTTCAGAAGCAACTTTGCAAACCTAAGCCATGCTGCCATGTTCTTTTTAGAGAGAAGAAACTTTCTCTTGGCAACCCTTCCAAACAAGCCACACTTGTTCAGTCTTTTTCTAATCATGAATCATCTAACATGCTAACTGGGGCCTGTAGAGTCAGGTATGCACTGTACAGTCCGACCTTGGGGGTGAATTGATGGAAACATACACTGAGCTGAAATATTATCCGCATTGGCCATAGTATAAATCGGAAGTAATAAACTGAGACATAATATCCATCCATCCATCCATTTTCCAAACTGCTTACCCTACTGGGTCATGGAGGGTCTGGAGCCTATACTGGAAGCAATGGGCACGAGGCAGGGAACAACCCAGGATGGGGGGCCAGCCCATCGCAGGGCACACTCACACACCATTCACTCACACATGCATACCTACGGGCAATTTAGCAACTCCAATTAGCCTCAGCATGTTTTTGGACTGTGGGGGGAAACCGGAGTACCCGGAGGAAACCCCACGACGACATGGGGAGAACATGCAAACTCCACACCCATGTAACCCAGGCGCAGACTCGAACCCGGGTCACAGAGGTGTGAGGCAACAGTGCTATCCAATGCACCACCATGCTGCCCCCTGTATGCTATTTCATTCTATAAAAAGAAACTTACTGTACTGTACAATAAAGTATTTCACCACTGCTTCATCCTCAGCTCCTACTGTTTGCTAGCACATGAATCTTTTGATTTCTTAGTGTAATCTGTGCTTTATTTTTTTCGTGAAATGTAAGTGCAGTATCTGTTTGTTAAGTGCTGTGGTTTAATATGTACATTATTATTTCAGTACTGTGTATACTGTCCTTAATGTCTTGCCTCTCTCGTATAACTTGAGATAGGCCAAAATTGACATGCAACAAGTGGTCCTGGTTCCAAATTGGAAGTCGATGGATACCTGTATTTTATATGCTGTAGTGTGCTGGGTGTCAGAAATTGCAATGCACCTTGCTTTGATTTTGACCTGTTAGATCAGAGGGAGGTAATCTTACCCAGAAAGGGCCGCTGTGTATGATGGTTTTCACTGCAACTCTCTGAACAGCGAACCTAACGGTTATCCCAATACCTTGATCTTGCTAGCATATTTAAATGTGTACCTATTCAAGACCTGAAAACCCTGGGGGCCTCAAGGTAGCAATCTCTTCACTGTGACCCCCAAGCTTATTCTTGCCTTTATAGAGAGTAAGATGGGGCAAATTATTAATCCCATGGGGCCTCAGCAGAATTACAAACCAGTACAAGGAAAATAGTTGTTAATTTTACATACTACCTTCTGCTGGCCTTATGAGAATATTCATATTATCATTTTTCCCCATAATTGCAATTTTAACATTAAATGTATGATTTTCCCATGGTCCTGTGGCCGCTTTATATGGTAATTATTGATGAAAACTTTTTTGGAAAGTGAAACAATATTAAAATTGCTTTATTGCGTAAAAAAAACTGTTCTTGTTTAGTAAAATAATGTTTTTTCGCTCTTTATACTTTCCTTGTTTATAAACAAGGAAGTGACGTCGTTAATGAAGGTCCACCTTGATGAGCGATCTGACAGTTGGGAATTGCAAATTGAGTTTTCTCCCCAACATGCAATGCAATTCCCGGGGACGCCATTGCCATTTGAATAAAGAGGCAAAAAGCCCATGGCAAAACGAAATGCAATTCAGTGAATTGTCATTCTATTTTTTATTCAAAACATTATGAAATGAATTAAGGATTGCATAAGCACTTTGCACATTGAATTGCCGATTTCAAAATGTATTTTCAAATTACATGCACAGATTAAATATTGAAATGACAAATGCATGCTCTGATTGAATATTGAATTGACAATTGCCAAATGAATTGCCATTTGAATAAAGAGGCAAAAAGCCCATGGCAAAACGAAATGCAATTCAGTGAATTGTCATTCTATTTTTTATTCAAAACATTATGAAATGAATTAAGGATTGCATAAGCACTTTGCACATTGAATTGCCGATTGCAAAATGTATTTTCAAATTACATGCACAGATTAAATATTGAAATGACAAATGCATGCTCTGGTTGAATATTGAATTGACAATTGCAAAATGAATTGCCATTTGAATTTTTGTGCTTATAATCTTCCATAGTGGACATGTGGCTATTCTGCCAATTCCGAGCACAAACCGTCGGCCTTCTGATCACAGCCACAGAGTCTTAGTCTGCTGAGCTGCACACTCATTATATGTATTTCACTCTTCTGACCCTTATTCTTAAGTTGTTGTAGTGTTTCCATCATATGCAAGAGGGCCTGCCCATCAGAGTAATTTACATCCTGTGACATGTATTGACTATCAAGAGAAACTGAAACACGGTGCATTAGGCTGTCAATGAGTACTGGACTAGGGCGAAAATCTCTCTGAAAATCTACCTATTAACTGGAAGAGTACAAACTGGAGACGGATCCCCTAATACAGAGGGATTAGCGTCTGTGCCACATCCAGAACAATTCAGTGTAGGAGTCTGGTGGTTGTACTGGATACTGACAAGCACCCAGCCCCTTTGTTCCCTCTGATAATCATCAGTCCTCCTCTGAATGCCTTCACCACTCTATTCCTGAATAGGTACACATTTAAATACGCTAGCAAGATCAAGGTATTGGGATAACAATTAGGTTCGCTGTTCAGAGAGTTGCAGAGAAAACCATCATACACAGCGGCCCTTTCTGGATAAGATTACCTCCCTCTGATCTAACGGGTCAAAATCAAAGCAAGGTGCATTGAAATGTCTGACACCCAGCACACTACAGCATATAAAGTACAGGTATCCATCGACTTCCGCATTTGGAACCAGGACCACTTGTTGCATATCAATTTTGGCGTATCTCAAGTTATATGAGAGGCAAGACATTAAGGACAGTATACACAGTACTGAAATAATAATGTACATATTAAACCACAGCACCTAATAAACAGATACTGCACTTACATTTCACGAAAAAAATAAAGCACAGATTGCACTAAGAAATCAAAAGATGCATGTGCTAGCAAACAGTGGGAGCTGAGGAAGAAGCAGTGGTGAAATACTTTATTGTACAGTACAGTAAGTTTCTTTTTATACAATGAAATAGCATACAGGGGGCGGCATGGTGGTGCAGTGGTTAGCACTGTTGCCTCACACCTCTGGGACCCAGGTTTGAGTCTCCGCCTGGATCACGTGGGTGTGGAGTTTGCATGTTCTCCCCATGTCGTCGTGGGGTTTCCTCCGGGTACTCCGGTTTCCCCCCACAGTCCAAAAACATGCTGAGGCTAATTGGAGTGGTTAAATTGCTCATAAGAGTGCATGTGTGAGTGAATGGTGTGTGAGTGTGCCCTGAGATGGGCTGGCCCCCCATCCTGGGTTATTCCCTGCCTCGTGCCCGTTGATTCCGGGATAGGCTCCCGGTGGTATCTGAGCTGTTCACAGAGCAAATTATAATTATTGAGGTGTCAAGATCTTGTCTCTGATCCACACACTAGGCCTACCATTCAAAAGTTTTAATTATGAAAATGTTTTTGTTTTGTAAGGTGCTTGTTCATGTATGATGATGTAGTGGCTGCTCTGTTTGATCGTGGTAAACCTTTTCACAAACAATATAAGTGAAGAAGTATGACATTAGATCTAAGGACCAGAGTCAAATAAAGTTAAATAAAATCTATCAAAAACACTTACTCAGTGGAGATTCCAATGTAGCAGGCAGACAACTTTATGGCTTTAATAATGAGTGTATTTAGCAGCTACAAGGACAAAAGATAGTAAAAACCTCTCCATTCTAATGCTAATTTAATAAACATTAACAGATAGCACTTAAGGTGGTTTCGCCTATAGTCTGCTAACACTAACCCGAGAACTAATATCTGAGGAGCGCTCTTCCCAGGATTTGAATTTATTAAATTGGCTTTGTGATGTTGTATTAAGAAATGTTATTCACAATGCAATTTGCCGTATATTGGCCCATTCTTTTATATACGGTAAGATGAAGCGGGAAATTCCCAAATTATGATAGCATACTGTGAATAAATAATATTGCACGAGATACCAGCTATACCGCATTGAATTTCAAGCTCTGCTGTAATTAAGACACACACGATTCCAATCCTTAACGTGGAATATGAAAACAGAATCTCTAAAAGATGTGAACTCAGTGTAAGACTTACTTGCTCCGACATCATGACAGTGTGAATCCCACATCCATTGGTCAATTATCTTCATCTTCTACCAAAGCAAATAGCCAATCGTAGTCAATATAAAAAAAAAAAAAACAATCAAAGAAGCGGAGCCATTAGCCACTGTTCCCACCTCCAAAGTGTAAAAATTTTTCCTGTCTAGCGAGCGAGTGCCGTGCAGACGCGAGGGTGTAGATAGGGTCCAGCGAACGCGAGCGCGTAGAGGCAGAGACGGATTACGGACCGGACAAGCGGGGCCGCTGACCAGGGGCCCTTGGGGTGCAGGGGGCCCGTGGGGCCCCTAGCCCAAAACAATTTGCAACGTTTATCAACAATGTATTTTCGTTTGTCTATTTTAGAGGGCCTACATTCTTTGATCCTCTGCCTACAAGGGCCCCTGACCCTATAGGGTTTGGCTGCCAAGGGCCCTTGAAATGTGGTGGTGGGGGGGGGGGGGGGCCCTCGCGAACGTTTTGCCCAGGGGCCACACAGCGTCCCTGCGTAGAGGGGATGGGTTTTCAGCACACATGCGCGCGGTTCGACTTTTGGCACTAATTTAACGCCATATCTTTGCCACTTTAGATATGATGAATGTAATACATTTGCATTCATTTTATTTTAGATAAAGGTACAGCTAGGCTGAGTTTCCTACGAATATCCGGCTACAAGTGTAAGCTGTACTGGAGCAGAAGCTACACAAAACCTGAGACCCACCCAGTTCTCAGATGCTGTGCATAAATTCTGGAAAAGGGCAATTTAAAAATATGTCAGCATACAGAGGATACTACTACCAGTGGTCAATGATACCAGTGGTCAGTGGAGTATTTGGAATCTCAACACAAGAGTTTTGAAATGAGAGGACTCCTCACTGTACACACTGCTACCCACAGAGGGTGCTCTTACACCAGATGCTCAACAATCACCTAACTTGGTTGGTCTGATGACCAAGACTGTGGAAATAAGTTTACCTTCTAGAGTGGTTTGGTGAGGGACCTTGCCGGCAGGGGACCCCTTTGGGGTCCAAGTGAGCTGATCAGCAAGTGTGCAGGTGTGCAGTACCAAGGCTATCCCTAGACCCCCCCCCCCACCCAAAGGAGTGTACAAAGCACATAAGGTCACAGCAGGGACGTGTGCATGAGTAAGGACCTGGCTTCAAGCCCACAGCTGCTGTAACAGCACCACCATCCCAGTGGGCATTAGGGGCACAGAAGATATGTCTGCTCTGTGGTTTTCTTATCATCTTGTCCTCAAGGCCGTGTACCGCAGTGCGTATGGGGGTGTCAGCTAAACAGACAACGTAGCATTTTGTCTTCAGATGGTTCCAGAATCCTAAGCGGAATGTTCTGTGCTACCATTAAGCAGGCACCTAAAAAGACCCATGTAAAGAATTTAAGAGGCGTCATGCAGAATGACTGAGAGCTCCTGCCGGTCAGTGCTTGCGGTGGAGGTTCGAAGACAAACATCACAGGCTTCTGAACAGCAGTCAGCTCAGTTGACTAAGTCACGTCATGGGTGGGCTGTCAGTGAAGCTCAAGAACTGCGTAGATGTCAAGATGTTTGACTGATGTGTCTATCCAAAGTGTCTTGGAAAGAGGACATTTATCTAGTCTGGATACCAGATTAGTAAGTCTTAGCTTCTGCTTGTGAAAAGGAATCCAGACACAAGCATTGCATGACATCACATGTGAAGGCCCCGGTGCCATGTTGTCGCACACCAGGTTATCCAGCACACCCCCAACACACGGCCTCCCTACCCCATGCATACGTGCAACACAGGAGCTGTGGCAGGGCAGCCAGTGGGAGGTCGGCACAGCATGCGTGAAGGACAAGTGACAGATTCAGGTCCTGGAAGGGGAACAAGCCTTTACTGCAGAATTTGAATTCCATGTACACATGTGTAGTCAATCCCAAATTAATGTGGAAACGTGCCTTTGTCTGTTGGTCATGAGAGCAGCCAGCAGGGACCTGCTAGGATAATTCTAAGGGCACCTGAGTGACAAGGGCCCTAAAACATCTGAAACAAAATTGAATTGGTCTGGGTTGGGGGTCCAATATTATATACTTTCATGGGCCCCAAAATCTCTAGCGCCACCCCTGGCAGCCAGAATGTACAGTACAGCTCCTGACAGCTGACGCACAGCTGAGATGCCTCCCCATGTTGAGCCATGCGAGGCGAGCTGTACTGAAGCTACTCCATAGTGACTGATTCTGTTTCCCAGCCCACTTTGTGTCATTGGTATGCCATTATGCAAATGTGCGCCCCACCCCCACTCATTCCCTTCAGTTATTTAATCATCACGAGGCACACTGGCACAAGCACTTGAATTGGCCCACCTGGCTGTTGGACCTTTGAGATTTAACCTGTGGTATTTAAACCGGCTACACAGATGGGTGGTTCTGTACCTTGAATGAAATCATTGAATGACGTAACGCGACAGCATGCAGGACGGACCCTCCTCGCACGTCTGCACGGGACCCTCTCCCCCAGCGATCCAGTGTCAGTGTCACCTTCCAAACACTTTGCCTTCCCTTTCACAGCCACACCTGGTCCTCCTGTCAATCGCTCCCAAGCTGGTCTCGCTTCCTCGTCCTTTCTTTGGGCCCTTCCTGTACTGGAGGGAAAGTAACTCTTAGAGCAGATCTGATTACAGCGGCAGGCTTAACTTCTCCATTCCTCCTCAAGGCTGTGTGGAAAGGCGGAGCTGGATGATGGGTGATTGGGGAGGGCGGGGGGGGGGGGCGGGGGGGGGGCAGCAACATAGAACCAAATGTGTTTTCTCGCGTGCTGGGACTTGAAGTTTAATCTACTGCACCTGTTCTGGCTGCCGAGATTGTGACCCGCTCCCTGAGCTTTGGTGACACCTGCACGCGGTCTGGGCCCAGATGGGACCCTGCCAGGTCTTCAGAAACCATGCCGTCCCCCCACCTCCCCGAACCAAAACTGCAAGCACATGTGCAGGCCCAGCTTGACAGTGTAATAGATACGGTAGAGATGGCTGAGGCAGCCTGTACTTGGAAGGGCCTCTTTGCATCTGGAAAAGTGCTTCAAGTCTACCAATGAAGGCAAGTTTAATGCCGCGTCGGCACAGATGGCTGATTCTTTGCAACCTCATGCAGCCGTAAGACCTAATCGACTGAATGCACCAGAACCTGAAAGTGGCAAGGACATCTCAGAAGGACCAGGAAGGCACCACCCCAACCCTGGGGGACCTTCTGGTGCCGCACTCTCCTTATTTTCTCTAGACAAACTTGACAAGCTTAGATTTCATGCCAAAAATTGCTCCAGGCTGGAGAACATGGGTCTGCATTTCACACTGGGTGTAGCCAGATCATCTTGAGAAGTGGGTGGGGGGGGGGGGGGGGGGGGCTCCCTCATAGGGAAGTTATACACACACAAAAAAAAAATAATGAAAACAAGAGCAGCCCTGTAGAAATATTACAGGCAGCATTCTGCAGCCCGCGGGTTTCATACAACCTGAACATAGATGTTTCTGGACTTAGGAACCAGACGCCGGTGGATCTTCTGCATCAAGAGGCAGAGGAACCTTATCTTCAGGATCTGAGTCTGACTCAGAGCGAGACCATCCTGTGAGCCTGCATGTTCCAGGTACCACAATGCACCAGCACACTTCTGCATTTTGTTTTCCTGGAAATACCACCAGTTTGGGCATGTGACCCCCCCACCCACCCCCCAGCGTGTTTACAGCAAATGGGCACGGCACAGTGAAGGATGGCCCCACTGCATTTCCTGCCCGGCATGGATACCAGGCATGACCCGGCTGTGTCCTGCGGCATCATCACTGTAAACCTGTAAGAGGAAACGAACCGTGTGACCATCCCATCAGGGGGGTGGAAAGTCCCCCGGGCTTCTTTAATGAAGCAGGATTAGAGGCCATTAGCACAGGACTGCGTTTACGTGACACGGTGCATTGTTACTCATGTTGCCCCCCCTCAACCTAACCCCCCTCCCCTGTTGGGGCCTCCTCCCAAAAGCCCTTCCCCCCACAAGGTGGTGAGGCTCTCGGGAGGAGGGTGACAGGGGGGTTATTATCACGCGAAGCAAACAAGCCGGAGACGGCAGGGACAGACGAGGCAGCGACAAATAAATAATAATATAGATAGATCATCCCTAAGGTTCCTGCATCTTACTGGCTGTTGAGCTTTCAAATCAAACTTATACTCTCAGCTCAAGACTTTTGGTGAGCTGCTCCCATTTCTGACCTGCAAAGCAAACTGCAAAAAAAATAAAACCACAATAGGACTATCAAGCTGTTCATGGCGGCCCACAAATCCCAGGGAATTCAACCCCCCCCAACGTCAATCAAGATGCAGCCAGACCAGAAGAGCACACAGCTGTTGCATGCAGATCAGTCCTGCAGGTTCTTGTTTAATATCTTCTTGTTGCCATTGGCCACTTCTTGCTACCATGGGACACGCCCCCCCCCCCCCCCCCACCTTGGAGCATGCTGGTGATGTCCTAGAGCAAGCCAGGCCACCGAGATGCAACCGGACAAGCAGAGGGGCTTGTGCATCGTAGAGCCGCCGTTTGTGTTGCTATCTCAGACATTTTCCTCGCCCCTTAAGTCAAAATTCACAGGGTCTTTTCCGCGTAGATAGAGCAGTGAGATCCATACTTGGCAAATACAAGGTAATACGCAGTGAACAAGTACAGCAGGAGATGAACAGCAATAAGCAACAAATAAGAGAAATGCCGTCGCAGATGGACATCCGTTCAGGGGTGAGAAGCAGAAGGCGGGAAGGACGCCATTTAAAGCCTCATCTTTTGTTCGTCAACGTTAGCCGTCCCTAAACGGGGTCCTGACAACTGATCTTCAGGGGACCGTAGGAGCAGAGTGCTACCCCCAGCCCGCCCCTCCCCTCCCCCCACTCTGTGAGGAGTGACTCACTCCCTGGAGATGTCAGACAGGACTGCCTCTGTTTCAGCTGGGGCTGCATGAACCCATTTACTCTGTGACCTCTGACCCCCGCCTTTGTCTCTGGACATCTCTGTGAGATGGATGTCTCTCCGGGGAACTGGAGTTGAAGAAAAGCAGGACTGCTCCATTCCGATTAAATTCTGCTGAGCAAATACAAGCCCAATGCGTGTGTGTGTGTGTGTGTCTGTGTGTGGGTCATGTATATAGTACATTGTATGTGAAAAAAAACTGTTATTTAAACATTGTGGGGACATTTTGTGGTGCCCACAAGGGGAAACTCCATTTTATAAAAATCTGTGAATGCAGTCAAAAAACAAAACAATGCCAAAAGTGTTGAATCATGTTTGGTTACTTATGGTTAAGGTTAGGGCTGGGTAGGGTTGCCATAGTTGGGATTAGGGTTTTTCCCATAGAAATGAATGGCGAGTCCCCACAAAGGTATGAATACAAACATGTGTGTTGGATGGAAAACTCCTTTGCATGTGATCATGTGAGAAGCGAGTGTTCAGCCGAGGAGCTGCAATTTGTCTGAAGCCTTTTCAGCCTCAGGCGTGTGGGTCGGTTTTTAAACAGCTCTAACTGAACACTGGTGTCTGCATCCCATATTCAGCAAATAAAAATACACCTTCCTCACACATGGAGATGTTGGTGGCAAACCATGTGCAGCTGGGAAGAGAACAGAACTCACTTCCTTTTCAAAAAACTTCTCATTTAAAACTGATTTAGAGACACGTACTGGGAGGTTTGCCACAAACACAGCCCTCAGCATTCTGGATGACCCCCCGCCATTTGGTAAACGGTACTGCCATACTGTCCCCCGCTGCTAATTTCTACTGCACCTTATCGTTATATATAGCTGCAGAAATATTATGATGGTCTACTTTTGTTTTTCACGCCACTCGATTCTAGTTTATTCTGTATTTATTGCATTCTTACATCTTACCACACTGTGCTTAGTCTCAAGTACAGCCTGTCTTGTATGGGTGTGGCACTGTGGTCCTGGGGAACGTTGTTATCCGGGATGGGATGACAGTAAAGTTCCCTGCACTCCAGGAAGGTGTTCCCATGTTCACAGGATGTCAGACATACTGTGGCAGCTAATCAGAGCCGCCGTTCAATTGCCTGGATCATACGAGTCTCCCCATTGGTGTTGCATAGCTGACCGTCTAAGGAGCGATCCCGGGCCTACTTCATTAATAGTTTACCGTAAAACCGGGAGGACGTGGCCAATGTTTAGCCAAAGGTCGCACCAGGGCATCCCTGGAAGGCCAGCAGGGACCTTTCGCCTGCATAATGGACCTTCCACAAGGGTCCTCTGCTGTCCTTCACTGACTCTGTTCACCTCTAACAGACGAGAGAGGTTATGAGGCCTGCTGAGAATTAGGTGAGGGTGGACCATGTTTGCTGGTCAGTTATGATTTAGCCCAGAGTTGCAGACTTTCTGTCTGCCCCAGCGTCGGCAGTGAGAAAGCAAAGCCCCCCCCCCCCCCCCCCCAAAGTTCCAGTGCGTTTGGAGGGTTGCCAGGTAACCCCAAAGTGGTCAGTCTGGTGCCCATATAGTTCTGTTTGCATGTTAGAATATTTTTGTTCTGTATCTTTTACTCATCATTTATAAATAAAAAAAAAAGACTTGCAGTTTTGACCTTGCAAGTGGTCATGCAAGGTGGGGGGGATGTGAGTCTCTCACCTCTGCCCCCTCCCCACGTCAACTCCCACCCAGACCTGCACCTGCAGCCGTGCATTGCACAGCTCTCTCAGAGAGCACTCTGTGGTTTTTGGCTTTGGGCCCGACGCTCCAGCGGGCAGCGACCCCCCCCCCCCCACCCAATCGCGTGACAGCGAGGCAGTGAGCGTTCCTACACAGACCCGCAACCTCCTGCCTTCTCCCCCCCCTGCCCCAAGCCCTGCAACTCATTCACACCCACAACACCAAACCTCACCACTTGCACACTAATCTGGCTCGGTGTCCCGGGGACTCATGGTGCACCGGTAAGCAAAACAAGCCGCCAGTGGCACTTCTGGAACCCAGAGGTACCAGCACGGGTGCCCGCGGGCCCACAGAGGCTGGTTCACTTGGAGGCTGCATTTCTTCAAGGCGGGTAATTGCTCAATTACTCGATGATAAAGTGATAGACAGCTTTGCTGAAAGCAAAGATACGGCAAATGATTTCCTTCTCTTTTCTCTTTCCTCTTACTGGGGTCCTAAACGCTGGGCATGGAAGACGTTAACATTTACCAGGGTACCAGCAGAGAGGTTATATGGCAGTCGTTCCCAATCCGGTCCTCAGGGACCCACAGTCAGTCCATATTTTTGCTCCTTCTCAGCTCCAGGAAGTGAGCAAAAACATGGAGAGTTTCCGTGGTTCCCGAAGGACTGGACTGGGAAACACTGCTGTATGGTAATGGGAAGAGGAGTAAAACCTGACTGAGTGTGATCAGCGTGTCTACAAGGCCACTGCTGGAGCACCCAAGAAGCCCCCAGCCCAGTCAGTCCCTTACACCTGTACCAGTGCATATATACGCTATGGAAGACAGAAATGCAGAGGACTATGGTCCTCGAGAGCTGCTGTCGGGTAGGTTTCCTGCCTGGCTTCTGATGAGCCTCACCTGTTCCCAGGTAAATACCAGGAACTTGTATGGTTCATCAGAAACCAGGTAGAATAGAAAACCTACTAGTTTTACTAGATAGTAGCTCTCCTGGACCGGAGTTGGAGATCCTGCCCTAATATCTCTCACCACAGGCTCCACAAAGCACCAGCTGGTCTGTCCTACATCATCACCATTACAGATCGTAAAGGCACTGAGCCACCAAGGAGATCTTAGCTGTAGGTTCCTCTGTTGACTTACATAAGTCTGTTTGGGGTCGGTTACGGAAGGAGATCATCTCGTATGTAGCTGTGAGCTTCGCCTCCAGGTTCAGGTTTCATTCTGCGAAGACTCCTACCAGGGCCAAAGAGAGCTACCTGAAACATATGACCTTCCACTGCTTCCAGGGAACTTCTGACCAGGCCTTTCTGCCACTGTGCTTCAACAGGAAAAATGAGGGGCCACACTGGCGATGGTGGGGTCACATCTGGATGGTGACGACGCCAACCGGAGCTCTCTGGGAAACAAACCGGACGGAGAATAGGGGCATCCACTCCCATCGAACCGCAAATCTACATGCTTTCGTTTCTGATGGGTACCAAACACTGGATTGTTTGTATCACTGAAACTCGACAAAACTTGGGGAAAATGCCCTGGGGGTGCGTTGGGGCACAAAACCAAGGCGGCATCACAGAGCGAGCCCCATGGGCCTGACGTCGAGCTTCAGAAGCGCTCCTAACCCTGAGAGGTTCACAGCTACCAAAAGTGTGGTTCCCTTGTTTATGTGCCCCTCCCGCCCCCCACACCCCATTCAGCTCTCTGGCACCTGCAATGCTGTGAAAGCCTCTGGCTAACAGCTGAAGCTCATTTCCACATCACGGTGACTAACAGCTGCCAGGCAACGCGAGGTTTTTGTTTGCATGTCATCACTCCTCCGTGAAGAACCCAGGCAGGACAGACAGGGTCCAGCACATGCAGAGAGCCGCCTCTGCCCCAGCAGGTTCTGGCTCCCTGCTCCACACCAGCCATGTGTTTATAATCAGCAGATCCGCCCTCCCCAGGACTAACGCACGCTTGCACATGGCCCCGGTCACACATCTGAGCACCGCTGCGACCCCCCCCCCCCGGGGCAGCTGAGGTAGCCGACCCTTACAGAGAATGCCACGCTCCTTTCAAAACTTCTGAAAATGACTTCGCTCATGCCTCAGGCTCAAGCTGACCTGGGCAGGACTGTGGAGCTGGCTCCGGGGGTAAGGTACTGGCAAAAACAGCACAAGGGCAAACACTGCCTCTCCCCAGCCGCTACCGCATCACACATGTGATCACACATTGAAACAAAACAAAATCGACAGACGTTTTTGCACAGAGTTACACAAATGTCAAGGCTCTTCTGATGTTGGGAATGCATGTGGTGGTTGGTTCTGAGTCACAGTGACGGCTCATGTGGTCAGAGGGTTAATTAGGAGATGTTGCTTAAGGGGGCTTCCCACATCCTTGTGCCACCCCTCGCCTCTGAGTTTCCCTATTTTGTTGGTTCAAACCATGTGAAGAAAGAAAATGGAACCTGCTTAAAATGCAAGGGTGATGATGCAGATTCTTTCAGGAGGATAAAGAGGATGTCTAGGTAATGGGGCCACGTGAACCTGTGCATGAACTTTACTGTGCCCCTTTTTCAACTTTTGAGCACCTGCCTCTCATAAAGTTCCTATGTAGCCATGTTGGCCTGCCTCCGTACAGCCATGGGACAACTGGGAATATGACCTACGACCTACTGGTGAGGCTGCAGGCAGCAGGGGTGGCGCATGTAAAGATGCAAGTGCAGCAGGCGCTAGGCTACAAGGTTATGCACCCCGGGTACCTCACGAAATAACACCTCAACAAAGGTGGAGTCATTCGGGAATGGGGAGCGCAGTGAGGCAAAGCCCACAGAAGCTTCCGGAAAGTAAACTGCAGGGGGAGTGTTATCAAGTTCCCTGAAAAAGAGGGTGTGAGGTCAGGCTGTGACAAGGGCAGGTTCAGCGGTCGACCTCACCGGGCTGCAGGTTGGAAAACAGGCACGGCTGCAGTGAATCCTCCCACGGCTGCAGTGAATCCTCCCGCGGCTGCAGTGAATCCTCCCACGGCTGCAGTGAATCCTCCCACGGCTGCAGTGAATCCTCCCATTTGGTGGATCATCCCACTCCGACGGGGGCCGTATTTCCTGATGACCGTCGAGGGGAGGCTGACAGCTGCCTTCCCAGGGGGGGGCACATCAGAGAAGGTAATCCCACTGCACCACAGCTATAAATCTGCCCGAGAAGCCCCCTGCAGGCTGAGTGTGTGCCCCCAGGGAGTGGGGGAGGGCGGGGGGTTTCCTCAGCAGCGGGGAATTGCAGCTGCCGGAACCCTTGATAATTCAAAGCTCTGGAGATTTCAGCATCTCACGCCAAAACTCAGACTCGATTCCAGGAAGTGCCGGCGAACGAAGAGGAACAGCCATGCCGAGGTGGCGTGCAGCCATCTCACTCCGCGCACGTGTGAGTTGCGCCGCGTCCTCACAGGCCAAACACACCGCCACATGCAGCTGCCTGGACACAGGGCCGAAACGTACGCGGTATCCATTTGCAGGACGTGCAGCGTTTCACCAAACAAGCACTCTCTGGCGAAAACATCACTCAGTCGGTTGGCCGCAAGTCGACCCCTGACCATCAGCTTTGTTACTCCAGCTGTGGAAATGAAAAGGGCTGCGTTCCCTCAGAAAGGCAGTCCGCCGAGGGAAAGCGAGGGCCTGTCTCTTAAGCCCTCTGAGTTACGCTGACTCGAGTTCAATGTTAACCAGACCCAAGCTCTTCCTGTCCGCAACAACGAACGTCATTCTGGTGTTAAAAATGTCACAGAGCAGAAACCATCTCAGTAAAACCATCAATATATCTAGAAATGTTTTTTTCATTACTTGGGCGGGATGAGAAAATCAGCCAATCACTTTCAGTTTTGATTTCTACTGCTTGGTTGGTCCTTCATACCCTAAAGAAATGTTACTTATGCACTACAAAAAGTGAAAATCTAAGCAAGTATAATTTTTTTATACCTAGACAAAGTTCTAATTCTGTCAATAAACTGACTTACAACACACCTTACGAATAAGATAAATTTGCTTACATTTAGGCATAATGTCTTAAGTACAATTTTCTTACTGCACTTGCAGATAATTGTGCTACTTTCAGGTCATCTTGTCTCAAAACAGATGCAGTTTATCTTAAATCTGAAAGGCCATTTTCTGCAATGTACAACTTCATACATTTATATACTGTCCAATTTCAGTCGGTGTGACCAATTGAAAATAGAGAGTAGAGTTTGTCTAAATGTAGCATAAAATGTTGTTTTCCAGAAACTGCTTCTGAACACCTGCATGTAACTGGTCACACGTGGGCATGTTTGCTTTCCAGTTCGACCGCAAGCAAAGTCGTGCTGGCTGCGGTGGGTGAGGCCCCCCGGCTCAGGGTGTGCTAAGATGGGGTGGGGGCAGTCTCTGCATCTTACTCATGCACGGCACAGGAGGGGTCACCCACCCCAAAGGATAGATCCTCCCTGGGCTGGTCCCTCTCACGGTGGTTCATGGGAGTATGAAGGTGTGGGGGCAGGGTATTTGGTCTCCATGGCTACGGCCAGGATATGCTACATCAACATACTTCTACACTTTTTAATACACTCTCATTACCATCAGTGACCCCCCCCTGTAGCAGCTCCGGGACACCCACGCTCTGACCTAGGGTCAAAAAGCAGTGACCTCAAAGTCAAGAGAGATGTTCATTACTTGCTAATACACCCTGATGCCCCCCCCCCACCTCGAAAATCATGGGGCTTGTGACTACAGCGCTTCACATGACCCAACGTGTGGCGGTAACAGGAACATTCATGCATCTGCCAGAGCTCAAATTGGACCCTTTGTCCATTAAACCGCTCTCAGATCTCCAGGTTAGGGGCTGACTGCAGACAGACGGCTTCTGTGTGACCACCACTGCACCCCCCCCGCCTCGCGACGCCCAGGCCGCCCCTCCAAGGCAGACAGTGATCACCGGTGGCGGCCCCCACGCTCATGTGACAGCAGGGTGGCATGCGCGGGGGCGGGAGAAACGAAGAAGAGTCCTCATTGTGAGCGCCTGCACAATCGGGAGTATTCACGGGCACTGGGCGCCACGTGGGCTGCATGGCGTGCAGCGGGGGGGGGGCAGCGTACCACAATAAACAATTTGGGCACCTAAACACCTGAGGGCCCCCGTAGAGATACACAACCACCCCCCACCACAATCCCCCCCCACGCGTAAGCCAGCTGTCTAAGGGTTACACCCTCCCAACCCACAGTTTCAGGCCCCAGGGCCCTGTTTCAGCATGACCCCCCCCCATCTGCTGCTGTGTCTACGGGTGACTGAGAGCCACATCAAAGCAAAGGCAGCACCCTGTCTCTCTCTGAGGTTACAGATGCAGGACGTTGCAATGTGAATGACCTAATTCGCCTGTTCAAACTGAATGCTCGACCACAAAAAAAGAAGAAAATCCCATGTTATGACCCCCCCCCCCCCCACCCCCAAAGAAACCATTCAAAGGTAGATTACCAAGGTTGTGGAGTCTTGAGAAACTTCAGAGGCTGCTCAACAGATGAAGAGCACAGACAGCACACAGGCCGCGATGATGAGCACAGACAGCACACAGGCCACGATGATGAGCACAGATAGTACACAGGCCGCGATGATGAGCACAGATAGTACACAGGCCGCGATGATGAGCACAGACAGCACACAGGCCGGGATGAAGAGCACAGACAGAACACAGGCCGCGATGAAGAGCACAGATAGCACACAGGCCGCGATGATGAGCACAGATAGCACACAGGCCGGGATGATGAGCACAGACAGCACACAGGCCGGGATGAACAACACAGACAGCACACAGGCAGTGATGAACAACACAGACAGCACACAGGCAGTGATGAAGAGCACAGACAGCACACAGGCCGCGATGATGAGCACATACAGCACACAGGCAGTGATGAAGAGCACAGACGAATGAAGAGCTATTATGCGAATGTTCCTTACTGAATGATTTTAGGCCTAATGTCATAAGAACATTAAAGAGCAGTAAAATATTATGGGTATGAAGCACGTAATTTAAGATTATCTGTAGCAGTATATAAAGATAAAAATGAAATGCTTGATATTAGCACACCATTACAAGCCAACATCAAATACACTTGTCATTGAAATATTTCTCTGGACATTATTAATGATACAATCCCCTTAATAAGCTGCTTATTTATCTATTATGATGTTATGCGAAATGTTAGTTAGCATAATCTAGCCCATTAGGCATAATATGAAAGAATCTCAACCTTTAACAGGGTCAGAGTAGCCTAGCTTACTCCTATATTTAACATTTCATACAGTGACCTTACTCCAAACGGCAAATGGCAGGTCGCAGTTCTGTTACGTTTTTTTTTAAATAGATAATGATTACTGTTTTGTCGTGCTGCCTGCGCAGCCTCTCTCACAATGCTGCACGATCACACACACACACACACACACACATCGTGAATTCCAACTGCTGTCAGTGAATAGCGCACGTGCGGCTCACGAATCACGCACCCTCTGTCATGCTGATACTGAATGCTCCAGCTCTCTCTCACACACAGTGGACACTGTTAATAAAAGTGCACTTGGGCCCCCAGACATTTTCAGCTGCTGATTTTTTTTTGATTCAGGTGATTTTGTTTTCGGCTCCTCATTTCTGGCCCTGATTGGCGGATCTGCAGACGTACTCATTCAGAATGAGCACATATGGACATACATGTACATAGAAGCTGTAATGAAAGGTGGCTGTAATCCAACTGAGTGTGAGAGACCTACGAACAGAAGGATGATCTTCATCACAGCATCTTCCAAGCATCTTTCATGTTCATTTTTAAAGGGCCCGCTTGTCAATATCTCCTCCCAGCAGCCCCTGTCCCCTCTGAAGCTGTCCAATAGTGTTATTGTGGAGGCAGCTGGTAGTTGTAATACATTTTTAGTAGTGCTGCTACAAGAGGACAGCAGAGGAAAATTTATTTCCACTTAGTGAGGGGGAAAAAATCTATTTGCATATCAATTCAGATATGTTTTGTAATATTTTGAGACAAGCAAAGACTGGACACAGGCCCTGATGAAGAGCACAGACAGGCTGTGAGAAAGAGCACAGACAGGACACAGGCCATGATGAAGAGCACAGACAGGACACAGGCCATGATGAAGAGCAAAGACAGGCCATGATAAAGAGCACAGACAGGACACAGGCCATGATGAAGAGCACAGACAGGCCATGATGAAGAGCACTGACAGGACACAGGCCATGATGAAGAGCACAGACAGGCCATGATAAAGAGCACAGACAGGACACAGGCCCTGATGAAGAGCACAGACAGGCTATGAGAAAGAGCACAGACAGGACACAGGCCATGATGAAGAGCACAGACAGGCCATGATGAAGAGCACTGACAGGACACAGGCCATGATGAAGAGCACAGACAGGCTGTGAGAAAGAGCACAGACAGGACACAGGCCATGATGAAGAGCACAGACAGGCCATGATGAAGAGCAAAGACAGGACACAGGCTGTGATTAAGAGCACAGACAGGACACAGGCCCTGATGCAGAGCACAGACAGGCTGTGAGAAAGAGCACAGACAGGACACAGGCCATGATGAAGAGCACAGACAGGCCATGATGAAGAGCACTGACAGGACACAGGCCATGATGAAGAGCACAGACAGGCTGTGAGAAACAGCACAGACAGGACACAGGCCCTGATGAAGAGCACAGACAGGCCGTGATAAAGAGCAAAGACAGGACACAGGCTGTGATTAAGAGCACAGACAGGCCATGATGAAGAGCACTGACAGGACACAGGCCCTGATGAAGAGCACAGACAGGCTGTGAGAAAGAGCACAGACAGGACACAGGCCATGATGAAGAGCACAGACAGGCCATGATGAAGAGCAAAGACAGGACACAGGCCATGATGAAGAGCACAGACAGGACACAGGCCATGATGAAGAGCACAGACAGGACACAGGCCATGATGAAGAGCACAGACAGGCCGTGATGAAGAGCAAAGACAGGACACAGGCTCTCACGAAAAGTACAGACAGGCAATGATGAGGAGCACAGACAGGACACAGATCCCAAAGAAGACCACCGACAGCACATAGGCCCTCATGAAGAGTACAGACAGGCCGTGATGAAAAGCACAGACAGGCTGTGATGAAGAGCACTGACAGGCCGTGATGAAGAGCACTGACAGACCGTGATGTCATGCAGATTGAAGACTGTGATGTCATGCAGATGGCAGGCCGTGATCTCATGCAGATGGCAGACCGTGATGTCATACAGATGGCAGACCAGCAGGCACAGCAGGGAGGTGCACCAAAGACTCCCCCAATGCAACAGCAGATTACATGCTTGGGTGCATTTCTGCTCCTTGCTGACATCATGCCGTCAGAAAGTGATGAAACCCAAGGTGGTGGTGGCCGGGGAATGGGGGGAGGGGCGGCAGGCTGCAGAAAGGGGTGAGGTGCAGCTGCTTGAGCTTAGTCGAAACCACAGATAAAGCAAGTGTGTGTGTGTGTGTGGGGGGGGGGGGGGGGCTCAGCACCTGATTCAGCACCTGCACTGCAGAACAGGTGTCCATCCACCCTCCCCCAGCCCCACTACTTTCACACGTACAAAAGTCACTCCCCCATGCATGGTGTTACTACTCTGCAGCACCAATGCTAACGTGTGGGATTAAGCTGACAGCAGAACGACAGGCAGAGCTGCCTCATGGTGGCGCTACAGCGGCCAGCTCCGTATCTGCTCATCCATGTTGATCAAACCTGATGGCAAACCCAGTGCGTCTATGACAGAGTTGCTCTCCGAGGCCAGCAGTGACAGCTCAGGCTGCTCGCATCCTGCTGGGCTTCCTGGTTAAGGGCACATCCTGTCTGACATGGCGAAACTATTGTTCCGTCCTGCAACTCTGAGATAAGGAAGTCCCCTCGGCCCCATTTGAATTCCGGCGTGGGCTGGAAACCAGCCAAATTGTGCACTTGGTGTAGTACCATTGGTGAAAACTCTTAAACCTGAATCGCAAGCCTTCTTCTGTGGGAAACAGCTGAAAATGTTACAGCCCTTCTAAAGGATCAGACAGAAGGCCCCGTGAAAATCATGTCACCGTGAATCTCGTCCCCTTTCATCTCCGATGACATAAACATCACATGGTTTAGCAGAAATAAGAGGGACCTCTCTCCCCCTCCCCCAACAGACCACAGCTACCAAACCGTTCACTTCAAAGCCCATGGCTGGTCAGAGATCAGTGGCTGTACAATCACTACACTCTCCAAAATGGTGAGAGCAGGATCAAGGCTGGATGGGAACCTTACCGTACTCAGAGACCACCCAATCCCAGCAAAAGGTGTCAATACAGGCATCAGGGTCACATGACCTGGCTGGTGTCGTCGGCAAAAGAAGGGTGACTTGCTGGCATTTACCAGAGCCATTGAACTTTGTCCCCAGAGAGAGTCACTGTGACCAGGCTGAAGGATTAAGCACTTACTACCCCCAAGAGTACGTTAGCTATTAGGAGGTTACAGAGGCACAACTCAACGGTTTATCATGAGCAAACA